>NW_022170249.1:45653473-45824531 GCF_008802855.1 Photinus pyralis
AACACGGCAAATATGGTCAGAAAGTTTCTCAACCAATGACACTAAACGCCACACATTACCACATGATGACTTGGTTAAGACCCGTCTCATGTGAAGCATACCACCATGAGTGAGTAAAAAACGACGATAATAATAGTATAAGTACTATACTAATACGATACAGCATAGGCGGCTCAGGAAAGTGAATCAGCAAACGCTAGCAATTACCGACCTAGAAATCATCGCATCTTTCAGTCTTTAGTATAATTACTTAAGCTTACGAGGTATAACGAACGAAAATTGAGATTCGGAATCGAAATTTTAAATCCCCTCGTAAATAAACCACCCCAGATTTGTTATTCAAACTTTAGAAGCTAAAACTAAACTCTCGGGAGATAAAGAGAAAATTTTCCTTTTCCTTTGCATCGTTAATGTAAATTTCATATAAAAACAAGAAAATGCGTACTAAAACCCGTCCCAATAGCATAGCCATGAGCCGATGTTATACATACCTTACATTTTTAAAATTTAAAGCGGGTTTGATGAGGGTGCACACGCATTCTTCATATATCTCACGCGACATTTCTCACTACCTCTACTTAAAAGCACGCGACATTTTCAACAGGCGCCACTAGTTCCACTATGACCACCCCTTCCGGGCTTATTTCCATTAAAATGTAAGCACTGGGGATATTCTGAGGCTGAAATGGGTTTAGGTTTCAGAAACAAACAGCAATCGATTGTCTGCTCTAAATTTTGTATATTATCTCATGTATCTATTCACATTTTTGTGGCTTTGTAAGTAATGGCGATACATATATCAGGGTTAAAAAATACCAGATTGAACCTTCTAGATGCCTTGCATGCATATGAACGCTTTAAATTCCTTCGCAACATTAAAAAATTGATTAAAATATCTCCAAAGAAAATACTAAATCCTCAGTACCTACACATGTATTAGGAAAGATCCTCGTTCTTGGTTCAAGCCAGGGCAATAAGTAAATACTAAAAAAACGGAATAAAGGAAAAGCAGTTACACAGTTTTCTGTCGAAATGCATTAATTGTTTGTGGTATTTATTATTTATTGCAGACCTTATTGTTACTGCAAGCGTGTCCCTTTTAAATTTAATCTATTATGTAATCTTCTAAGAAATAGGGCAACTAGGAATCGTTTTACGTGTGCAGCATACATATTACATTACATTATGTCTTTATTTCAGTGATTCAACATAATCTCCTTCCTCTATTCAGTCACAAATATTTTAGTAGGTGAGGCGGATTTAATTATTGATATGAGTAATATCAATAGTGTTGGAACTCGGAAACTAACTACTGATATTTTCAGTGCTAGAATAACATTCCAGTCGGAATGTTCAATTGATTTGGATAATTATTGGATAATTTTACTTAAATTTGTTTACTAGGCAGACAATGCACAGCTAAAAGGTAGTTCAGGATAATTTAAGTTTCAGTTATAATGATTATATCTATTGGAGTTTTCGGGGTCCTTCATGGCGAATGGACGTGTTTTGAGCCAGCTCCGGCTGATTTTAGTGGGCATGGTGACTGTATATAGGTTTAAAAATATTTGTCCTGTGTGGTCGGGAGTGCACAAAAATTTGTAATTGTTTAGTGCTTATTTGATCGAAATCGGTTCAGTGGTTGAGATTTAACGAATTTTTACAGTTTTAAGTTTAATCTCAAGATACATAACGCGCGGGACTAATTAAATCGTGAGAAGACAAGGCGGGAACCTCCAATCAACAGAACAAAAAAGGGCGTAAAGTTAAGATAAGTGCTTGCTTGCTTACTTACTCACTTACTTAGAATTAAGGCTAAATTTAATTTAAAATTGAACAAAGGGGAAAAAATAGAATAGAGCGGCCCAAGTCACTGGGAGCTACATTGAATATTATACCTACTTCGAAGCGGGGCGGAACAAATTGACCCTTGGGAAAGGAAATATAAACTTGTCAACCAAGACATATAAAGGAACTATAGCCATAAATTACAATATTTAAACTCTCAAATTTCGGTTTAATAGGCATGATTGACAAAAAAAGGAAACCTTTCTTACCAAATTTCAGTGGCTTTTTTTCCTGTTTTTTACACTCTTTACTCTCGTTAGTACCTTTAGTTTAGAGTCACACACAATAGAATATACGGGGTGGCCAAAGATAGACTGAAAGGGCACGTCTCCGAAGTGACCTAACAACTAACTTAACTAAATATTCTCTCCTAGCTATCTCTTTTAGCGATCAATAAACAGCACCCAGCACCCAAACCAGGATTAAGACCTTAATGACAAGTAACAGCGATCAAATCCTGGATCAAATAGAAGTGCGATCAAAAGAATACTTCCTAGAATGCATCAGTATAAATAAGGATGGGGACTGCCGGTTTGGAGCGATGGCGCACCAACTGAGGGCATTGCGTTGCCAGTGACATCAGAACCTCACAGGAAATTAACCAAAGGATTTAAAAAAAATCAACGCATACATCAGGGAAAACCTGGAAGATTTCTACCCGCAATTGATAGGAGACGTAGACGGATAGGTAGAGGGAAGAAGGAGAGAACCAGCAGGGTTACGGAAATCGTAGTCAAGAGGCATCGAGGCATTGAAGTGGAGAAATTTGAAGGAAAAGCAAGAGTATATCCATAGCCAAAATCAAGATGATAATAGGAAGACTAACAATCATAGGAGGCCACATCCCCTCGGACAAAAAGAGGGCAGGGGGAACTCAGAAATCGAAGTGAAACAACAAAAAAAGTCCGGAAAGAAACTGGGTATCATATTAGGCGACCTCAATGCGCAACTAGGCAGATTGGACGGACGTGAAGAGGAGGAAGGGAACGGCAGCGACCTTTAGGAACATGGTACACCTAAATGAGGGTAGAAAACATATTCGTCCAAAGTCCAAAATGGTAACATGTAGGAGGGAAAACATTGAATCGCCGATTGACCACATAATAAGGACGAAATCAAAGGAAATAAGCATCACGAACACAGCAGACATATGAGCAAAATCAGTAGGATTGGACCACAAAATGCTAAAGGGGAAAGTAAAGAAGAGAGGGGGGGGGGAGAAGAGAACAGAAAGGAAAGGACAAGGAGCACAGCGGGAAAACCGAAGGGTGGGATGTGAAACTTCTGTCAGGGGAGAAGAAAAGGAAGGAGTACCGAAAGGAGTAGTAAGAGATTAGAAGCAAAAGGGGGAAGGTATACCATATTGGAACAGGATCGGCGAAACGGTCAAAGAAGCAACAAGGAAAACACTAGGGAAACAGAAACCGCTCATGTGACCGAACAGGAAGCGGGCCAAAACCCACACTAACCTGAAAGAAAGAAGGAGCTAAGGGAAGTCAAGGAAGAAGAAAACAGAGCCTATATGAGCAACACGAAATCAAGGAATTCGCCGAGGTCGCGAACAACATCGACAAAATCAGACCAATGAAGAGGAATGCGCAAATGTAATGGTATAAGCACATCAGAAAATACAAAAAGAGGAAACAAGGGGGAAACAGAAATATATACCAATGACAGCGCGGGCGGGGGCGGGAGATCACATATTAAACTTGTTGAAAAGTGTGCGTCGACGGGGCATATTTCATACGTATAGCACGCGCAACAACAGTAAGCGGTTTTACCAGCTTCCTTTGCGGTTCAGAGTATATCCAGAAACATGGGTAGAGCCGTTTGTTCCATTTTACTGTGTGTTGTAATTGTAGGGAAAAAATCCAAAGTTTAAGGCTTCGGTTGGTCCAGCTCCCAAACGGAACATCATCCACTTTAGATTTATGCCCGAAAACGTTTGTTTTGGTCCTCTCTTCCATCCACTTTGCATACCCGGTGCACCTATTGTACCTCTCTCTACTACACAATGTTGTGTAATACAACGTCAGATAAGAACGGGCCATCCTGTATGTGTAAATGTGTTAATTTAGTTCAAATCTGGAGGGTTTGATTACAAATAAGCACGGAATTGGTTTATTTTATGTTATGGGAATTTGTTTTTTTTGTCTGTATTTGTCTATTTTAGCTTTGTTTTTAATTGGTCAATTTTCTGTCGCAATTTTATAAGGCGACTATCTCGCCGTACCACTGTTCAAGTCCCGACAGGTTAAAGGGCAGGTGTTTTTTGGTACGCTAATTTTATGAGGTAATTGTTATTTCTATTTCGCAGTTTTGTCGATATTCCATTAATCAGTGCAAAAGCGGTTGTTAGAAGGTCCTTTGTGTAATCAAGTCCAAGTTTTCCCGTTTGAATAACCATCGCAGTGAGAATTAGTAATTGTGTTAATTAGGCGAGTTTGTGAGTTTGTGCGAGTTTTCAGCGAATGTTTTTGTATCAGTGCTAAGTGCGTCGCAATAGGGCCATCCCGATTTCATTTTTTATTCCGTGTATCCTCAATTTTTATTTGCGAGTAAAATAAACCCAAAATAAATAATTGAAAAACTGTGTTTTTAGTTCGAATTTAAAACACTTCAGTCTAAATACGTCATAAACATACACCCAATCACGTAAAGGCCCAAACTCCCACACGAATGTTAATGACAAGTGACAAGTGCCTGTGACATTCTCCAGCAATATTTCGAAGTCGTGATGTCATCTGAATAGTCTAGCAGCTGGTCGGGCTTATTTCGTCACAGAGCCCATCACGATCATCTCGTTTTAAATAAACCCCCGATACAGCACATTTTTTTCTAATCAGCCAATGTTTTGAAATAAACTTTTACTGTCCAAAAAATTGTTTGATCGTGTCAGGTACACGCTTATTAAGTTAGAACTACAGAATTGAAGTAAATAATACTGTAAACCCCTATTATTCCATCCGTTGTTACGACCAGAATAACAGATTAAGGGATTATTGTTTGGAAAACTGTAAGTAATTTTGTCTCGCCCACCTACGTGTGGGGTAAAGCTAACGGGTTTTTTCCCCTTTTCATTTTATTTCATTTTTTTGTTAATTTTTTTGCGCATGGGTTTCGAAATAAATTCCTTTGTCTTTGTTAATCAATTATATATGTGTATTTATTTGAATCCATTTCACGGCCCATCAGATAGATAGAGCTTTCATGCTCAGATCTTCTTTTATTTGTGCCCAATATTTATCTCGGGTGTTAAATTGATTGCTTTGGAATTTAGTTGGTTGGGGCTACCGAGTCTCCTAAATTATTAACTTCGAATATTAGGATTTTGTTTTGTAGCAAATGCAAATTTTTGATTTATTTGAGCTAGCTGGATAGGTGTTTTATGGGTTGACCACACGCCACTGCACACAGAAATATGTATTGTTGTGTATACAACGTCATTTAGACGGTATTTCGGCCTAAACATAAAAATAGAACCTCCTGTATATGAGAATAGTACAATTTATTAATAAATCTGGGGGATTATTTACCAAATACGCAGAAAGTAGGTTTGTATTATTTTAATTTGTGTCTGTTTTTCCTCTTAGCAACTTTAGATGCGCAGTTTTTCGTTTTAATGTTACCGATTTTGTAAATTGTTCAATTTAAATAAGATAACGAGTTATATTATCAGGCGAAATTTAGTTGACGCACGTGTTCTCGTGTTGATAAGAAGATGCAGATTTCCCAAAGAATTGCGTGTTTCATTTATACAAGTGGGGATGTTGTGGTGTTTTATCCCCATTGTCAGTCGTGTAGTCGCTTGACATAACCATGCTGGTGATGCGATAAGGCCGGAAACGTGCCATTCAGAATACGAAGGAGAGGGTCAATAATATCGAACGAATACCAAATACCAAATAATGACATGTTTGGGAAACATTCACGATCTAGTATTGTGTTGCCCGAAAAATGCCATTGCACGATTCGTTCGTCGCGTGCGTAATGAAGATGGAATTCCTGCGCTTTTAGGTTGCCGATTTGGTGATGATTCCATAGAAGTATCCAGAAATCAAATTAAAATTAATGGGGATCAACCTTTCTTCTTCAACCAAATCAATTTACATCATCAGAACGCGTCAAACAAACCCTATGCTGATATTTTTCAGCGTGTAGGAATCATGGTTAATGATTTTAACAATGGCGCGCACATTTTAAATTTTTAACTAAACTTATCGAAGTTGTTGTAAAATTGTATTTTTTTTGTATAAAGAACATGTGTAAAATAGGTATATGTTATGTTACGTACTTTTTACAATATCGTTTTATTATGTACAGTAGGTATACGTATATGCCCCTAGCATGTATTGTATTACAAGTGAGCAAATTTAAAATAACTGTCCAGTATGCACTAAACTTCAATTATAATACGAGTACAATATTAATTAATAATTATATAACATTAATAAAAACAAAATGTCTTATATTGTCTTACACGGGGGCGAAACTGCCGGATTCCGGCAAAGACATACCTATCAATTTAACTGCTTTCTACAACTAGGTAAATCTTCGAGGGCTTGATTTCACCCCGTGAATTCCATGGTTTCTCGCATGGAGTAGGTACCTATGCAATTTTATAGGCGGGCATTTTTCTACCTTTTGACGGAGATGGAAGACTAACTACTCCGGAAAATGTTGATCCCCTACGTCTACGTGATAGGTGATTTTACAAGTTCAGCAAATTGTGCTTATAAAATAGCAGAAGCATTGTAAATCATCTAAAAACGTGTGTTTTACGTTCTTCATCACGATTTGCAGTTGGAGCCGTCATGATTACCTACAGACTAACGAAGAATCTAAATATCCCAAAAATTCCGTACACAGAAATCAGTTCGGGCCTTCGGGGGGATAATTATGTTAGGTTTCTTAAAACAAAGTAGAACCCGAGGTAGAACCGTTACGGGAGCATATTATAGTGAGTAGGTATGTATACCAAATTGGGCGAAAAACCACGCGGAAAACTTGCCACAGATATTTTCCCCACAAGTCGTTATTGCATTGTAACAATGGAATTCCCTTGATTTAGCATCAACTTTAGACTAGGCATTATTTATACCAAACCTTAAAGCTTTTGAAGAGTAAAAAATTTTCCATAAATAAAGTAAAAATGTGACTTTGAAAAGAGTTTCAAATGTGTAACTGTCCAAGGAGTTTCTGTGGAATAAATTAAATTGTGTATCAAAGTATTCTGTCCCTTTATAAATGCCAGATACGGCCTCGTATATGAGCTTAAATGTTTTTCAACGTTTGTGAGGCTCGCTTTTGTTTTAGGTCTCAGGCAATTTTCCACTGTGACTAGCTATTATCTTAGTGTAAAGAATAGAAATTTGCAACATAGGTATGTAGATTTTAGAAGAGAGCATCCCCTCAATTATAAATGCCTAATTGATATCTATTCTATCCTAAAGCGCGTAATACGTAAATATTTTCATTGTTCACTGTTAATGATCAGTGGGTAACATACAAGGGAAAATGTAATTTATACACTTCCATTCGAGGATCCGCAGGCTGAATAATATTTAAATCGATTGAAGCAAATGTTTTGATGAAAACTAAAACCAAATACATTCCTAGAAATTAATTGAGTGCTTATACAGTGTGGTGACAACACGCAAACAGACAATTTTTAATCAGTGACATACTTTATGCTTTCATTATCCATTAATTAAAATTCTATTTCAACTCGAGTCAAAGTTTTCTGTATGAATAATGTTTCATTCCCTTAGTTAAAAGACGAGCTTTATTTAATCTCTTTGTTTGCGAGTAGGTATCAGATACATAAAGTGCTCGAAGGATAAAGGGATCACCGAACAAAAAAGAAGTAATCTGGAATGAGTGATGCGAACCGCAGGAGATGTGTGGGATTTACAACAACTTTAACAAACGTCGGCTATTAAAGGTAGATTATTAATTATGTTTGTTTTAAGAGAGATTATTCTGCATACATTAATATTAAGTTGTTTGCTCGTGTGAGTTTGAGCAGCGTTCAAAATATCGATCTTCTGCTTTGTAGCTATCCTGAATATTCCATTAATCTCAGGTTCGATGTTTTTGGTCAATTAATTACCAAAATGATGACCAGGAATTGAGAGACAGATGTTGGTAAACAAATGTAATTAAAAAAAACCAAAATGTTATGCATATATCCTTTAAGTACCGCTTTATAAGTCATTGGAAGCAACGTTTAACCGTTGAGTGCCAAATGCAATATGTGCTGCATCAAAATGATGCAAAATTCATACAGGATTGTGATGCATGCCATTTAAACTTGAAAATAATTTCTAATCTTGATTATAATAAATACAAAGCGTAGGTTGTATGAATTAAATATAAGCACTTTAGGTTGACAGATTTTCTTAACCATTTACAAAGCATCCCAGGTCTTTTACATAGCTATAGAGTCCTTTTCTATAAACATCGCTGCCTATTACCGACAGGGACATTCTAGAAAGAGTCCAAAGAACATTTAAGAGGTATTTTTCTCGTGCTAGTTGTGTCCTTACTAAAGCAATCTAGGCACTTTTCAGGTTTTTTTAACCATGCTCTTTCAACGTTCGATGTTTTGTGGTCCCTTTACAGTGCCTTTTAGACGCACCTACACTGCCCTCAGAACGTTTAGAAAGGACTTTAAAGAGTTCACAAAAGGGCGTTAATAGGTCCTGACAAGTGAAAAAGGGCCATTTTGAAGGTCCTTGAAACGCCCGCTAGATTGTTTGAATGCGTTCCAGTTCCTGTTCAGCTTTAGAACATCATTTAGTTTTCCCCACGCTTTTATACATTTTGTAGATTCTTTCATCAATTTCAAAACTTACTAGGTCTATTTAGAGTTTTGCAAAAAACTGGGAAAGCCTGTGGAAAGTACTAGCGGTATAACGGCAATTCTTGAAAGATACTGCATTTTGTGATATCAAGGTCTACTTGGTACAGGTGTTCCTTAGAACCATTTCGACGATTTGACCCGAAGAACACGTGACATTTTCCGTGTGGGTAGATTTTAGAGGGGGCGGGGGTGATTAATTGTAAAATTTTTGAAAAAAAACTAAATATAGCCTAGAGACGATATCTGGATGTCTCTTTCGCATAATTTTAACCCGAGGAATCCAATGGTAGTGCTAGAAATATAATCTGGATACAAGAAGTCCGCCAAAAATCGCCATTTTTAGAAAATGACCGACTTTCACTGATATTTTCACTTCTTTATCTTATTTGACAATATCATATAATAATTATACCTATCGTTCCATTTGAAATATTCAAAAAAAAACCTGCCGAAGTTACATTCAAAAACTTCAAGGATGCTCCCCTTCCCCCACTCCTCATATTTTACAAGTTAGATCAATATGTGATGCATTACAATGATGCAAAATTCATATAAGATTGATATGCATGTATTTTTCATGCATGTATATTTTAGGAAAAAAGTCATTTTTCTACTTAACCCCTCTAGCGGCAAACCTAAAAACTGAAAATAATTTCCAGCGATTTCTTTTGACTTCTTTTGTTAATAAAACCTTTTTCCCGAAGTGTGCAATTAACTGGTCCATATATATATGGCCTGTGACCTTTATTAATTGGACACCCTGTACGTTGTAGAAAATTAGATAACTAATGTCTCCTTTGTGACATTTCGTTTCCTCAAGAAGATGTCGCGCACTTGAGCCCACTGGGCTTTCGTAGTGGTCCGTTACACAAGCCACCCTAACACGGAGTTTCTATAGTGAATTATTCACACTGAAATAGTATTGGTATTTAAAAGACAATTACCTAGATTAGAAAATGAAGCAAAGAATCAATAATTGAATTAACATTAGGAAATAAAAAACCAATAATAATCGAATGTCTGTGACGCTTTAGCCTCCAGTCCCTCAGGGAAAATAATTCGATTAGAGTAATGGAAGTTGATAGACAGATCCCTCAAATGCCAGGCCGTGAATTAACATTTAGGTTCATTAATCTTTTCAGGCAAAGCTCTATTGCTTGCAAATCTATAATTTTACTCGGTTTTCTTAAACTGCTTCCCGCTTCAAGTAATGATGGTGACTTTTCTAGCACAGATACATGGTATAGCTTTACGTAATGTGTGGACAAATCATTACACACCAGGACATTTAATATAAGCTGCTTTAATTAAAATGATCACCTTACATGCAGGTGTAATAAAAAAAACTAGTTTTCAGAGGAATGACTACTATGTTTTCGAAAGGCTAAAATAATATAAAGAAATAAGATGAATGATGAATCAGTATTGAAACTCTCTTATTGAACATGAACATTGTGTATACCACTCACGCGAATGAGATTTATGTGCATGTAACGCTTCGAGGAAATGTGAAAGCGCTACACAAAACGGCGCAAGGAAAAGGAAAACCACAAAAAACAGGTAAAACAAACTAATCTACGGTATTTCTAACTCAACGACCTATCAATTACACGTCAGGAGTTGTTTTCCTTGATCTTCATGAGTAGGGCTAAGAAATTCAATTAACACCTGCGCCGATTCATCAAATCCTTCAGAATTTAATTGTATAAGTCTATAGACTTCATTTTATTCCTGGAAAAACAAAACCTGCAGCTGCACAATAATAATTACTTACAGATCACTGACGTTTCATTAAACTGGATCAGCAAAGCTTTTCCGTTACATGAGCATGACGTTCAATGAAGCGTCGTTTGAAAATGCGTCGAATGCGGATTATCTGACGATGACGTTTTTCCTTGAGTTTATTTACATTTCATTTCATTGATGGATGGTAAACCAGGGGAAACGTTACACAATTCTCAGTAACTTTACTGGATTGTAGGTACATGTTGCCATATAATACTGCCACGGGGCGGTGACCACGTAAAAGTACTTTCTGTTCTTACGTCTGTATCCCACGCACATCTACTTCATCAGACAAAAATTCTCAGTCTGCACATACCATGCATTTCAGGGTTACCTCAACTGCATCTTCCCCACGCTTCTGCATCCCTAACTTTCTTTTGTACACTACTCGTCTGCAATCTTGCTCTTGCACGGCATTGTTACTGTGCTTTAGCATGGAACCATTTGTAGAATCAGGAGATCAATTTATGAAAATAATTTACTCTACTGACTCTACAAATACCTTAAAACATAGTGTCTTGACCCTTGAAAATTTTACTCAAAATAATGCCATCTTAGTAAAGATTGTTTGCGCAAAAACCACCATTTGCATTAAGTAACTATAACTGCTAAATAAGGTTGTTGTAATGTTTCAAGTAAGACCGCCGAGAACTCTGCACGATGGAAATTGATACGGTTCTTCCCCTGCTTTCAACGCAACGCCTTTCAGAGCTTTTCATTGCATTACCTTTTCACGTCAAATTTAACTTCGATTCGTTATCGAAGGACTTGTATAAAGATATGGTAATCTTATATAACAAATCTTCTACACAGTCATATAATCTCTGAATTTAAATAAAGAGGCTGTCGTGAGAATGACGTATAAAATGGACAGCAATTTGTTTTTCTAAATTTCATCTCCTTAAATTACACTTAAATACCTAAGGGAAAAGCTTCTTTTTTTCTGATGTAATTAAGGCAGCTAATTAATCCAAAGAAAATACTTCAAATTGAATGTTACAATCTCTGCATTTGCTCTCAAAACAAAAAGAGGTAGACATTTTATACGTAAATGCGAAGGAAACAGTCTCGACGCATCGAGAAAATGCTAGGATAGATGAATGCCGAAAGAAAATAGGAGAAATTAAAAGGGAGAATTCCAACCTGAAAATCGGCAAACTTAATTTCGCGTTCGAACAACAAAAGCGACTGATAGATAATTTACAAAAGGAAATCAAAAAGAAAAGTTTGATCAATGATCATGCCCGGGATGAAAATCTATATTTAATTTAATTTGATTCGAAATGTTTTTTTGTAATGACTTCACCACGAACTTAATTAATTTTACGTTTATTTTAAAAAGGAAAGTGTGGAGAGAGTCTCAAAAAATTCCAGAAGAGTTTTAAAACTAGTTTCCGGAACATTTAGGGATATAATTTTTAATTAGTAATTTCTTGAAGGGAGAAACATTTTTAAAAACAATTCTCGTTTGTCACGTATAAAGTTCGTTGCCTATACGTATCCATGGTATATAGCAACCATTGCCGCAATAATTACATGGATATTAAGGTAAGCTTAAGCTAAGCCTAGTCGAAGTTTTTCGGTGCAAACGGCAATAAATGATTCCCAATTCATTAATGAAATCATGATTTAATTAGAAATGAATATGGAATAGAGAGAAAATACTACAATTTTACTTGGATCAAACAAGTGTAAAAGTAAAAGTAACAAGATACGAAGAATCGCATATGATTTTCAGGGGAATTTTTTGGCACTCATCTGGAACAAGACAATCTGGCTAATATTCAATAACAGTGATTCTTGAACTCGTAAAAACAGGAAAAAACAGACGGACAAAACCATCACATAAGGGGAATTTCGTTGGAAAAATTCGCCTCAAAAGAACGAATTTTGGAAATACATGTCAGGAACAATCAAAAGCGTGAACCGGGGAGACTTAAATATCAAGGTGAAAAGAAAGACCGGATCACATGGTAAAAAACATAAAAACAGCAACGGGGGCAGATTTATGAATTTCTGTCTTGTGTAACGAGAGCATTAGATTAAAGTAGTATAAAACTGCCAAGGTTCTAAAGTAGTTTCCCAAAAAATTTTTTATATTCTCTTCTCCAATGGATTTTGACGCCCAGATAGTGTGAGTGGACCTCCTTACATTGCGTAGATCAGTATAACGTAAAACTATCGTGGAAAACGCTTACTGCGTACATTTTTTTGTAATAATTATAAAATGTAGAGCTGAAGTGTTCCATGCAATTTTATCTTTAAACCGATATTAATGTGGATATAAAATTATAATTTACCTATAATTAATAATATAACTAATTAAATATATAATTTTATATCTACTTTAAAACCTAGAACTAGTTGGGATTGGTAGAAGTAAAAGCTTTAACCGATGGGAATTAATTAAAGCTCGCCTTCATTAACAATCCGGTCTTTTTGGGAGTGAAAAATTTACTCAGTAATTAAGGGGGATTACTTTTTGGGAGCTACCAGGCATTCGCGGTTTGAAATTCAGTCCAGTTCCAAAAAGTTAAGCATTTTGAACATGAATCGTACTTTACGGCAGTTCATAGTGTATATAATGAAATTACTGTTTTACTTTAGGATCTAGAAACGAAAGTTTTCATCTTAGGATTAAAAGCGCGAAATAAAAACTTGTTCAATTTGTATCAAGGAATTATATCAACAAAGACACCTTGTAATTTGCAAATCAAAGCAGAAATCCTCGCGGTTGAATTAAAAACGTATTCCGCAGTATCTATCTAGTAAATGCTTAGCAGAAAGAAAAAACATTCTTTCGTAATCCGTAAGTGCGTATTTATGAAAAACACCAAAGGTATAAAAACCAGGAAAAAATTTATTTTATTATCTCGAACGAAGAATACAGTCCCTGTTCTGACGCGTTCGGTTGCGTGACAAATTTGCATGTCAGGATAAAAAATACACGCACCACATTCCATGAAGAAATTATTGTAAACTCATTTAATTTAAGTTATACAGTGTAGAAACAAAATTTTCCCTTTTCTGTAAGAAATCAGTAAAAAATTAACCCTCTAATTGTAAATTTAACAGTTTTCGTTGAATTTGGTGCTAGCAAAGGTGCTAGTTAAAACGTTACGCCCTATAATGCCATAGCGTTTGACAGTATTAGCCAGGTATGTGATATTACTGGCGATTGGAGAAGTTGACTGGCTAGTCGTAAGGCGAGCCTGCCATCTCCTAGATCCAACAATAGTTATTTACATAAAAGTGAGAAAAATGGCGACAAAATATTGAAGTACTTGGCCCGTCAAATTTCCGATTTCTCGTCGCATAAATAGGAGTCGCAAGAACATAATAATTAAACATACTGGGTGATTTTCCGATGGAGTCCGTAACACCGAATTTAATATAAGTGCCCGTACCCCGTAACCGAAAAAACATTCACCGAAAGTTAGGTTCAAAAATCGTCTGGTTTAATTAAAAAAATATCTCCTTTGCTGTGACTAAAAATTTCTAAAACCCGTTAACCGTTAATTTACGAATTTTTGATTTCGCCGGCAAGTTTCAATCTACATCAACACCTGATTTATTTTCTTCGGATTATTGTAAGGAGACCGTTCCGAACTTATTGTTGTGTGTGCATTATCGGGGTATTTTATAAGAGGTATTGATTCAATTTATGTAAAATTAGAGATCTGAATCTTTATTTCCGTAACTTACAATTAATTGAAGCAGAAAAGTATTAAAAATACAACTCGGTACAAATTTAAAACTGTCTCTATTGCATGTATTTTTGCCTACTATTTATGAATCCGCTAAATGCCGTATAGTGCCATTCCATTTGAATTCAGATTAAGGTAATTTATAAAAAAGTAATGGCCAACAATCTGATCTAAGAATTTAAACTTTATAGCGAAAACTACACATAGCAAATCCCGTAAAAAAAGGAAATGTAAATTGGAGCCATTCAAGATTTGATTGTTTTTGCGTCAATATACCTATTCAAAACCTTGTAATTTTGCGTTTAATTTAGTAAGAAAGCTAATCAGAGAATCAGGTTTTAAAGTATTTTTTCAGGAGGAAGAAGAAATTTTCAATAGGTAAGAGATACCTAACAACCCCCTTGTTATGCAACCCTATTGTCCAGAAAATAAATGGTGATATTAGTTTGTGACGTAACATCTGGCAGTTTTTGAATGTATCGTTCCCGCTTTTATGCATTTCATTTAAGGAGAAAAAAAACTCAATCTACGGCACTGGAAATGTTTTACCGCGAATCTAAGCAATTCAAATTGCACAAGGACGAGAGTTCGTAAGTGAATGCGCGTCATGCTTTTCACTAGTAGCGAAAAAGAGAGGATGATTTTGCTGTCTTCAAGCGAGAATGAGAAAAGTGCGAAGTTTTAACTGAGGCGGCAGAACGTAGATAGCTTTTGGTGGTATGTGTTTAATTCGCAAATATAGGTAAATGTATCCTTTATTTCCCTTTATAATTGCTGTAATTAGCATAGGACGTAGGGTAATTGTTTTGAATTACTTTCTTGTCAATTTGTTAGGCTGTTTGCTTTTATAAATTTGAATTTGCAAAGCCTTGTAAAAATTGCGCAATGTTGACGAAGTCGCCATACTTAGGGGTAGTTTTTATTTGCATAATGTATTCTCATGTACGAAGAAGTTCTATTGAGAATATCGTTTCAATTACGTTTATAGGAATTGCGAGTTTAGGAAAATTGCTTTATTAGCTTACTTATTTCTTTTCTCTTGTTTTGAAGTCAGAGTTAGCTGCATCATTTGTTAGAGGAAGGTTGAAGTTATGTACAGGCTGTTAATCCAATTTAAGGCATATTATAGTTTTTGATACGTAGGTAGTTATAGTGCTCACCAGGAGAAAATGCCGATCACAGAACACCCTGATGTTGGTCTAAAGTGGTGTTCTTAGACCATATAGTACAACTGTAGAGTATACGTTATACGTAAACGTTTCCAAATTTTCACCAATTTACTGCTGAGTGCAATATATACTGTTCACATTTAAAAGAATCCTTTGCCTTTCCCCTTTAGAGTTAATTCGTGATGGCATGCCAAAATTGGGGTTCTAATGAAGTTACCCTATACCAGATAGATAAAATATTTTCCTAATTGGCATTATTTAAGACGTGATTTCAGTAATTCTGCACATTCTTCCATATGGCAGTAATAATAATAGCGTGATCACACTGGAAATGTAAGTACTATAACTAGATATTAGTGTACAAAAGAATGTTTGAGATGCACGTTATTCAAGCATAGAGGAGACGAATTTGAGGTAACCCTTTACAGTTAACTTTATTCCAGCGACCCTGAGAATAACCAATATTTCGCCAACTTTACCGTCTCATCAGATGTAAAACGCAAATAAACTTAAAGAAAAATGTCATAATTTCATCCAGATAATGCAAATACAAGCCAGCCGAGTATTTAGAAATTATAATTATGTAACTGATGTTATACCTAGTGGTGCCATACTGAAATTGAGAGACTAAATTCTGAAACATTTGATCAATGGACCAATTTCTTACTCCTACTCACCAAAACCAGGTAGTTGGAAAGCAACTCGTGACATGTAATTTATACGTTGTTGAGGTGGGAATAGGTAGGTATCTATTATGAGCTTTCTCCTGCTTTCTCATGGTTTTCCTATGTACACAATGTTCAGGTTAAATAAGAGCGTGATTGAATTCTGTTTCATTTTTTACATTGTAACGTCTTTTGAAGACACAATATATATCTATAAACCAGCAAGGACAACACGACAATGTATTATTTCTTTAAAATTGAGTTTTTGTAGAGCGATCTAATTAAGGTAGAAGCATCGACGAATAGGGTTTTCAGAGCTATGTTGTATGAATACGAATGGCGGTTTGTTCATTATTTCTTGATTTTCTCATTAAAGCTAGGTATACAAATTCTTCGCTTTTTGTGTATACGTTCGGCGTTGTTGTCAAGCTTGTTTAAAAAATGTATCTTTTCACAATTTGTTCTCTTGAAAATCTTTTCAGTGTGATTTTTCTTATTTTAGTTTAAGAAATATGTGACATAATATCACGTCAGAACAACGACCACCGGAGAAAATATGCGATCGAAATATAAAGGTTAACTTCTTGTACGCAGCGCACGTATATGGAGCCGTCCTCAATTTATCTCACGAATTCATTGTCTTTTCGCAGCCGTTCATGATTAATAAGGAGATCGAACCTTACAAAGTTTCAAATTCCACGTAGCTATACCTGCGGTTTTATTTTAGGGCACTACAGCACTACCTAATACTTAATTGAATTTAGGAGGTGATAAAGTTCAAGACACATATTGAATTTCGTTCAGATAGAAAAGTATATTATTACCAAAGCCCTCAGGATCCGTTGTGTAGGGCGAGGGGGTCAATTGGCATTTGCTGACGAGCACACATTGGAAATGGCCTGTCTAAAAAAATAAGTCAAGACTACCTTTACTTAAAATTAATGTAATTAATACTATTATAGACTTGACTTATTTTTTTTAGGCAATGCGTTTGTTTACACACCACGATTGATAAACTCTAAAGCTCTAAAAAAGTGGCCAAGAGATCTAGAGCATAAGGGACCAACGAAAATCTAAAAAGATTTAAACGATATAAACCTGACAAAACATACACAAAATTTACTGGAACGTATACCTACTCTTTTGATTACCGTAAAAAATAATTGCGCGTGATGAGTCCAACTAAGAAACGTAAACTCTGGTGGTAAAAGGTAGCGTTTTTAGACCTCTTGCGGAGTAGGATAACCGATTTTGTGAAACTTTCTATTTGGTTTTATTGGCTCAATTACAAGACTCCCACGTTAATTATTAGGTACATGGCTCAAAAGAAAAGTAGTCAAACTTCAAAAATTTTGAAAAATATTGTACAACGAAAACTTTGATGCTGGGTATAGGGAAATGTGGTATCAAACGACGTAGACTTTCGTCATTGAATAAGCACTTTATTCAATGGTTTCGTGTAAATTTCGAAAAGGCAATAAAATACCGGGTGTTACATTTAAAATAAGAACGTTGCTATCCACATCCGGTAAAACCGGAAGTGAAACGATAATATTTTCTTTCAATAGATCATAAGAAGCCATGTTGGTATGCACATTTTCAAATTTAAATTATCAATGAGAACCTGGAACACTTTTAGATAACGATTTGCGTGAAACAATCCGTACAGGAATCGACCCAACTTACCTTGAAACCTCTTCTGCAAAACTTTACGTTGCGTGGTGATTTCCACATCGACGAATAAGGGATGGTACAAAAGTTTTGGTCAGGATTACGGTCAGATTTAACCATAGCACAAGTGTTAATGAGGTGAATGAAAGGTTGAGAGTTGACCCATGCTCGGGGGATATCAAGTAGCGTTCTTTCGTAATGGACTGGATACATGGTGTTCATGGTTATTTGCGAGAGCCTGGAGACATTTAGGAGCATTTTGTGTACCGCCAGTGAGCAGCATGTCGATATAAGGGCAGCATAGATTGAAAGCGACACTAGTGATGTGGATAAAATGGGACACTACTTTAAAATCCTCAATTTCTATCAGTTGTGGATTCGCTTAGATTCATTGCCCCATGGCTAAAGAGAAGTGAAGGTGCACGGGCAGCTCATTTGGTGATACGTTACCTTCAGTATGGAAAATAGGACCTTTGGGGTCTGGGGGGGTATGGAATACCTCCCAGCACAGTGACAGTCCCATTGCAATTTCCAGAACACTACCATAAAGGTGCTTAGGGCTTAGGGAAAGGGTTATCAAGCCCTTCTTTGCCGAGTAGTTTTGAACCCCCGTCACTATTAACATAATTTTCCATGGTCATCGACTTCCAGCATCATCACTCGTCTCCAGTGACAATCAGAACTGTGATGTATCACAAACGTCAAACGTAACGTGCAGGTTATCTGCCAAAAAACGTTATTTTGCGTTAATCATGTTACATTACGTTTTCTACAGATAACCTGCACGTTAAGTTTAGCGTTGGTGATACATCACAGGGTTAACTGTGTCATAATATACCTACTTCTCTTCTAATCGTTTTAGTTTTGGCACAATATGTGAAATATGTCAGCATTCGCTATACGTTTTTCGTTTTCGTTTCTCGCGGAATTATTTATACCATTCGTAAATTACTTGTCGCTTTACTGCAATTTTCCCTGATGGCGAGAGGGTTCTTGAATGTAAGTTATACACTTGCAAAACGTATTAGCAGAGTGGATTTTGAAATACAAGTATTGCACGTAGTTGCGATAAGTGGACGTGATGCAACTATTATTGGCCCCCGGCTCAAACATCATAAGTAAATATACGTAATCAAACACGATATTGGCATCTTCACGCAACAAAGATTGAATCTCAGCATGCTTCCAGTAATGTAAATATAATTGTCTTGGTAGGTAGATACTAAAATTCGCATTATAGAAGATGATTTTAAATAACGACCTTAAGAAAACCGTACATTAAATCCTATTATGCAAGTTTTTTCCACTGTATGGTTTTATAAACGAACGTTTTAGTGCGTCAATATATAATTGCAACACGCTTTACTTCAAAACATCATTTGCAATCCCTTTTACCTTTTACGGTTTCATTCTAAAACTCTTCCTCTTCCTATTTCTTTTATAGGGAGGTAATACATTTCTTCCTGGCATGGCTAGCCCGTATTGAATGAATTGCAATTAGGTACTTATAATGTAGTTAAGACGAAGTGATTGCGTGTTAGCATTGCGTTTGAAATCGATTCAAACAGTGTTTTAGAATAATTCATTCTGTTTTTTTACCAACCACTTGCTCCACTTTTGTAGAATTATAAGACCTCTAATAAAGCAACAGGAGTTTCTCTTCTTTGTTAATTTAGGTATTATTTAACTATCGAGCATAATACTTACTGGAAGTGGATTGACGAGGTTGATGGATCATTGTTGGAAGATCTAGAAGAGTTAGAATATCCAAAAGTTATTAAAAGATCAATCTCCACTGAAAACCTTCCCAAGAACAAACTTATTCCACATGTTTGGAAAATTTTAATTTTATTTTACGCACGCACATATCTACACCGGCAATTACTACATACACAAATTAGTGCAACTTCCATGCTGCTATAACAGAAGGGAGCACATTTTTCAAACATGCAAAATGTTACAACGCGAATTTATAGGTTAGATTACAAGTGTATACGAAAACGACGACATGCGTCTACAGACTGGCGCTTACCGTCGCTGGCGTCGCACTATTGATTTGAAGGGCCCATTCAAGAACTCCCAAATTATCAAATCGTGCAGCTCGAACTTTTTTCCACCACCTGCCTTAGATTGTTTCATGGCGAAAAGCTCAATCATGTTCTAACAACCCTTATCAATCATCTAAGTTATTAATTCAACAACCGTGAGCCATCCCTTTAATTGGCACGCTAGCTACTCTTCCGGGGGAGCTTTTTCGTCCTGTTGACAAATACATAATTTGGTTACCATTAAAAGCAAACGCAGGTAATTGTTTAATGCACGGTATTAGAGAAACTTTGCCGCTCGTAAAGTGACAGAAGTGATTATCATAATACAAGTGTAGGGTTTTCCGAAGGCGCTATAATTGCGTGCACATAAAATAGGGTTCACCACAACAAATTACATTGTAGAAATGTAGGTCATGAGAACAATTTTGAGAAGGCACGAACCAAAATGTAAAAATTACATGAACGACAGCTTCTTTTCTATAATTTATCCGGTCGTATAATAGACACGATAGGTTTCGGAAATTTTATTGGGCAATTTGTGCTCCTATAACCCATCCAATTTTTTTTGGTACGTTATACCTGTCAGCTCAGTAACAATAAGCAAACGCAAAAACCGACATTACGTATAGAACCGATTTTTTTTGTGCATCCTTCGACCATATTTGAAGAGTGGATGTGTTAGGTCAACAACCTGAACAACAAAAATTTTGTCCCTATAATTACTAGCTACATAATTTTGTAGTAATCTTTGATTCTTTTGATTCACTCTTTCATTTAGTGTTTATAAGTAATAAAAATTTGAAAAAAAATCGATAAAGTTATGTTGCTCTTGTAGTCTAATTCTAATACATGAAAGTGTTTTTTTTGTTAATTATGGCTTTCAAATTGTTTGTCGTTTATACATACAATGGTATTACTTAGCATCACTACCTATATTTCTATATACAGGGTGTCCCTAAAAGGAACAATCGCATGTATGGTGCATGCCATTCATCATGCCTAAATTTTTTTTTTCGTAAACCATCACAGATAGCGACATTCAGCAAGAGACAAAAAATGCTTGCAAGTAAACTGTCTATCAGTGTCTAAAAATTCAGAACCGTCAAAATAGTAGTTAAAAAGTTTTAGACCTCTTCAGATGTGGATGGTCAGTATTTTACCACCTACATAGCAACTACAATCAAAACGATGATATCACAAAGACCCTTCTTACATTAGACATTCACATCCCGAATTTCATTTTAATCGGCAAAACCATTTTCCGATAAAATAAAAATAACGATTTTTTTTTAAATCTTTGGCGGTAGATAGCTCCTTACTGAAGCACTTTTGGATAGAGGTAAGTTGGGTTAAATCGTCCTATTTTGATACCAAGAACCCCTGGTAGTGCGTTGTACAGACCTTTTAGGGACACCCTGTATGGACAACGGGCGACAAACACAGACGGGCGAACAGAAAGCCCAAAATCATGAACTCGCTTTTAGGAGCTCTTATGTGGTTGTAAATGTATTAAATAGAATTAAGACTCCTAGTCAGTACAAGATATTTAGCGCATTTTTGCAAATTTATTTGTAAAAATTATCAAAGTCCTCGTGTGAGATCGAAGGGACTTCAGCGCATTTTTGTGTGGCAGATCAGTGTTTTAATAACCAGTGTTGACTCCACCATAAGTAAGATCGTGTCACGGGCTACCACATTCGCTTTGTTGGTACCCACTTCCGACGCCTCGTTCACCCCAACTTCGCGTTTGAAGTTTTCACTCCACCATCAGTTAGATCTTGTCGGAGGCTACCACATTTCTTTTTTCGGTGCATACCTACATTACACCCACAGTTTGGTGGATTTCGCTAAAAACCTTCCACAAGATAGTACCATTGAATAATAAATCTGAATTTATTATTCAATGATAGTACTTAATTTTTGGGGCACTTCTCATTGCTCGAGCTTCTACACGAGAAAGAGAGACAGAGATTCGAGATTTACGAAACGTTAAACCGCGTGACAAAATTCGCAACGGAAGGTAAAAGGCGCCCGAAGTTGACTACCTCTCGAAGACGCGCGTGCGCCTTGCAAAAGGTCGTTAATTTCGCCCCTAGGACAAAAAACAAAATTCCGCCACGCAGGAGTGCGCGTTTACTACATCTTTCCGACAACACCAATTTGAAAACAATCGGACCAAAACTGTCGTAGAAGATAGGAAAAAACTGAAACACCTCCACGTTAGTAAACTACGCTTCTAACAAGAGTTCTTCTACGCGCCTACATTTGCTGCCAGCCAGCCCTCAGCCAGCCGGCCAGCCAGCCAGCCAAAGTGAAATTAAAAGCTACTTTTTACAAATAAATTTGCAATACTTCGCTAAAAAGTAGCTTTTAATCTCACTTTGGCTGGCTGGCTGGCTTAGGGACAGGGCTACATGATGTGGGCGGGTTGGCGACATCTGGACGTCATCCGCTCGACCGTAGTTTACTAACGTGAAGATTTTTCAGTTTTTTCCTATCTTCTACGACAGTTTTGGTCCGATTCTTTTCCAATTGGTGTTGTCGGAAAGATGTTGTAAACGCGCACAACTCCTGCGTGGCGGAATTTTGTTTTTGTCCTAGGGGCGAAGTTAACGACCTTTGTAAGGCGCGTGCGCGCGCGTCTTCGAGAGGTAGTCAATTTCGGGCGCCTTTTACCTTCCGTTGAGAATTTTATCACGCGGTTTAACGTTTCGTAAATCTCGAATCGCTGTCTCTTTCTCGTGTCGCCAATAAAAGTGAATTGAGAGTGAACGGGACGTCGGAAGTGGGTACCGTCAAAGGGAATGTGGTAGCCCGCGACACGATCTTACTGATGGTGTAGTCAAATCTTCAACCGCGAATGGCGGGTGAACGGGACGTCGGAAGTGGATACCGACAAAGGGAATATCTGCAATCGATAGAACAGAATAAGTATGTAGGAAACCATGCGAACAGTGTTGGATTGTGGTTGGTGTATCCATTACACCAACGACCCTCTACCTCTACATTCTACAGTACCGATTGCAGAGGCTATGTACACATACCTAATTCATATATAATACACGGATGACGTGCGTGCAAACCTACTATATAAGTGTGGTAAATTTACGGGAAAATCAGTGGTTATATTTTTTAAAATTTTCACTGGAGAGAACTGCCCAGACCACCCTTTTACGGGGAGATACTTAGTACCCCCTACGCCCCCAGCATGCGATACCTATAACCTTCAATATATTAACATTTGCCCTCCCCAAAATGTCATCCTGGATCCGCCACTGATAGACGGATGGACAGAACTCAGAAGGTCACTTCACGAGTATTGGCCAAATTTTAATCACCATGATCTATGTCGTTTGTTAATAGTGCATATAAATAAATAAATTTCAAACCACTGAGCGGTATATTAGGTATGGAACACTTAAAACATTAACCATATCCACGGCCACGCCATCGCGGGAAAATCTATTTACCTAGATAGACCTTATACGATACATTTTACACACAAATATGACCCATGGTTACACACCGGTAGGACCAACTGACTCACGGACGTACAATTCCACAAATATATCAAAAATCCCGAGCTAAATGTAGGTACCTATAGGAGGGCAGGATATTGCATAAAACTAATTTCCCATGTTAAATTCCTATGTTCCTACTTACCGGCGTGCACCACCCGGTATATTGAATCGAAAATGTTTACTGGCTCTTTAAAAACTAGGACATTTTGTAAATTTGTAATTATTGACCTCTGACATAACTTACAGCTAATATATATCTTAAAAACGATAGGGTCTGAAGAGAATAAGGGAAATGGGACACATGGTATAAAAAGGGAGTCGCGTACTTACGCGTGGTGCGGCGAATCGCCTTTTTCGCTCATATTGACTTAAATAGACAAACACTCATTTTAGCGAAGAGCGGCGTATTGAAATCAATGAGAGCTTTCCCGCGCTCGACGGCCGTAGCGTTTTTGGTGGGATGTGAATATCTCGAGAATAGTACCGGGAGAAAATGCCCACAAATAGAAAATCAAATGTGGATAAGACATCTGTTGGTGTACACTTATACAGTGATGTGGAAAATAAACTCAAAATGACAATAATTATTGCTTTATTTTCTTAAAGACAGACAGTATAAAAAATAAACAGTTTATTCCATATTTCAAAGACTTGTAGGTGACAATCCATCAACAAATCCAATAATTTCTGGTAGCTCATTTTGGAGAACTAGTTCAGTGACCTGGAAATGAAAATCAGGGGCAACACTATGACAACCAGTAGTTGATGTCTTATTTAAACTGGATGCTGTCCCTTTTGCTTCATCCTCCACTATTAAATGCTGAACCCTATTTGTTTTAGTTGCAATGTTGTGAACATTTCTCTCATGTCTCCTCAGATGGGAAATTCGCTTGTACGAGTTCGAACATAATTCACAATTGTATGGTTTTACACTTGAATGTACAGATTGGTGACGTGTTAGCTCCGGCTTCCTTTTGAAACATTTTTCGCACATCGGGCACTTGAATTGCTTAACCTAAAAGTAAATCTATGAAGGCTTTGTCTAATCCATTTATTAAAAGAGTGCAATGAATTACTTTAATCCCTACAAATTAATGGAAAAAATCAAAATTCTACAACAAAAATTGAGAGTATTTGTTTGTGGAGATTTCAATTTCACCTTAAATAAAGACAACGAAGATGGGGGCCACCTCGGAGGCCACTGCGTAACATTCCACACTAACAAAAACCAAAAATGTTTGGAATATAGTTTATACAAAGTTACCTTTACTTTAAGACTGTTATAAAAGCAGGGAGCTTGCATTCAAAAAAAAATTTGAGTTTGCAATTCAATTTTTAATGTTAGTTTTGGAACCCTCTGCATTTATTTTAATCATAATATCAACGCATAGTACACTATCTCTTATAAAAGGAAACCAGCCTCAATTAAATAATAACAGCTCTGATAGAAAAAATTTGCAACCATGATTTGGGATGAATTACTCTTACCATAGCATATGGTAAAATTTTCAAAATAATCTGAGGTCTCCTTTTCGAAAATAGATAGCCGGCATTCGTCATGGAACACCCTGTACATGTTTAATATTCTTGGGAATGAAGAAATATTATTCGTCAGTGACTAGTTTTGATGTTTATCCAAAATTTTGAGAAATTTACCAAAAAAATGTGAGAGAATGAGTGGATTTGGGCACACAACAAAAATCGATATTAACCTGTTTATGTACATATTTAATGTGGTCGGTCAACACAGCCCCATTAGAAAAAAATTTTCCACAATGATCACAGACAAATTGCTTCTCCTTAGTCAAGTGCAGGCGCAAATGTCTGGCGATATTCGACCTAAACCTTGATGCATAATCACAATGTTCACACGAATATAGGCCACGTGCTGTGCAATGCAGCCTCAGTAAATGCTGGTCTAGTAAAAACTTCTTTGTGTATTGTTGCCCACAATATTCACAAGTGTATGCCTCAGCTTCAGCTAAAACCTGAGCCTCACTCGAGTGCTCTACAACAAAGAAGTGAACAATCAGTTTGACTATAAGTAGTCCAACCTATGTGTACATTCAGATGACTCTCTAGTAGTTTAATCCGATAAAATTGTAAGGGACAATAAGGACAACTATGCGGTGTTAACCCTTGAACAATGTGTCCTTTTACTCTATGCTGATATACTCGAAGTTTGGATGCAAAGCTTTCTTTACAGGTTAGACATTTGTATCGCTCGTGTTTCTAAAACACACAGTACACAATACACACACATTTCTAAATATATACTAACAATTAAGTGAGCAAAATACACATTTCTTCTCGCAAACCTCTCCTTACAAATGGAGCATTGCCAAGGTTTTTGCTTTGCATGTTCCTGTTCATGACCATTATGTTCGGCTTTACATGTACTAATTTTACCACATTCCAAACAGACAACTTCTGCCTTTAGATGACTCCGTAGGTGACTGTATAAGGAACGACGTTTAATAAAAGACTTTTGGCAATAGTCACAATTAAAATGAGCTCTTTTTAATTGCACATTGTGCCTAATGAGCAAATGATCTATCAGTTCATTTCTCTTCGTTAATGTGGTATTGCAATGGGGGCAATTGTTTCTCTTATGGCCACTCTGATGCAGAATTAAGTGTCGTTTCACTGCATATTCCTACAAATCACCAAACTACAAGGTTTAAATTCTAAAACAACTCACCTTCGGACACTCCGGACATTTAAACTTTTTAAGGGAGATTCTTTTCTTTCGCCAGCACAAATTAAGTATATGCCAGTTGTAGGATGGTTCACTGTTGAAGGTTTTACGACATCGTAAACAGCTCAGAGGTACACCTATATGAAAATGCTCCAGATGCTTCAGTATTGCACTTTTTGTATCCTTAATCTGATTGCAAACAGGACACTCTAACTTCAATTTTACTTTACACCGCTTAACCGAATGAGCGTGATCTGTACGTGCTATAAGTTTCGTTTTACGTCTTGACTTATTGAGATTTCGACTGAATTGTTGTTCTTGAAGGTGTTGGTAGACATAAGTTAAAGCTTTCGTTTTATCAGATTTGCTGAAAGTGTTAATTTGAAGCAAAACGTTATCGAGCTAAAATAGGGAATCCGGGTCAGTTGAAAAGTAAGGTTAGGATACATACAGTCCTTTTAAATTTTGAGAATCTATCAGTTTTATTGGGTAATTTTCTATGACGCATCCTTATCATCTAAATATTGTCAGATAAGGATTTAAAATCACTAAAATAATTAATTGCGAAATGCAAATGATAAGGCTAAAGGTGCTAAAGGTTTGTTCACACTAATAATGGATACTCAATTGCCATTTGCCACGTTGCCAAACGAATATAAATACAGATTCATTACAATCACTATTATAATGAGAATGACCAAAGCACATACATGGTAAAAGGGAAATCATCCGACACCACAAGTTTTTAGGTTCTTACGTCACGATAATTTTTTTAGTACCTAGGCCTTCGAAGTGGTAAAATTTTTCTTCTGTTTCTAGAACTTATCCAAAATGTATAGGACGATTTAAAATCATTCGTAAATTTGTGGATTACCATACGTACAAACATTATCACCCAGAGTTCCAGATACTCTAGCTGCATTGTCCCCGCACAGCGTGCATCCCTTCTCACTTGTACACAACTCCCTAACTTGATCCATCTCAAGGAATCTGCTTGACGAAGATGAGCAGGACAGTGGTGGACCATTTCCTTCCTTCCTTCATTATATCGTTAGCTAACTGCATATTATGGTGGACTTTATCATGGAAGGTACTCAATTTCTGACGCAGGTTTTCCACGTCTTCACAGTTTTTTCTTGGCGTGGGTCTGGTACCAAATTTGAAAACACCTTCCAGATCAAAATAACACGGAACCTGTGCACCGCCCAATAGTTTCTGGTGCATGAATTTGAAAAATTGAGTCTAAAAAGATTCAGAAAATAATTTGAAGATTTAGAAGAATCGGAAAAATGCTAAAAATTGAAAAAATCGAATTCAGAAAGATCTGAAGCAAGTATAATGCAAAGAATTAAAAGGAATAGAAGAAATTCTAGAATTTAAAGAACCAAAGAATTAAAGGAAAAAATTACTTATCGTTCGTGTCAATTTGTTGACGGATCGTGTAAATAATATATAAATGAAGTTGAAATCCAAAGTTGACTTGCCGAATTGCATTGTTGATATACCTAGTAAACACTAAACAATACATTATTATCAACGCGAACTATCTATCCCTTCCAAAAGGAGGTATAAAAATATCAACATATTCTGACTGCAGGGGAATCCACCAATTGCAGTAAACTGAATCGGAAACTAACAATAAACTTATGAATGTACTCAACCAAACCACTAGTTTTGCCGTTTTGCGGTGGTCAATCGTGCTGTATGACGAACGCTCTGTGTAACAACTATAAGTAAACTGTACAGTACACACAACCATTACTGATCTGTGTCCTGTGATACACACCCGATTTTAAAAATATAACCTCAAACGAAGTATTCCTATTAATTATGAAACTTTAAATAAGTATAAACACTTGTAATCGTAGTGTTTACTAAGCTTGGAATTTCATAAGCAATATGCCTACAGTACTACTATTGGACGTTTCATTATCTATGGTACGACCAGTCCAAATCTCCGAAAACGTTGAAATTTCGAGAAAGTATTTAGCAATTCAAGGAATAAACGCATTTTTGGATTGCTTAAGTGTTCACTCGAGATTAGAATTTATTGCACTGGTGAGATTCTTTTGTCTAATTGTAAATTGCACACTTACATTAATATAGCACCGATGTCTATCTGCCATTTATTGGTCGTGTATTACAAATAGCCTAATGATTTGTTGTGGTATGTAATGTTTTTTTATGGTAACAGAGTGTAAGTAATTTGGCCAAATGCTGTGTAAGAGGAGGAAATATCAATGTTCCATTATACGTTACATGTAATTTTAGCATGAAGTTGTCCTCTTTTGTATGGTCGTTGCCAGAAAACGCTTTTTTGATTATAGGCTTGTACGTTGGTCTCCTAAGAGCTGCTTTAGTTAAAGTGAGTAATTTTTTGGTGCATTGCTACAGCGTGCTACGGAGACCAATGAACAAGCGTTATGTGTAACATTTAGATTTTAAATAGACGACGGTTTTTTTTGGTGTCAAATTATACAAGGGTGTTACTCACAGATTTATTATGCCTGTATTTTTATTATTAGGACGGGTCAGTTATTTATATAAAGTTTTAAATTTGTACCTGTATATTTCAACTGACTGTACCTTTAGGCACAATTTTTCCATGACGTATGAGTACCGGTCTCGTATCCACTTTCTTTTCACTTCTGTCAATAAAAATCTGACGTTTGCCATGTGATAGCCAGTTAGTATTCTTTTCAAATTATATTTATAACTAATTAAAACACGCATTGTTTTAGAAATAATATTAAATCTCGAAGAATTACATGTAGAATTTTAATGATTAGTACACTTTAAGAATGGGAACAAACATACCCTCAGATAACCTCTGTGATGTTATTGCGGTAAGATACCGCTTTGTATGCGAATTAATTGATGGCCTTCCAAAACTGTCCTTTGTGTCACACCAAGTTCAGGAATGCGAAATTGAAAAGCCAGAGGATACGGAAACACCGGAGGTCGATGCCAACAATGCCGCAATTTTTGAAGATAATGTCAAGTATTTACGGAGCTTAGACCCTAAAGAATGGAAGAAACAAGATCATTACCGCGTTTTGGGCATAAAAAATCTTCGTTTTGACGCATCTGATGATATAATTAGGACAGCTTACAGAAAAATGGTACTTAAGCATCACCCCGACAAACGCAAGGCATTAGGGGAGGAAATTAGGCCGGATGATGATTATTTTACGTGTATAACTATGGCGTACGAAACGTTAGGAACATTAAGTAGGAGACGAGCATATGATTCTGTTGATCCCGAATTTGATGATACCTTACCATCTGGGTCAGAGTTAAAGCAAGATTTCTATAAGGTTTTCGGTTATTACTTCGATCTTAATTCGCGTTGGTCCGAAAGACAACCTGTGTTCAAATTAGGCGACTCAAATTCAACTAGAGAGTATGTGGATAAATTTTACTCATTTTGGTATGACTTTAAATCGTGGCGCGAGTATTCTTATGAGGACGAGGAGGATAAGGAGAAGTGTCAGGATCGGGATGAACGAAGAATGTGTGAGAAAATAAATAGGGCAGAAAGGCAACGAAAGAAAAAGGAAGAGATGGCTAGAATACGTAGTTTGGTAGACTTGGCTTATGGTGCCGACCCTCGAATTGCCAAGTTTAAGCAGGAGGACAAAGAAAGAAAATTGGCAGCTAAGCGAGCGAAGCAGTCTGCTGCCCAAGCGAAAAAGGAGGAGGAAGAGCGTATTCAGAGAGAAGTGGAGCTGGCCAAAGAGAAGGCGGACGCGGCGGAGCGTGCTAAATTGGAGCAAATTCGCCAAGAACGTGAGGCGCAGAAGAGGGCTATTAAGAAAGAGAAGAAAATGTTCAGAGATGCATGCAAGAGTAATAATTACTACGCTAAAGACGATAACGAGAGATTAATTCACATGCAGGCGGTGGATCAGATCTGTGAAATGCTCAACTTAACCGAATTAGAAGAATTGAACAAGAAATTGCAAAATAACGGCCATAATTCCTTTTTGAAAATGAAAAACCAGTGCCAAGCAAGAGCTGAAGCAGACCGACGAGCAGCAATGGAGTCCATGTCCCAAAAAACTAATGACGCCATCAAAAACATGAAAAACAATGTCAAAATAAAAACAGAATGGTCTCAAGACAATGTTCAGCTACTCATAAAGGCCGTTAATCTCTTCCCAGCCGGTACGAACCAAAGGTGGGAGGTTGTGGCCAACTTCATCAACCAACACGGCTCATTCCCCGACAACGTGATGAAGTACAACTCCAAAGACGTGCTCGCAAAAGCGAAAGATCTACAAAACACCGACTTCTCCAAGAGCGATCTCAAGGAGGCCGCCAACAAGCAAGCCTTCAACAACTTCGAGAAGGACAAACGTTCAATACAGACGGTTGACGAGTCGGAGATTAGTAAAAAGACCGATGAGGCGGAGGTAAAGAGGCCAGTCAAATTGAAAACTGTCGAGAACGGATTGGGGACCGAGCAGGTGTGGACAGCGACCGAGCAGCAACTTTTGGAGCAGGCGCTCAAGACGTTTCCCGCAACAACAGGGGACCGGTGGGACCGGATTGCGGAGTGCATTCCTAATCGTTCCAAGAAGGATTGTATGAAGCGTTATAAAGAGTTAGTGGAAATAATAAAGGCGAAAAAGGCCGCACAGGCTGCAGTAGCTTCCAAATAACTATTTATAAGTTTGTAATTTATGAAATTTTACATTTTCTTGATTTTCATGATGTGTATGTAAGTAAGTGTAATTAGAAACATACTTAACTGGTGAAATCATTGTAAAACGCAGGTAGACACCATTTTGAAAAGTATTTGACTGAATGTAAATTCTTCGAGCTATTTTCTCTATTAAAATAGTTGCGCCTTGAAAATTGTCTTTTTGTTCTAGGCTGCATTTTCTTCATTGTATGAAGAACGATGCGCTTTTACCAGAGATTACAATGCGATTAAATTGGAGCTACAAAAGTTGGAAGATCATGATAAAACTGCTATTGAATCGGCATTACATGGTGTTAATCAGCTTGTTCTTGGGGAATGGGGAAATAACAGCGCTTGTCAGGTAATGGAGTGGCCAAATTCACAATAAATTTTGCTTTATTCTCTAAATGATTACTTAATAGTAAAAATAACTCTCTGGCTGTGTGAGGGTATAAGGTCTCGGCACAGGCCGTGTAGATACGTACAGGTAAGTACAATACTTTCAATGAAATCACAACGCAACAATATTAAATATGGAGTGCGCATGCGTGACCCAATTTAAGATTGGATAGTGTGAGGCTTTCCAATCACTTTTGTTAACACCAAGGTCAGAATTAAACCTGAATCAAATGTATTAATTATTTGTTATGCAAAGTTTAATGTATTGTATGGACTTAATATTAATCACAAGGTTTGAAATGTATAAGTACAGACCTTACGTAAAATTTGTAGTGTTCAGAAATTCATACCAAATGTCACAGTTTTGAATCCAAAAACTTAAATTTTTTAAATAGTGTAACACCGCAACGTTTGAAAATGACAATTCCCTCCAAAAGCTTAAATATAAAATTTCAAATTAAATACTGGCACGTAATCAAAAAATCTATGGCGGGGCCCCCTAACGTTAGTTGTAAACAACGCAGAGTTATGACCTAAGTTACAATAGGAAAGTAACGGAAATGAAACTCTATGATGGCGTAATAGTATGATTCGTGTACTTGGATAAGTCCTTGCATATTGATCATTTATTATTATTAAAATTCGAAAAAAAGCGTGTTTCTACAAATTGGCGTTCAACTTGTTTTTTCTCTGCAATTGTCTTATGGAAAGTGTGCTTTAGTTAGTATCAGTGGAAATGTTGTAGTTTCGGTTGTCCAGAGCTAAAATTTGTTTAGGGGGGTGCCATTTGAAATTAAAAAATACGACATTTGGCGAATGTCAATCAAAAATTTAATTTTTCCGATTAAATGTAAAAAAATTAGGTGACAATGGAAGAGCTATCCTTCAATTCAAAACATAACCGCCGCACCAGCGCGATTTAGTTTCTCTCAAAAAATTTCGAAAAACGGGAAATTTTGAAGGAAAAAAGTTGCATAATCGTTAAAGTTAAGGGTATAACATGTTGCATAAAAAATTAAGTACTTTTCAAAATCTGCAATAAAATATGGGGTATTCCATTAAAAAAAACGCAAGTATGATACGCCCTTCGCGATCAAAAATATTTTAAAAACATGGCGATGGTTATTGTGTACAATTTTACTCTAAGACTTTGTCGGTTTTTTTATGGTAAAGGAATTATGATCCGAGGAGTCTTAGATGCTACATCCTGTATATTAAACCGAACGAGTTGTTGTTATTGGTGAACATATTATGTAACGTCGATGCCTTATTTAGGCAAATCCTGAGTGTAATGGGTCTATATCATTTGCTGTATATAAAAGGAACTTTATTCACTAAAGGAGCATATTTCCCATGTACAGAGTCGCCGATAAGTCTGGAAACGGTCGATTACGGGAAAAATATACAAGGTATCGAAACACAGTTTTAGGGTTCTTCAATTTTAATTATACAGCGTTGGTCATATAAAAAACAGTTTCCTTAAGATATATTTAGATTTTGTTAGTTCTTTTGTTTGTTCATTTTCCGCCAGATGGCTCCGTTTGGAGAATTTAAAATTTGCCCTTGTTTTCCAAAATTTATCTGGCATGTGCCTTGTTAAAAAACTTGATTTTGATAACTGCACTGGGTCTGGATTTTGCGTGGCGCGGTACTTTCTTTTCGCATAACGTTGATCCATAAAGCATCTAAAATATAGTAAAAGTTTCTTTTACAAAAATTTAGCGTGCGGTTAATATATAGGTACGTTATAAAATGTAATTAGTTTGTATTGTTTGCGGTTAATATTATAGGGGAAAACCAAACCAACAATAAATAATCAGGGTGGATGTAAGATGAATGAACTTTGGAAATGGTGAATTTTTTCCACTCTGCCTAAAATAATTATTTATAAAAAATCACGGTTTTTGTACTCATCAGCCATTTCCACGGTCACGTATGCGCGTCTTTTAAATGAGAAGGAGATAAATGCCATTTCTTATTATATTTTTTTGGAAGTGATTTTTGTCTTGCTGACCGGAGACAAAAGGGCGAAACCGTATCACGAGTCAAACCTAAAAAAACTGTGGTTTCGTTTTCAGGAGTGGACGACCTTTCCAACGATGTGTTACTTTCCATAAGTTTTTTTTACTGTCAACTGTAGCTATTAAAAAGACATGCCAATTGTGTACGAGATAACACGCCGTCTACAACATTTTCACCTTTTAAAATGTAGAACAGCAACCTTAAAGCGGAAAAAACGAAATTCCGTGTTACAGTTTAACATTCCCAAGTTAGAAACTCTTAGCAAAGAGTAACCCTCTTTGTTCTTAGGCACAAATCAGAATTCCTAGTTCTAACTCAGAGTTACGAGTCCAGCTTTATTAATCTCCTCTATATTATGGAGAATGTAGAACTCGCACACTACAAGCTGACGAGTTCGAAGTCTAGAGGACAGACGGATGGAAATATGAGATTTCGCTAAAAGGAAACAGCTTAGTTTGGTTGTACGATTCTGACTCCTTCCAACGTCTATTTTGCATTTTTGCGGTTATCTTGAAGTCTTTGACATTATTAGACATTATTTTAGATCGTGCTCATAACAGATGGAAACGCCGGCATTGGCCCAATGTCGCTTTCCGAATCATTTTCCACATTAAATCATCGCAACGTGTCAAATCCGTTTCCATTACCGTTTTCTTTCCCAGCCAAGCTGCACGTAGTTTGTATTGCGCCACCCGATGATCCGAATTTAATGAAGTGTAAGTATATACCTCTTATAATAACGTAGTCCACACAATTGCTCTGTAGCTAAACCATTGTATCAAAGATTGGTGGACATGGCTGGGTATAACGGTTCTCTACTGATTCCTGAAGGCGGTTTAAGTGAGGCCAGCGTGGTTACCATGTTTCAAAAATTGGCGGAGGAGATGTACACCTCGTTTCGAGGAACATTGAAATGTGGCAATTTGGAGTCTCGAATTATGTTATCACCTGCACCAATAGTATGTATGGTTTGGAGAAAATGTAGAAATTTGATCGTATCTTTTTGTAGCCGTATATAAAGGTTACAGACTTTGACTCTCAAACGTATGTGTTATCAGAATTAATTGAAGTTTGTGGATTTATACCGATATCGGATGTTGGGTCACCCATGGCTATTAGTCGGCACCTAATACTTCCCACCAACAACCTTGGTAAAGAGAATGTGCCGTTAAGTATGGAAATTGACTTGACATCAGACGACGATACAACGGAGGATGGAAAAAATCCATCGTTTTGTGTTTTGCTACACGGCGCACTGAAAGTTGAAAATATGAGCGCGTTGGTTACCGTTGGTGATAATTGGTTTGGTTTTATTTACTCGTGGGCCGACTCTAAAAAGAAATCAAATCTTATGCTAACTGTACTGACTCCAGGGTCAGATGCAATACCATGGTTGGGTGATTTGTGCCATCTCGACTCGACCGACAACCTACCTCCTGATCAAATTGGAAGCTTTCCCGTTCGACCTTCTGAAAAACGCAGCTATTCCCAAAACGGAGTTGTGTGGATAAGACAATCCGGACTTCAATCCGATATACAGAAAATCTTAAGGCACGCGCGTAAACTACCGGAGAAAACTCAACAATTTTACAAGGTAGCGTGATTCATTAATTCGCAAATTCTGATCAAAATTTTAGGAATTAAATCGGTTGAGAAAAGCTGCTATTTCGCTCGGTTTTCTGGATTTGCTCAACGGGTTGGCATACATTTTTGAACAGGAATGTACGCAGTTACCTGGTAGTGCTCATCCTGATTGTGCGTTGCAGCTCACTCACGCTGCCGAGGTGCTTCGCAAAACGCAAAACAAAGACATTAAATTTGTTATATTGCCTTTACATACTAATTATAATAGTTCGTAATTATTTTTATATTTTGAATTACATGCCTTCAATAATTTTTGTGTTTATCTTTATATATGACCTTTGGCACATCGAAACTCTTCATTAGAAAGTTCTAAGGTAAGCAATAAACAAAAGTCTGTGTTCATAAGGCACATTTTTCGGAATGATAAAGCCATATTTCAAGAAGGCTGTATTTCAATTAGGTATTTGATTTTTTTCAAAAGTGCTCGCGTAGGTTTTAGGTTGGATAGGAGTGATCGTCGAAAATCCTTTCGGATTTCTTTACTCCATGAAAATTTAAATGATACGGCATCCTTTGAACCAGATTTACTGAAATTCGGTAGAACGCAACAAACTTTTCGATGGATAAAAACCATGGAGTTGAATAATTATCCGCCTAGGATGCTTGGCTTCACCACGAAATTGTGACTACTAAGCCCCACCACCACGACAAGGTGCATCCCATGGTGGGGACGATAGTAGGTGTATCGGCTGTGTACAAAACACATAAGACCGGTCCCATGACGCTTCCCTGGGGACGCTGGATTTGATAGGATATTGTTCCGAGACCGCTTCTCCATACTTAACTTGGAATGATCTTTCTTCTATATATGATTTGAGGATGCTGTAGTAAAGGTGTGTTATTGCAGTGGCTGACGTTAAATATAAGACTGCAGAGCCGTATTGCTTTACCCCGTGCAAATCAAAGAAACAAACAAATAAAAATGAATCTCAAAGTCTAATAAGGTCAGGTAAGAGTTACAGAGACATCTCCTCTCCAGACATTTGGAAGCCATTATGAAAACAATGCTCAACAGAAATTAATTGACACCGAAAGGGCAATCTGCAATTTCGCCAAATGGTTCCTGATTTATTCTTGAAATTTCACTAATATAATTTATTGAAAAATCGACCCATTAAATTTCGTCACCCAGTCTAATGCCTAACCTGCTCTCACCCTTAAAATAAAAAAAATCAATTTTAGCTATCTATAAAATTCGAAAAAATAAATCAAATTTAAAACTACCGTTACAGCATCTTAAACACTTTTAAGTATGTTGAAAGGTTCTTGAAGATCTCATAATCCAGCTAAAGAAGGTTTCTAGAGACATCATGCTTTTTAAAGGCTTTAAAACCCTTTGGAATACTGTTATAACCTCCGGAGGCGTTTGACACTATTAGAGATTTAGAGCTTTTCATGGCTTGACTCTTGCGAGAGAAGGGAATCTTAAGATTCTAGAAGCTTGATGATGATGAAGCCCTTGGAAGCTATTAGAAATGACTAGACACTCAGGTGCCCTTCTAAAATATTATTTCAAGGTTGAAGCAATTCACCCATCAACGGATCAGTGCCAAGTTTTAATTATTTTAATTTGCCATTTGGATAGTCGGTGCAACCATGTTATAACTACCTGTTACAATATAGAGAAAATAAGTACAAAAGTGGTCTTAGGGGTAGGTTATTGGGTATGCAAAATACCTAAGTGTTTATTTTTTATAACATTTTAATTTTTCACTAAATCTAAACATGTATCTTAATTCCGGAAGGACAAGTATATAAATAATTGGACGCAACGTGCTGCAAGCGTAATGAGCCATTGCGGATAGTAAATTTGTCAAATTTGAACACGTCACATTTTGCAACGGCGGTATCTTAAAATTACTAAGAGAGCCAGCAGCGTTAATTTCTTGTGCTATGAAATGTAATATAGCAAGAATCTGTCTTTGGAGGGAAACTGTAACATACAGTATGGTCAAAACTGTTCCCAAAACTAGCATAGACTGCACTTTTTTCGTTTTGCGCGCTAGCAAATTTTGGCCAACATTTTTTAGGTGCATGCTTTGATACGATCTAGTTATCAAAATTACGAGAGATAAGAACAATAGTGGCAGTGGAATTATGATTCTAAAGGCCACTGACAAATTTTGTAATAATCTTTTGTGAAATGTATCAAATATTGTACAAAGCACAACGCTATTTTCAACAGTTACCGGCGTTGACAGTGTGAGCTGTGGTATGCTTACCGATAAACCCACAAACCAAACTAAAAATAAAGGAACCAGTATAGCTATGTCGGTTTTTTTTCGTCTATAGTCAATCACGACGTTACGGTTGTAATGCTCTTCCTCGTGAGAAACCAGAAATTGATCAGAATCCTCTTCTTCACTGAGAGAAATGGGACTTTTACCGTCGTTCCGAATTTCTTGCAAATACAAGTTCAATGTCGACGTAATGTGAAAGTTTATGCAAATTGTTTCGTACAAGACAAAGGTATTGATCAACACTTCGCTACCGGAAAAAAATCGACAAAGCTTTGACGGTAACACCCAAGAGTGGTTGTTTATAATCCATATTTCAATAACGGCAACAAATGTAGACAAACAATCCACAATAGTTAAATGTAAAATTAGAGAAAAGATGCCTAAAAGGAAGCGTTTAAATTGAGTTCACTTAGCATTGTGCTTACCTCGTTCCTTTCGTTGTATCAAACAAATCGAAATACACACATTTAGTATTAAACCAATAAGCACGAAGCAATAATACGAAATTATAATCCAAAGAGATAATGTTGCACTTTCTTCACCTGAATTACTTTCGGTAAAATTTTCCATCTTCATACAAGAGCGTGGTTGTAAGGGAAATCATTTTAAAACGAGGCTGTGTCAAGAGCGACTGCAGGTTCTTTTAAGAAGGGACATGTGGTTGGATTTAACAAAAAGGAAATAACCAGCATTTAATATAGAGTGCAATGCCCAGACACTTCAAGCGAATGTTATTCTTAGAAATAAAAAATCGTTTCATGTCGCTTCGATGCAATATGCATAATAAATAGATACTCTGCCTTACCTACCACCCACATTAAATATAATACTTATTCAATGTGTCTATAATGTCTTTCAAATCACAAATGTTAATTGCAAAAAAAAAGATTAATGGCACGCAGAGTAAGCAAGTACAATATTTATTCGTTAAATTCCAGATGTAAAATTGAGCGGAAATAGCTTTTAAATCTGGAGATTAGATCGCTTTGTATTTTATAACGTTCATCCACTCTCCAGTCAATTAATTTTTTACCAAAAAACTTCAAACTATGATTACTTGCACGGCTTAAAATTTGGTTGTGATTGAGAAACAATCTTCAAAATTAATAATTTACCAGTGTCATTATTAGATATCCTCAAATTCTAATATTAGGTAATCCAGTGAATAGAGGAGAGTTACCTTATACAAACGGTCCGGTAGTTCCAAATTTTTGCTGCTTGAATGAACTACTAACGATCATATTGCATTTTCTTAAAAACAAGTCATGGGTGTGGGACCAACTTCTTCATCACACAATAAACTTTTGTTTGTGTTCTAAAAAATTTGAAAAATTAGATTCGACTGCTCAACATACGTATGATATACGTTTATACGCTAGTTCTAACCGATGCCGATGTACAGAGAAAATTGCGGTGACAGACGTTTACTAATCATCGCACAAAGTCTGTCGTTATCTCTCGATCTATAAGTCTAATATCTTGAAATACGGTCTGGCCAAACAAATAAACAAATACCATTCAAGAAAAGTCTGTAACCTTTGACTTCTGCCATGAATTAAAAGTTAAAAAAAGACAATTATAATACTGGTGCTATTTTTGGGGTCATACAGCGACCGTCATAAAATTCGAAAACCCTTTTTGCTTCTGCCGATATTTGGAGAATTCTATAGAAGGAACATTTTAATAAATGCAAAGAGAAAGAAGTTTGTCAATATTTCTTTTCCATAGCATTATTTCTTTTCGACTTACCAAAAACAAGGTGATTCAATTGCAGAATTTGTTGCTGATTTACGAAGATGTTTATTAGGTACGTGGCGAGTTTATAACAAAATGCGAATGTACGAGACGGGTATCAACAGCAGATTCTTTCCTTAGGGCGCAATTTATTCGTGGACTTCGGGATCAATGGATTACTGAATAAATCTTACAGCTCTAATTTACAGAATTTGAAGGTGTCATTACGAAGGTAAGGTAATTGCTCTAGAAGCTGCTAGATCAGATAGTAGAAACCTTTGAAAACCACAACAAACCATAACTTTAGGTATACCACCGCAGCATGAGACGTCATATGAAACCAACAAGGTACAAAACGGTCAGTTGATCAGACGCTGTAGGTACAAAAGAAAATCGGTGTCTAATCATAATGACGTACTAAACAATAATTCAAAAGATTACAAGCGGGATCAAAATCGGAGCCGAAGACATATAACACGCAGTACAAGCAGTGGAAGAGTATGGTAATTGGCAACCCTGTGGTGATTACCGCAGGTTGAACGCGGCAACAGTTCCAGATGCGTATCCTCTTCACGACGTGCAATGGAAGCTTCGCGGAAAAACACACTTTACGATCCTGAATCAAGCGTGGATATTCCAAAAACCGCAATCGTAACCCCATTTGGGTTATATGAATTCCCAGATATGACATTCGAGTTACGCAACGCAAGCCAGACGTTCCAACGTATGATAAATGGACTGTTGGCGGATCTCAATTTTTCGTTCGCTTATATCGTTGATACCTTAGTGGTGTCATCGCTCGCTCGCTCGAAGAGCATCTTTAACATTTGCGTTTGGTGTCAATGCGTCTCCAATCGGCAGTGCCGTTTTGGACAATCATCTGTTAAATTTTGTTTTGGGCCACAGCTGACATCGTCATCCGGCAGCGGAATGGTCCAAGCGATCAACAATATCCCATTGCCCACTGTTGTGAAGGAACTGCGTCGTTTTCTTGGCGTTTTATTCCTGGTGCAGCTCACTGCCAAGACGCGCTGAACAACCTCATCGTTGGCACCGTAAAAGATCATAAAACAAAAATTCTTTGAATGCAACTCACCCGTGCGCCGTTCGAAGTGGCGAAAAGACTCCTCGCCGAGTCAACAATGTTAGCACACCCGAAGGAAAATGCACACCTTGTTCTTGAAACGGATGCAAGCGATGCCGCAATTGGAGACTAGGTAGTGGACGGCATCATCTAATCTCTTGCGTTTTACTCAAAAAAGCATGAACCATCCGAATACCGATATGACATTTATAAGGAACTATTGGCAATTTGGTGGGTTATCCGTCATTTCGATCATTATTTAGAGGGCCAACCAACCATTCACTGTGCTTACTGACCGCAAACCACTGTTTGGTGCGTTTGGAAAGATGAGTCATCACACCGATCCAACGCGGCGGCGTCGGGTGGCGCAGATCTCCATCATTCAACTTTTCAGCGATCGCCGCCGATCAAATATTGGATCTTGAATTACAACAATTGCTCTGTGTCGAGAACGCCAGCTTCAAACTGCTTCGATTGAAACACTTCGACTCGAGTCTCGAATTGGTCTGTGAAGTATCCACTGGCAAAATGCGACCTTTCGTAACAAATTCGTTGCGGAAATCGTGCTTCAATAAAATGAACTCATCCATCCCGGAAGCCGGAACTCGAGGTACGCAGAAATTGATCCGTCAGCGATTCTTCTGGCCTTCCATGCGGAAGGACATAGCCAATTTTGTTAAGCATTGCATACCATGCCAGCAAGCCAAAGTGCACAAACACAATAGAGCAATCTTAGACAAATTTGACCTTCCATTTGAGCGTTTTCAACATGTGTATATTGAAATTGTAGGATCGCTACCGCCGTCGGTCGAATGGGGTCAGTATATTTTTAGCGGGGAGGAGGGGGAGTATTGTGGCGACCATTCGGTCCGCCAGTAACTGTCATTGTTTCCACGATGACGATAATGATAAATAAAAATCTATCATAATAATTCAACGTTGGACATAAAGGATTCCCACAGACCTATGATACGTCTCTTAACCATGCCAATCCAAATACCACTCTTCAAAGGACGCAATAAGTTGGTTTCTTAAAAATGATGGGGGTTCGGTTGCCCACATCCACGTGCCTAAAGCCTAACTTTTGAGTATTAACATCTTGATAAATGGACCCACGCTTCGTCACTCATACAAGTTAGATTTAAAACTTCCTTGTTGTTTAAACAATTATTAAACCAGCGAAAATAGTTGCGTCTACTTTCATAATTTCCTGCATGTAGTTGTTGGACAGACGAACTTTTAAAGGAATAAGTACATTTTGAGATCTTTGTGCAAAATTCTGTGCCACGCACCATTAGATAAGCCTGTAATGATAACAAATAAAGATGTTATCGTTTCTATTAAATTACACCTACCAGCCTCACTCGATAGTTTGCCAATTAATTTCTTAGGGGTCTGCTCCATACGTTGTCGAATTAACGGACGCCTTACAGATACACTTCTTATTCTCAAAACGTTCGCTAACGGCTAACGCAGATTTTATAACTGAAGTGGTGGCAGGATATTCTTTGTTAAATTGTTGAAAACCGGACCTAGTGGAATATGACCATGTACCATCTTATAAACGTGTTGCGTTACGACCGTGCCCCATTAATATGAACGTATCATGTTCAGGGGTAAAAGCCATTCTCGATTCTAACTATCAGCTGGGGTTATATCATCCTTATAAAGTGTTTTATCTTACGTATGTACGTACCTTTGCAAAATGTTGCACTTGCAGGAGCTCAGAAAAGAACTATTTCTTTTAAAATGCAAGGTTCGTGGTAGAGGTAGAGACAAGAAAATTAAAGCACACGTAAAAAAACCTACGCCAATGAATTGTAGTTAGTATGATTTGTGGGGGAAAACCATGACCGCCAACCCCTTAAGTAAAACAACACTAAAATTGCAAGCGCCAAATTCAAACTGTCTGCAGTCATTTTGGACCACCCGGTATATGTTACAGTCAAAGTAATTAATGCGGCGATTATTCATAATAGCCAGTCAATGTTAATAATTGAGGGAAGAAAAATTTTTTTAACAGCCCTCGGAAGGATTTTTTTTAAATTCAATATCTTCTTAGTTTCATAATATAATACACCCCAACATATACACCACTTCAAAATTTTATAATTTTGTGTGCGTCTTCTACACATTAAATAGTGCACAATAAGTTACAAAATTTAGGAGAGAGGAGTAAGTTCAGATCTTCAAGAAAAGGCGTACTCTTTGCTTTTCAGTCACTACTCGCTAATAATTTTTCTATTATTTAATTAAAGGATAATAATCACTTATAATGACAAGAAAACGTTTACTTATCATAAGTGAAAATAATTTAATCGTCCTTATTTACTTGAGATAGCTAACCAAAAAGCTATAACTACATAAAAATTGTGTAAAATATACCTACATTGTTTATTATTGGCTATCAATCAAGGAACTTGTCCTTAAAAGCATGTTTTATGAACTTAATATTATTTGTAGCAATTACGTCGTGCTAACTAATATATTGTTCAGTGGTAGCAAGTGAATTAATTGTAGCATTACAGTTTACTTGGACCATTATTGTCAGTGTAGGTATGTTGTATGTTGAACTAACTGTAAAAACGTTACTATGAGTTATCCAAATAAGGTTATCCTCGTCATTGCAGGGTACCAAATTTGAAAGTATGATATAGCATTAAATTGTAAGTAGGTACTTAAGGAAAAAAATAGATCTAACTGAAAATTAATCTCAGCATGCGAACATTCCGGCCTTGGCTAACAATGAAGTACGAAGTTGAAGAAATTTAGCAATCTATCTATTTTTAAAGATTTTATTATACAAATTGATTCTTTAAATGCTGGAATTTTACGTTACGTAATCTAACAGATCCTCAGGTATACCTGTTTATTGTGGGAAGTCAGTTCTCACCAAAATCAACGCGAAGAATAAGATGCATCCGTACAAGGCCAAGACAATTACAATTAATTGTATTTGGCTTGTAAAAATAGCAACCTAATTGTCGGTTTGATTTTAAATGAACAACTAGCATCAATTGATATTTATGAATGTTTTATATAAACGTTGTAAGTCTAAATTTCTCAAATACCATCCCAGAAAAATCCGTTACCTTTGACTTCTGTCATAAATTATATAAAATTTAAAAAAAGTTAACCCCGCATTCTTAACGCACCTGCTAAACAGCTTCCACATCATTTTTTAAAGGCCACTGAGATACCCAAAACAGGTTTACTCATCATTATTTTGTATAGTACTTCATTCGTGTTGAGATTGTGTGGTAGTGCATCAATAAGAATTGCGTTTTGTTAATTAAAATGTAGTGCAGATTCTCGAAAACGAAGGTGATGGCTTCCACGTTGGAATTGGTTACGAACTCTTCGCAGAATATAAGTCAGGAAGACGGCGACCGTGTGAAAGCCGGAAAAGGAATATTTAGTATAGCAAGATGGAAACAACGCTTAACTTATGTTGGCGAAGTAATTACGATAGAGCCTCTACTTTGCTGTTACTTAATGGCTTCAATTCTCTGCAGTCCAGCTTTAACAAACTTAGAGCTCGAAAAAGCATGCAAGGCGAACGAAGGATATAATGATACGGTTTGTGATTCTATTCTAAGCGGTACGTTTAAGGAGAACAATTTGACAGAGGAAAACAGATTGGTCCAACAGCATATCGTTCAGATGCACTCTTGGCAAAGTCCTCTGCAGAGTGTCATGCCCATTATACTGGTGCTATTTTTGGGGTCATACAGCGACCGTCATAAAATTAGGAAACCCTTTTTGCTTCTTCCGATATTTGGAGAATTCTTCGCAGTAGCCGGATGTATCTTGTGTGTCATCTTTATGCGCGAGTTGCCTTTGGAATTTCAAGGTTTTGCACAAACTGTTGTGCCGTCATTCCTAGGAGGTCCGACGATGATCATCATGGCTGCGTTTGCATACATTGCCGATGTGAGCACTTTGGAAATGCGAACGTTGCGCGTGGGCGTCGTGCAAATTGTGTTGAACGTTTGGACGCCGATCGTTCAGTCATTTAGTGGCATTCTGTTTAGCGCCATTGGATATATCGGTATTTTAATAATAGGTGCAATCTTCTACGTTATAGGTTTCGCATATGGGTTATTTTGGATTAAAGAACCAAAGCAGCCGGTCGGATTGGAAGATAAGAAAAGCTTGATCAAGGATATCTTTGATCCTCATCATGCCATAGAAACATTTAAAGTGCTGATCAAGAAGACGGAAGGCAATGAACGCGTCGGAATTCTCTTGATAATGGTTATTCTATTCATCTATGCTGGAGTAATAAACGGTAAGAAAGTTTCTTAACACTCGGATTTACAGTGAGACTTATTTTTAGGAGAAGGATCTGTTTTTTTCTTGTTCACTCAAACAGTATACGAGTGGACCGTTGTAGAATTTAGCTACTTGCTCACCTTTAACACAATTATTCATTTAGTGGGTAAATTTTATGTTTTATTATTATATTAAAAATATTCTAAAGTACTACGAGTAGCCTAAAGTTTAAATTTTTAGTCATAAAAGTCAATAAACATGTTTTACTGATTTTAAATAGTAGATACGCCATGGATTCATGGAGATTTTGTTTTGTGTATTATATCCATAATAACTAAGGGAACCCGTAACAATCAATAAAAATGGCTAACGGTATAAACGTATCATTTCAAAATTTTGAAAAATATTATATTATATTGTAGATTAAACAGACCATTTTAGGTCTTGAGCTAAATTAATACAGTACCACTTAAACTTACAACTCATTCATTTCTTAAACTTAAATAAATAATAGCATAGAACCCCAACATATCTTTCAAATAAAATAAACTAAACCAGGCTAATAGTAAAAGCTGAACACTGTGCACTCTCAGACACGATTTCTTGTCTCTTGCTAGTTCCTTCCAATTATTTCTCCACAGCTTGTATCTATCTAGTCCTCGGTCTTCCTCTCTCCCTTTTTCCTTCTGGCACCCTCCAGGCCACCTGTTTAACATTTCTTCCATCGTCCATTCTCCCCAATTGTTCTAGCCACTGTAATCTTCTATTTTTTACGAAATCTCTTGCTGACTTTTCCCCGTATAAATAAAACTCCCCTCCCCCTCACCATTGATCTCGGAAAGGAGTCGCGAAGGGAAGTTATAGTTTGTAGAAAGCAATTCGCTAGATAATTCCTTTCGATAAAAAATAATTTGCCCTTTTATAGATTTTCTCTGCCCTTCCTTGAGGTAAAGGCTGGCTACGGCCTTGTTGATAACAAAGGTTGTTGTATTTGGTGCCCCCGTAGAACTGCACATGTTTACTATTATCACAGTCTACATACAAAGCTATTATTCCTTAATACAATTATTTTATGTACATAATTTGTAAATATTTTTATTTTTGGGCAGGAATATTCAGTAAAATAAAAATTGTACCTACTACTTAGCGTTTTCCATGGTTACCATATTACGATAAACGGCAACGGGCAACACCACAAGAGTTGAGAAAAATCAGATTCTGATTCTTGGGGTGCTTTTGGCTACTTTTAGATACACTTACTTTATTTGCCCAGTCTCTTGTATTACTTTAGAATATTTTCTTGAAATATCCTTTAATGCACTGATAATATCTCCTAAATTTTCTAGGAACCGTTGTGGCGCTCCCAATATTTACAACGGTATTGAAACTGAATGATTTGGTAATAACTGTGATATCTTTTCTGGACAAAATTATTGCAAATTTCGTTTTTGCTACCGTGCTCTCCACCACAGGATTATATGCTGGTAAGTTACAGTCTAAGCCAAATCAACGCAGGTGATTCTTTCTTAGTCAAACAGAGCATTTGAATTGTTCTAACATTGTTGCTGTTGCTTGATTGAGTAGAATTTAAAGTTAATTGTTAATATTGATGTAGGTACAATTTTACATAAACCTCTACAAACCCACCACCAGCGTTCCAATTGTGAAAAAGATATGATAATAATTATTATAATTATTCTTCTTCGTTTTTTAGGCATTGCGGTTAGCATTATAATAGGCGTGGCGACAATTTCTATCAGATCCCAGGCGACTAAGATTGTTTCCGAGGATGATCTTGGAAAAGCCCAATCACTATTTGCCATAGTCGAGGCGATATCTCCCATGATATGTGTTCCACTGTATAACGAAGGCCTATACAGTTATACTATAGACGACTACCCTCAAGCATTTTTCTTTTTAGGCATTGGATTATACGCGGTGGGAATTGTAATCCTTCTGTAAGTATACTGAAAAAATCGCTAACAAGCTAAGTGCAACGTGTTTTAGGTGGCTGTACCTAAGAGAGAGGAAGAGGCGAGTCCCCGCTCAAAGCAACGGCGTGGGAGATTCAGAAAAGTCTAAAGATATTGTTATTATAGAAACTACACATATGTAAATCTAAAAATATAGGGTGGTTATTAACTAGTACTAAGTTGAGAAGCTCAATAACAGTGTGTTCTAAAGTTAGTTACCATTTAAGTTTCTGTTTAAATTTTTAATTTTTTACTACACTTTTTATTTATTCGTTATATATTACTAAATACGGAATTTATGACGATCACTTTATCTTGTCTTTGTTACCTATCATAACAATGATGACCCGATTATCGAAGGAAAATTTTAATAAATGCAAAGAGAAAGAAGATTGTCAGTATTTCTTTTCCATAGCAATATTTTAAACGTTGATGGAGTGTGATAATTGAACTCTATTTGGTGAAAAGTCCGGTAGAAGGCCGAACAGATTTCTTGATATTGGACATTATGTACTATTTGGAAGAAAACCTGGAACCGCAATCCATCGTGCCAATGTTGAACGAAAAGTGTTGATATATAAAGGCGAAGAATTCTATCAACGTTAACCTTGTCTTGTCTTGTAGTCTCATTTTCGACTAAACGGATGAACCCCTCTCCCACATTTCCCCTTAATGGAAACTACGCAATTAATTAGTTACCATCGTTTTCAAATTTCTTTTAATTCTTAGTTCCTTCTTTTACAATGGATTTTCACATATCTTCCTGGTTCCTAAAGTTTTATCCCTGCTTGGGTTTATTCCACTATCCTTCTCCATCAGTTCCTTTCGCTTACATTAAATTTGTCGACTTCCTGTTCCATATAATTTCTCGGATTCTTCAGATTCTTCGAATAATTAAACAATTCAAATCTCGTCGACTTGCTCGCTGGCGTATCCTTTCTCTGCTCCTTTGATCTTTCACTCCATACATTAATTCACTGAATGACTTATCGCATTTTGAGCCTTTAACTTATTTGACTTTTCAAATATTCCTCGTTCTCCCTCGACGTTTCCGATTTTTTCTCAGCTTCTATTCCAACATTTGTTATTTAGGCTTTGATTGTTTTTTCAACAAGTTCGGGTTTCTTGACTATCAATTATTTTTGTCTCTCTAGGTTCCATCGGATTCTATTGCTTTACTTTATTATCCGGCTTCTTCAGGCTCTTGGGGATTATTTGTCGAAGCAATAATGTAATAGATTTTGGAAGGAAATCCTCCGAACGATCGCCGCTTCTATACGATTTTGGGGATGCTCTGTTAATTACGAATAAATAGAGCTGCTCTTCAATCCCTCGGTTTACACGACCGATTCTTCGATGTCTTACCTTTTTCCCTTTCCTAAGCATCGCATCGTTTTCTTCGTTGAATTCCTCATTTCTTCCTCAGTTTCGTAGACTTAAAACGATTTTTTCTACTGTGCCGGTTTCTACGACATTTTCAGGATTTTTCTCGTTATTCGCCTTTTTTAGTTTCGTCACATAATCCGTTCCGTTTTTGCTATTTGTTCATATTCCACTGCAATGTTATTTGTCTTATAAATGTTAATATTGACGTCAGAAAATAATAGATATTATTCCTTACAAAAAATAACAGACTGCCAATGCAAATCTCCGACACTGTAACGCTTTTAAGATTTGGAGGCACGCCGTTAATTGAGACGAAAATTGGGAGGAATTCTCGAGTATCTCGCTTCCTTGGTGAGAAAATCCGAAGGGGTGTGAAGAGAATGAAAAACCGAGGAGTGGGGGCGTGACATGAGTGTCTGCATACGATGGGTCTGGAAAGAGGAGATCTAAGGAAGTTCAATGTAGAAGAATTCAAAGAGGGAGGTGCATGGAAAGTATTCGGAGCGGGAGAGGTGTTACTGAGAGAACCAAATTGTTAATAAATAATAATTTAGCCAGAAATTTTGTTCACAATTTAGATTTACTAACGTATGCGATCCATACGTTCGTATTTAATTGTAAGTTTTGATGGAGAAAGAAGTCAATTTTTCAATCGTTCATAAATGGACTTCTTGCGTTATTTGCTCTTCTAATCCGACATGAGAAACAGCATTACCAGAACGATTGCTATTGTTCTTTTCTCTCCAAAGCATAAACCTGCAAGTTTAACACTAGAATAATAAATATCCCCAACAAGTCCAGGTTGATGCTTACAACAGGATCGGTATTTCCAGTAAGTGTACTCCGATGCCAAACAGTAGAAACGCCTGTGGGAATGTGGTCCGTGTATGCTCGTATATTCCTTGGTGATAAACTTGTGCCGCAACTGCTGCAGCAATCGCTTGAACGATTGTGCTTAGGGAAACTGCTTTGGCCACATCATTGGCGGAAACAACCTTAGTTAGGAGAGAGCGAGTGGCAGGGTAGCCCGTTGGTTTTAAAATTGAGCATGCCTGACCTAAACAGAAAAGGTTGTAATTTAGATTTGCCATGAATAAATAACAATTACCCCCTTTGAGCTAGTAGCAAATCCACTCTTTTACCATCAATTCAATTTGACAAGGTTACCTTATACAACATGAGAACAAAATGTGAACATTTGCAAGATGAAGGTAATTTAATGTGAAGTTTCATTATATGGTGTAGTAGCTATTTGCATTAAATACATGTCTATTAAGTACAGTGGAAATGGTATACAATGATAACAGTAAATTAGACATTTACAATCGTGCTCTGAGACATTGATTATGTATTCACTTTTTCGCTCGTTTTCTTTCTATTTGAGTAATATACTAAATTTACCAATGTAAATGCCAACAGGCGACTGAACGATGACGAAAATGGCACTCGACAATATAGAATCCACATAAGCGATAATTATTATTGCAATATCGTGAAGTTTGAACACCTTTACAAATAATGGTACCGCAACCGACAGAGCTGAAAGCATAAAGATTAGTATCACAATACATTTTTGAAAGTGGGTGTCATCAACCTATAAATTTCAGCACTGTATTCCCAGTCGTAAAATAGCTGTACTCCACTACGGTCCATTGATAAGCTTGTTGTACAAATAAGAAGAACGCGCTTTGCTCACCTGGAAATTGCAAGATAAAGATCTATTTTGAAATTCTTCCATATCAACCTGAATATATCATTGCATGCAAAAAGCAAATCAGTAGTAACATTATAAAATTCGCATGGTCAACATTATTCTTCTTCCGCACCAAGAGCTTAAACGTATCCGTAACGTGCTCCAAATTGCAAACGTCTTGGATTAACTTCTTTTTGCTCTGTTGAGTTGTAACAGATTCCTTTACCACGCAAACACCATACACGAAGGCAGTGACAGACATACACAAACTTATACCAAATATCGTAAAGTAGCCCACTTTACGAAACAAAAGTCCACTTACTGCTTGGAATATTGGCGTCAAGATCGTTAGGGCGATCGGTATCGTAGTCAACCTAATGAGTCGCATTTTTGGTGTACTAATGTCGGCAATATATGCGTATCCAATAGTTGAGGTCATTCTTTCCGAACCAAACATCGAGGGGATCACTTTATCGGATATTACCTGAATTTCCAAAGGCCATTCGTACATGTACCAAACATTGATGGCACTCCCAATGAATCCTACTGCATCGCCGATTAACGGCATTAGTATGAAGGGCTTTCGAATTTTATGGCGATCGCTGTAGGCACCCACGAACATTATAATTATGACAGGAAGAACGCTTGACACTGGCACATCCCATGAACGCACTTGAGTTATGTAGGATTGAACAACGTTGTTTTCTTCTGTGAAGTTCTGTTCCCGATATGTTCCCGAGAGAATTGCTTCACAAATGGTATCGTTATATTTCGCATTCACCTTACACGCTTTTTCAAAATGCAAATTCGTAAGGGCGGGTCCGCTCATTATCCTGGCTAGAACAAGTAGACAAACCAAAGGCTCAATGGTAACTATTTTCTTAAGGTGCAAGAGTTTTTCTTTCACATCGATCATTCTCGCCTTGGCATTTCCAATTCGCTTTTTCGATTGTTCATGATTTTCTTCCGTTGCCATTCCATCGAAATCGATATACTAAAATAATGTTTTATAACGTATATTAAACTGTAACAATGAATGACGTAGAGGTAATAATTGCTTTTTTGTATTAGCAATATCAAGTGAACGTGTCGATGGATTTGCAATCTATTTAATTCAGCTAGCAACTTGACATTAAACCTATTATTTTTTTTCATTTATAGGTAGTAAACAAAGACGAATGAACCGTATATGTAATTATTATTTGTTTGGACAGATGTATCACGTAATACATTACAGGGATTTATTTTTATTAGTATGCTGAGCAATAGCAATTATTATACTTTTGGTTTCGTTGTGCTTGAGTGTCGGTCCGACCGACGCAAAAAGCAAAAGGATTTGGGATTATCTGAGATTTTTCGAGATATTTAATTGCCTACGCGGGAATGCGGTAACGGGTCGTCCGCCTCGGTTTAAGTGAGCCTTTATGCTTTACCTGATGTTAAACAATTGATTAAACTTTAACTTTTGTTGGCCACTGGATTATTAGGTAAGTTTGGAAGTTATGAACCCAAGAGTTTCCAGAAGGATGGGTATTTTTCGATTTTTTACATTCTGTAATTTTGGAATCGTCAAATTTTAAAACGTGCATTCCTAAAAACTGCTTAGAAATGCATTAGCTTTGCCCATGCGCCACCTATTATTAATGAACTGAGCTTATATTTAAATACATAGTTAATTTTGAATGGAACATATGCAACATTTTTTGAAAAGAGTTCAGTGGCATCCCAACCAGACATATTCATCTACACGGATGAATCGAAACAATGGAAGGAAGAGGCACTGAACGTCCATATCACCTAACCAGTAGGCAAACTTCCTACTGTATTCCGATCAGAATTGGTAGAACTAACGCCCAGTGCAAGAAAAGTTCTTATGTATAACATGTATATCATAAAGACTCTGTCCATCCTCCTATCGCGATCCAGAATGGTCGGACCAAACTACCGATTTAAAAAAATACTGGCAATACTGGTACATACGTTTTAAGCTAATTATGTTTCTGGTGAATCCAAATCTAAAGCTTCAGTGTAGAAAAACAAACATCTGAGTTGATCTTGACGATTAAAGAGTTTTTTTTAAGATTCAATTAGAATCAATGAAAGTTTTAAGGTAATAATCCTCAGTGGAGTGGGTCAGATTTTTGATTATTTTTTCTTTAATATGCTTGCGTTTATATATCTATTAATTTAAATAATGGATACTTTAATGTGCCCAATTCAATAATTATGTTGTCAATTTTAGTTGGCACACGTGTATCCCATTCCATAATCCGCAAAAATAAAGTTTGGAGTCGATCAAAATAATGACTACGGCCACGTGATCTTTAAAAGCTAAAAAATTAACATCAAATAACTAGTTGATTAGCGTTGTTTTTAGTTTTACTTTTCTGTGTTAGATTATTACACTTAAGTCATTCTCATGAGTGAATGCAAAAGTATGAGGTTACCACAGCATGCATTTTCAAATAGGTGAATTAAATATCATTACCTTTCTTTGACTGGTCCGAGTTAACAAGTCATTTTATTTTTCGCCAAAATAACTGAAAATTAAAATTTTAAAACTACGAAGTTGCCTGTCGTCAACTCATAACATATGTAACTGCATGACTGTGACAACACTATACTGTATTTTTGCGTTTAAAACGTATTTTTCTACACGTTTGATTCCCACGAACCCTTTTAACTGATTAAATCAACAATTGCATACCTAATTCATTTGAGAATAAACTTGAAATCAACAATTCGTAAGAAATGTTCCTTTCGGCCAGCAGGTAAAACACAGACTCATATACACAGAATCTGGACTTTTTGAGTTAAATCAGGGCACGGATTTGGACGCTGATCTTGTCTTGTTAGGTAAAGTACGAACGCAATACACGGCAAAATGCTTATTTATTATTAATGTAGTAGGTTAGTATTCCACCAATTATAGCTAGTGGGACAGAGCTCAAAGTTTAAACTTTAAACCAATTAATATTAATACTAGTAAATATACCGTACTTGAATTACGATTAAACAAGTCTTCTAGGAGTGATTGTCACCTGATATTTAACGTAACTCCAAAAGTAAAGATCTAACGGTGTTAGATCCGGAGATATCGCAGACCAAAGTAACCAACTCACCATCATCTGGAAATATTTGCCTGAGAAAATAAATAAAATAAATCGATTCGATCTGATTAAGGGAATTCCATCCAGAAAATTTTCTAACTCGGGTTGTAAGAAATTGAGGCACCTTTCAGGATATGGATGTCCTTGATACATGAAAGGTGCAGTACCTAATCACACTATTAAATATTCCACACCAAACATTTAAACTGCACTGGACTTAGATCTAATTTCTATAAATCTCTTTTCATTTTATGTAAATCAGGGTTGTCCAATTTCAAGTGGCCCAAGGGCCACTTTGAAAAAAAATACAACTTGGAGAGCCGCATTATAACATCTTTGTATGCAGCTTTATCAGTGATATAGTGCATACTTCGTATTTCAGGGAAATTTATACATTTTAGCGACCCGCTTTACGGGGTTGTTTTCATATTCGTTAATTAGTACTTGACAAAGCTCCTTTCCTCCTTTTACTCCCAACATAGATCGTCGTACTGGACTCGCGGGGACATTCACAAAGTATGTGGTGTGCCGTCTTATCGTCTATGTAACATCCTCTACATGATAGTAATTCTACCAAAACCATGAGGTGCATGTGCCTGTTTTGTTTATAGTGACCAGGGCCAGCGTCCTCTGAAGGCGATAGGCTAAGCGGGAGAGCCGGCTCTGAACCATAAAACACTTGTTTTGAGGGCAGCAGGGCTAACTCGTCGGTTTTCTTTCGTTCCAGGAACTCTTACGAGCTCAAGGGTGGTATTGATTGCTACTGGATCTAGTGCATGCTGACATTCGTAAACCACCCTAGAGGAGGAGAATTATACTTATCTTTGCACATGATTAAGAAATGCTATAGTTGTGGAGAGTCTGGTTCGAGATTACCAGAAAATCGCTCCATAACATTTACGCCACCCCTACCTGGGGGTTTGGGAGCATTAAATCACCGAAAATTTTACAAAAGTTGAAGGTTTAAAGCTTTATGATGCGAGAATGTCGGTTTTTTAAAAAATTGAAATTTTGTCAAGTTTTTATCACATGCACGTTAGTAAGGGAGGTATTGCATTGCACTAAAAACAGAACCCTCACATTTTTACGGAAATACACGTTTTGAATCACCATGAATCCAATTCAAACAAAATCTCGAAGATGTGGGTCTGTTTGCTGGTCTGTCTGTCGGTCTGTTAAAACACCATAAGGATCAGATTACGTGGAAATTCCACTAGTGATATTTTAAAACCGGAAATACCACTTCGTTCAAAGTTCGTTCCGTTTCGTTAAAATTTTTGATGACATACCTAATGGTAATCACAAACGTCATTGTGGTCACAAAGTACAGCAAAGAAACAGAGAGAACCTGTGGAAATTGTGCCGAAAACCTCCATGCGTTTGAGGACTAAAGTCAACGTGTGCTCAAACTGTAAACCACACGGAAACAAATCTACCATATAATGTTAAAAGCGAAGAATGTCCTATTTACAAGATTATCAGAAGAGCAAATGATGAAAGTCAAAATACTAAAACTAAAAAAAAGAAATGTGACAGGTTGTTTAATGGGAGCATAACTTCATCATTTAAAAAAGGAAATCATTAATACAAACTTACTCAAAATTCAAATCGCAAGTGGAAAACTTAAATCGATATTAGAAAACCAACCAAGGGCTTTTCAAGAATAGTAATAATCAAAACCATTTGAACTTTGCTTCATTTAACAAAATTATAATTCGACTGATCAGAGAGAAATAGTTTTTAGATGGATTTTCGAGGTAAAATTCTTTTGAAATGGGTTTTCTGCTCACAACTTTTAATGTCCTCCTTCAATCCCTAAAAAAACACTGTTTTCTATTACAAACCAACGCCGAATCTCTCATTTCTCTTACTCTGCTAATTAGACATTAGATAAGTTTAATGGATTTTGTTTATTGCTTAATTTAACAAAAAAACTTTTTTTAATTCCTTTTTAAGAGCTGTAATTATTGGTCATAAGCAGGAAATTTATACAAAACATTTAATTTAATGAACGCTGTCGTATAAATTACAAAGTGGTAATTTGCATATCCAAAGACACTCTCCGGTCAAATGCGTCAATTATCACTGGTGGATCTTTCGCGTCTTTTCTCCTTGGCTTCCTGACGTTGTGGTACATTAACCTTAATTCGCACGATGCTTGAATATAATAATCGCACCTGCATACTTACAAAACAATTAATATACCGATGGCGCCTAATGCAATTCCGACCAGGAAAAATGCATGGGGAAACGTAGCCTGAGTTAGTCCGTAAATTCCTTTGTTGTATAAAGCCGAAGCAAACGCTTCGCTGCAGGAGTCGACAATTGTGTAAAGCGCAAGCACCTTGCATATGTCGTAGTGATGTACGTACTTCGTTAATTGAGATCGAATGCCCACCAGGGTTAGAATTCGTAATATCGCAATGGAACAGCCTGTAGAAAACAAAACTAATTAATCTTGTAAAAGCATTTCAAAACCGCATTTTTTAGTTCAATTACGTTTACCATTTCAAACCTTACCCAGATATCGAACGCTCACGCGTTGTTAACTGATAATTGTTTAAAGCTATAAAACTCCATTTTATTGTTATACGAGGGTATTTAGTAGGTATTAGAGTAGTGTGTATTGCTGTAATACCACGCATAATTTCAGCTTGTCTAATTATTTTTATGTAAATCAGAAAGACTTGTTTATTTAAATTGATTGTAGGGATTTATTACATACAAATGCTAAATTATTGCTTTTAAGTAAATTGATAAGACATTGTAAAATGATCATCGTTTAGGTATGTTTGTGTAGAATTTTGTTATTTTTTGATCTGTAGTAGTAAATAAATAGCTTTAAATAAGAAAAATATTTCATAATATACCTATTGTTTGTGTCAATGTGTAGATTAAAAATTGTTAAAAATAAATACAATTAAATTTGTGGCCTTTTAAATCGATCATGATGATGATCGTGACAGTCTCATTTAATCTCGCTTAATGTTAGTCTTGAAGTTCTGCTTGACCTTTGTAGTATTTTGTATTTTTGTGTGGATCATACTGGGCGACCAGGTAGACATAGCAGTATATTATGTGATCCCTCGTCACTTTTTAACTGCGTTGGAACCTTAGGCGTCTTAGTGTCGTGGGATATGGCGTGATTGTCAAGGCTTGTAGAAGAATTTTAGTTTATGCCGCATTCTCCATTATCTAGGTTTTGCGCTGTGTGGTACTCCGCTGAGTAGACGGAAAAATAGTCGACAAAATGGTACAGGCCGGTCTATAACACATTACATAAGTAGCTGGTTTATTCAATGCCGTAGCCATTATTCAAAATGTCGGCATCGAACCTTTTATCGACACTTTTTTCCTGGGTGTTTGGTACTGTCACAGTTGATGATATTGCAGAAGGGGGGGACTGAAAGTAGTGGCAGTATAATTGATCAACCGAATGCAAAATTGAATAGGCAACGGCAAACATTTCAATCGAGGAGAAACTTCCAGTCCCAGACCCCAGAAAGGGGAAAGTTGCCCATTTTTGTGATTTTTGAAAAATCTTTGAAAATAACTGAGATATTACAGAAAAACTGAAAATTTCAAATTTCAAATGAGGTAGTGGACACAGACACACTGTATTTTTACATAAATTTACAAGAACAATTTCAAAATAAGTTGCTTTACATTCTTTTTTTGCCCTTAATTACTTTCAAACAGTCTTCATAAATTTCAAATGCGTTCTTTAGTCACAAACAGAGGCAACTTTATCTCCACTTAACTTGAACTTTATCTGTTACGGAGATCCCACATCCCCAGGTACTTGAACCGCACTGTACACACCAGTATGTGTGAAAGTAAAACTTATACATTGTCCAAAATGTAATTCTGTAGCAGATTATACAAAGTACTCAGTCATGAAAGTAGATTATACACTAGAAAATAAAAGCAATCTATGATTGCACCCCCTTCATAAAAAATGAACGGTTTTTGTAAAAACAAAAAAATTGTGCAAATCAAAACCCTATCGCTGTCATGTGACATTCAAATATAGTCCAAATTTAGCGCAAAATGAATATAAATCTATACGAATGCATCCCATTCCAAAGTATGAGTCGACTTCCGGTAAAACCCTGAGTCGAACAAAACTGTTAATTGAATAAAGTTTTCCATACAATAATCCCTTCAACTCGTTGTTGAACACCGTGTATTCAAATAACACTATTTGTTTCAAATTATATCTTCTTTCTAAATTTAAAAATATGTGTTTTCAATATCAACTGAAGGTCTCAAGATTCCTTACGTTACGGTTTGAATTCACTGGCCTACAGTAAACTGTAATTTTGCTGCAGCTTTCGGACCATAAGATTACAATCGGTGGCTGAAGAATGAATTTGTTTTCCATTTGGGACCTGGAATTCGGTTGATGGGGCCGGAATATTGGGTTCGAGATGTATCGAAATGTGGCCAATGGCAGCTGTTGACGGCAAAAATTCCAACACTTACGTACGATATCTTTCCCCAAACCAACGTAATCTGGTTACTCTGTCTCCAATTGCCTGTGCAGCACGGCAACACTCGCAGAGGGTATACCACCAGATGAAAGCTTGGTCATCACTTGGGGTTCGCGAGATCTTTTCCGATGACGGCGAAGGAACCCGCTCCTATCGATGTGTGTTGGGCTTTCCATTTTCAAGTGAGGTGTGGGGTGCAGAGGTAGATGCAAATATGGAACTGGGCCGTGGGCCATTTTGAAGTGTTGCGAACAAACTTCACATTTTGTGATTTATGTAATTGCCGAGAAGATTCAAGTGGTTCGAATCTCTATGGTTTTCGAATAAGAACAACCTAACGGCCATAAAAAATGAACTTTTTTTGATAAGGTAAAAAAATACGCGTTAATTAATTAAAATATATGTTCGAAATAAGAAGCTGTTGTTTAGAATTCATGGGATAATAAAGCAATTAGCAAACAGTCCGTCGCGATTTCTTTCTATAGTAGTGTACGATGTGTGTACTTTTATATTTAATTTTATATCAATTGTTTGCATTGAAACTTGAGTCAAAATTTCCTCTAAACGGTAGGATTCGGTGGAAATTTAGGCAATATTGCTTATAAAATCATTATTTTTGTTAGAAACATGCACTATGCAGGCTTTTAGTGGCTTTTGAAAACGTCTATTTTGCACCAAAAAATGAACCTTCTCCTTCAGCAGTTAGGTAAACGATATTCAATTGAATAGGTGCGATGGTATTACTCGTAGTACGAAGCCCTACAGAGTTGTTTTAAAAGCAAAAATCGTAAAATAGCAATAAGAGATTAGAGAAATAGAAAAGATTCTGTAAACAGTGGTGAAGCGAGTTTATCAGTGAAAGTGCATGTATAACAGAAGCGAAATACGATGGAGAAAGTGGACTTATAAGTAATATAATACACCTTAAATCTAGCACGTGTTAAGTGCGTAGAGCACTCACCTATATAGAGTCCTAATGGAGTACGAACAGTTACATAAATAGTATTAACTATTATCCTATTCAAAAACGCAGCCGCAATTATTAACAAATCATGCAATTTAAATACCTCTGTGAATAGTGGTACCGCGCAGACCAGTCCTAAAAGGAACACCATATAATTGGCTAAGTATCGTGACAGTTACTCACCTAAAGTGTTAATACCTGTTGTTATGGTAAAAAAGTATGTATAAGTCTTAATTGTCCAGCTGTAGGCAGTGGCAGTGAACAGAAACATAACACTTAACTCACCTGTAACGATTTCTTTGATTATCGAATTACTTCAACAGCATAATTACCATAGCTGATAGTACTGGCCAAAGCTAAAACGATTAGTATCATAATAATTTTAACACTCTGACTTTTGTGATATTTGGAGAACAATTTCAGTGTTTCCAAAAAGTCTTTGGGTGTAATCGGCGTAATGGCAGGTTCGTCACTTTTTTTACACTTTACGCTCGATTCTTTTACGAAAAAGATCGCATATACTAATCCAAGCATCGTTACTGCGAAACATATTGATAGTACTATCAGATATCCCAGTTTGGATAAAAAGCTTCCTGTGAACAGATTGCCAATGCCGTAGCATATGTTGTAGATCCCTTGTATAATCGCTATCCTAAGAGTGCGTCTCCCTTCGGTCGTTATGTCAGTTATATAGGCAAATATAATGGTAAGGAAGAATTTCTCTCCCCCAAAAAGCGACAGTACCACTTCTTGCGCAACACCCAGCGCCTCCAGCGGACAGTAGTTCATGTACGCGACGCACACTATGCACCCACTCAATTCGACCAATTGTCCAGTTACGGAAAAAATCAGGAATCGTTTCCGAATTTTGTAATGATCGCTAATGGTCCCGAGAACTAACACAACGAACATTGTTATTACACTTGATGCGGATATTTGCCATGAGTGCATATCAGTTATGTGAAGTTGGATTTCGTTATTCTCCTTTGTAAAGTTTTGTTCTTCGAAAGTTCCATTTGTTATTGTATTGCACACTGTTCCATTGTAATTCGCCTTGACGTAACATGCTTTGTCGAGTTCCAAATTTTTTAATGTTGGATCACACATCGCACGAGCAGCCACATAGCATATCAGCAAGGGTTCTATAGTTATCGCATTTAACACCAGTTTGATTTTCATCTGCAAACAAAAATATAACAGTAAATATACTAACAAATTCAGTTTACGTACAACTGATTTTTGGCTAACCGTCATAGTTTGGCGTAACTTTTCTGTCAATAGGTAATGACTTTAACCATATTGCACCCATCGTGCACGTTTACGTATCTAAAAATGTACTTAAACTTTATGGCGTCGCTTATAACAAATGATAAATTCGCTATTTAATATAATACAATGGCTTCTGGCATTGTTGATGACGTTTATCATTTATTATAGGTAAATTCTCCAGCCTTGACGGTCAGATTTTCCACATAATGAGTATGTTATGATTTGATTTTGTGTATGTTATGCATTTATAAACACGATTCCTTAATGTACACTAATTATGCTGCACGTGGTTCACGGGACAGTTATACGAATCGTGTCTCTGGTACAAAACCAATATTTCATAGTTTCCATGAACAGCTACGTATAATTATTGTCATTCAAAAAAGAAATATTGTTTTCTCGAAAACGTCATGAAACCTTTATCTTCATGCCTACTTTTACATCAGAATCTTTGCGATGTCATTCAAACAACCGGTCAGTAAAATCTGACTCGAAAATTAAAATACTCGGCCTCGTACTTCAATGTTTCTTCGACCGTAATGTGTCATTTTCCTGACTTTTATGTAAATAACTATTAGGTACTTGCAGCTTACAAAACGCTATTTATTGTAACTATTATATTTTGAAAAAAAGGTACTACAATGACGCAGTAACATATTTGCGGTTGTAAACATACAATTATGTTTTTACATAAACGGAAACAAGAAATACATTTTGGGGGTTTACTGTCAGTGGGTATCACTGCAGTAAACCACCAAAATATTTTTAAGTAACATGCTATTTCTGCATCTCGTCTTGAACTTACAGCTTTTACAAGAATAGGCATTGATTTAAAGAAAAAAACAGATTGTGCCCGATTATGTTACTCTTATTGAAGTTTAGTGACACCAATCATGAAAATGCCGACAGCACACTTCAATAATACGTACAAGTTTCTTTGTACGCAAATTAAAAACATTGTGCTAATTTTGGTGCATTACCCTAGATGGGAAAAATGGCTATTGTGTATCCGTCCGTTTTTCAAAGTAGTTGCTACTGGGATAGTGAAATGTACTGCATTTTTTAAATTTTTTGAAGTATTGGTTGTACTTCGTAAACATTTTTATGAGAGGTAGTTGTAGGACATTTTCGGGAGAGAGGGGGAAGGTTAAGATCTAAAAAAAGAGTAAATTGAATGCTGCAGTAGAACCATTGAACCTCTAAGGTTTAGATCCAGTCAATATCTTGCAGTAGTTTTGAGCAAGCCCCTTGTCTCCATTTTTAATAAATTTTATATGCTTCGTGAGCAAAGGGAGGGGTTCCTCTTATTTGGCTACAAAAAGGTACGGGATATTGTATCACAAACCCAGCACAATTTTTGGGGTTTATAGTTTAACAAATTGATATGCCTCTGCTTCTCAAGTTTGAGGATTATGTTTTATTCCTGCAAAAAAACTAACATAGGTATATAGCATCATTTACAATTTAGGAATTTAATTACGCCCCCAAATCACAGAACAATTCAGTTATACACAGTCCACAATATAGTGCTAAAATTAAAAGGTACAAAATACAAAATAGGTATGTGGTAGATCCTAATAAACCGGCACTTCGAACACCTAAAATACATCTCTTCCTTTCCTTATATATAAGGGTGAACAACAACAAACAATTTATTTTTTTAATAAAAATGGTAGCTAACATTTTATATTCTGTGACAATGATTAATAATATAACATATACCGATTAGAAATAAATTTTTAAGTTTTCAAAAATTAATAACAATTGTACATTTAGCGTATTACTTATTTATATTTATGCACTATCCATGAATAATTTCTTTTGCGCGGCAAGATGACTTCCCTTTTTTGTCCTGAATTCAGTTGTAAAAATAAAAATTTGTTGATGTCGATGTTGGTCCTCTATTTTTTAAGGGGTAAATAATCAAGGAGATATCAGTTCATATTGAAAAGAGAAGTAGTAGTAAAAGATTTGCCGCTTTCTGTCGCTATACATAATATTGGAAATTAAAAAAATTTCCCTAAGTTGATGTGAAGTTTGCGGGACTCCACCAAAAGGTATTCTCAAACGGAAAAAATAAATAGTCGAAATTTTTTAAAATATATCCACCACTTATCGTATTACCGGGAAAACCAAAAATTTCGCCCATGTTTTGATACAAATATTTATTTTCGTGATGTCTCGCTAACTTGACTTGACATGAGCAAAACAATGACACTTTTTTTTAAATAAAGTTGTCAGTGTTGCCCATTAGTTATCGTATCCCGCTTAGGAATGTATAGCTAAAAAGGGACAATGGAACATTTTTTGTGATAGTTAAAATGGAAAAGTGCAATCGAATTTCTTTAAAAAGGTAGGCTGAGAATGTGAAAACCGTTTTCTCATATTCTCAAGGATAAAAAAGGACATCAAATTTAGAAAACTACGTAGACTGTATTTATATCGGTATTGTTTCTGTTATATAATATATCACGACGTTTCCTATGTGTATGACCCGCTAAGTGAAAAAATGCCTGTGTGTCATTTGTTATCTATTAGGCTTTATGGAAAGCAAAGGACACCTGTACCTTTTGCTTTCGGTCGCATTTCTCGGAAGAGATCATTTTTACGAAGACTTACTGATACTGATAATTTTAGATGGGAAATATACACATCAAACATGTAATTTATTCATATTTGATTTAATCTAATTAAACATAGTGGTACGTTTCTGGTGGTTTGAAGGAATTGTGTTCATATGCAGCGCTACTTGTATATAATTTGTGATAGTAGTATTGTACGTTCAAGCCGTCAAAGGGAAGTATTATTACAGTATCATTAGGGTTAATAAAAATAATCAAATTTCTTTTGTTTTGGTATTGATATCTTGATAACGTCCACCACTTGAACGAGGAATAAGTGGTGGCTGTATTAACAAATGTATTAAAACTGCAGTTTTTCGTTTTTCCTCCCCAATTTATTTGTGAAAATCGAAATTGATCTTCTTTTATTTTTTTTATATTCCTGATATTTATTATTTATTTATTTACTTATTTATTTATTTATCTATTTAATCCTTTCAATTACTGGTATAGTCGTATTCCGTCTAGCCTATAGCTTAGCTGAAACTTGATACTTCCTAAACAAATTTTTTGAAGCATCCTGATAATATAATGAAAAAGGTTTTATACTCGTAAATAAAAAATTATTTCCAAAGTAGATATAGGTAATCATATCCATTTAGTGCACTTTTCTCCTTGGGAATATGGGACATGATTTATAAGTATGATTAGTACTTATTCAATGATTACGCTTAATTAAAAAATTAAACGCAAAAATCAGGCGCAAGAACTCGAGTCCGATATAGCCCGGTTAAGAAAAATTGCGTATCCTACGGCTCCGGAAAGCTTTATAGAGCAGCCGGCGATACAGACGTTTGTCGATGGTGTTCGCGATGTGGAAACGCAACAAGACAAAGATTTGTTCTTTGAAGAGCTGCCAACAGAATTTCTTGAAGATACAAATGTGAAAAATTAGTAGATTACATACCGAGCTGGGAAATGGTTCATTACTTACGCCGAGGGCTTAATTGCCGAACTGAACTTCGGGCTCTTGTTATATAATAATTATTTATACGTGAATAATTAAGGAAATCAAAATGTAGAATGTTTTGAAACAAATTGCTTAAAATGTTAAAGATGTCAAAGGTTGTCACTCCTATACGGTGGTAAGTGCTTTCGGAAAATAACCATATACGTCAATAGACAGCCAATATGAATTACAAATATATGGAAATTAAGAAACAAAGTAATTAAGATTACTGAAGTTAATTGCTTAATTAAGTTGCAAACATCTTTACAGACAGTACTCTTAAAATAAGGCACATTGAAGCGGTTGCCATAATGGTTACAATAGTGTTTTTGTTATTGAGTGATACCTCGATTAACAATATTAAATAATATCAGTAAATTTAATTTGAACGAAGGAAACCGTATGAGTATATGAGAGGGACGTCTTACCCCAACTGAACTTGATCACTCCATAATATTTTTTACAAACTTAGTATTAGCAGTTAACAAATGAGGTTGGTCCCCAAAATGGCATTTTTTAAAAATTGTTCTCTAAAAAACGATGTCCAGAAGGATGTCACGTCTTTGGATAGGAAATTCCTCCCCAAGGTGGTGCGAAGAATTAGCGAAAACGCCGAATAATTTTAAAAATTCGAAAAAAATTCGACTGTAACTCTCGACCTGACAATGAAAGCGATCACGATTTTATGAAATTTCCTGTGCATGTTTTTTAGGGATTTAAGAGAATACTTAATCCCTGCTGCTCAAACATCTGTGTATGCTTTTTTTCCCAATTTAATGTACGCACTTTGTCATGCTGTCGTGTCATGCACCAAAGAACACCTTTCTTAAAGATCCATAGACATCACTTTAACACGTCACTGATAAGAGAGTGAATTATATATGGCATCTTGCACTTTAGGTTAGTAGGTAATGGCAGCATCCCATGCCAAACTTTTTTTAAGGGATTTCAGAAATGTATTTAAATTTCGTATGGTTGTGCTAAACTGGATGAGAGGCATCAGCATATTATTCTTCTAATTTGGCCCCCCTCTTAAAATGTGGCTTGTGACCTACCTGAGTCAAGAACCATTTAAGAGTAATGGTAGTTTCACTTTTAGTTTGACAAATTAATATGGAGGAACCCCATAACCAGAGGCGTTAAAAACACACTCAACCAGGACATTATTCACTTAAAATATAAAATTTGCACCTCACAATGTACTCTCATCTCATGACGAGATTAATTTATGTTAGGTAAATTAGTAAATAAATTAGGAAAACAATTTCCGTGAACGCCATTAGGTATAATTAAGCCTCTCGCTAGGTATACATTTATATTATTTTCTATTCTCACATCATCGTTAGTTATGAATCGTCTGAATAATCTCGCAAGGGCCGGAACCAGAAATCCAGCTACCAGAGTATCATTTTTGGACGCGTGTAATTGACTTGTTTTCTTGGATGGTATAAAAAGTATCACGTGAATCGTAAAAAAATAGTTCATCGAAATAAAATTCCATAATTCATTTAGAGGACAAATTGTGAGAAAACACCGTTTTTTTCATCATCTCTACGTACAATTGCTTTTTTCTATTGTTAAATTGTACGGTTAAAAAATGTTTAAGAAAAGTCAATGATACTATATAGAATTATAGAAGGAATATCCCTCCGATTTTCCCTCTTAAGCCTCGAGTAACTAAACTTGGTGAGCTCAAACTAGGAATACAATTATTTTTGACTGAGACTGGGTGCACTATAATTTTGACGGACCAACGCCCCCCACGCATAGCAAAGTTTCCCAATAACGAATTTGATGCACTTTGGGAAGAAGGAAATGGTTGTCTTTGATTAACGGACTCTTACCGCATGCAGTGCACTTCTGCAGTGGAAATATTCTTTTCCCGTTTCCACACAGGGTTGGAGTATAGACTTGAAAACATACAAAAGAAAAGGTCAAATACGATGTTATCTCAAACGTTCACCTAACGCATCCTGTTACACCAGCCAGATCTCCAGAGCAATATAACATAACATGTATTACTTACTGTACAAAAAATATCTGTTTAGTGCTACAATTAAGTAAAACAATCATTTTTGATGATTACAAATAGAAAATTTCTTTTGAAACTTAGGTAGTATTACTATATGTGAAGTAACTTCAATTATTAGCTTGCAGGAGCTTGCAGGTGGTATATTGTGTACCAACCACAGCAAAGGAGTAATATTCCACCAACGATAAAGAAGTATAAGTTATCATCTGCAATAATAAAAAGTTACTTACATGGTCGAATTTAATGTACCTTTACAATGAGTTAACCGATTTGCTACACATTTCCTTTTTTCATGCCTGCGCTTCTGTAATCTCTCTTTTTCCTTTGCCATACGACGCTGTTCCCGCCGGGATCTGGACATTTTTACTGCAGATTGTGACTTGACTTTTACAATAAACAATTAAGTAACGTCAAAATCAAACAAACGCTCAATTATTTTTGAACTCAAAATCAATACTGTATGAGGGTGATATTTTGTTATAACTTATAAGACTAGAATGATACCACGATACACTTTCTAGGATACTTGGCTTCCTCCTTTTTCCTTTTTCTGTCACCTTGGCTAACATTGCCATTTTCAATTACTTTTTCACTTAGGTTTCTCGGCTGTTTTAACTTCTTCACTTTTTCTCTCATCGTGACATTATTACTCCTCAGTTGGGATTGTTGTCCTCGACACTTTAGGTTAATTCGGTTTCATAACATTTTGTCTCCGTAGGTTCCATGAGATGTTTTAATTTATTCGAAGCCCTTAACTCAAAATTCTATCCTAATCCTGCATTTCTTTCTGTATATTTATCACTACTTTGTTTCTTGAGGTGTTTATCGCATCCTTGCTTCTTCGATTATTGTGTTTGTCGAATCTTCCTCGTTTCTGAAATTTGGAGACAACGCCCGGTTAATTATGAATGAAGGGAAAACTGCTCACAGCTCCCCCGATTTTCGCGGTTCCAGCGGATTCTTCATACTTTTCCTTCTATTGCGCCGCCTGCTCCAACGTCTTCGGTTTCTCCATCTCTGTTTACCTGTTTTGTCTCCCTGGATCTTCATCTAACCTTTCATATTTTCTTGTTATCTTTCCACGTCTGTTTCGCATTCTTCCAAAGCTACGCATATTTTCTTGTAGATTCATTCGACTTCCTCCTCTTCTTTAGTTGTTTAGGCTTTTTTATTTCCTTCACTTTGCAAAACTATTCCGTATTTCTGATCTCCTTGTGGAGTTTCCAAGATTTTTTTGCCTGAATAAAATTTTTTTGTTTTTTATACTCATGTTGTGGTTGTTGTTTGTTATTATTGTCGCCAAGAAATAAGCAATGAGGTAATTTATAACAAATAACAGACTTTCGAAGCAAATCTCCCAAACTAGTCACGCACTACGCTATGTAGGCAATACATTGTAAATGGAAAAGGATGGGGAGGATAGTTCGCGATTTCCTCAGTTTCCTTGACAGTTTCTACGCTAAATTGTCAAATTATGTGGGCCGAACATCTGGAACAACCCTTAGTTATTTTTATACTGCTCGACTTTTTTTAATTCTTTCGACTGTTTGGGCTTCCCACGACTGGTTTGACTTCATCCTCTTTGCTTGCAGTGGGTTCTTCAAGTTCCTGGACTTTTTCATATTTCTCAGCCTCATCAATTGCTTCAGCTATTTCGTTTTTTGTCGACTTTAGACCAAAGTTCTCGACTCCCACGGCTTTCCCAAGGCTATAGGCATTTTTGGTTCATTGTGTTCTCGAATCCCCTCGTGTTCATAAGCAACTTGGCTTCCACAATTCCTTCTTCTTTATCGCATTCTTCCTATACTTCGATCTGTGTCATATATTCCATACCCACAGCTCTCAGGGCCTTCACCTCCATCTCCGTAATAAACTTTTCTTAATTTCCATCGGATAGTTTGCACGTTCTGTGTACTTTGCACATGAAACGGTTTGCTTTCTTCAATTTAATCACTTTCTGAGGTGGGAGACACTGCTCTGTTAATTGAGAACACGAGCCGCTCATTTTCATTTCCAGTTCAACTTTATATTTTTCCATCTACTTTAACTCCTTTGATTTTTAGGGATTCATTGCCTTCCTCGCTTTTTAATACTCAATCGGCTATGGCGTCATCCTCAATTTCTATTTGTTTAGTACCTTCAATTTCTTTGGTTTCTTGGGTGTCCTTGCCTATTCGATTTGTTCTTTTTGTAAATTTGTAACTTTTTCGGCTGCTTCTACTGTTTCTGCAACTTCGACTTTCCTCACAAAACAGCTGCATGGTGATTATTAAAAATCTTTTCTTCCAAAATAAAAGTATCGTAATTCAAAGTAAATCAGCAGACATGGCACCACCGCATGTTGGGATTTGAACCACCAACAGTTGATTTGTTTATTTTTTATACATAACCTTTAAAAATGAGTATTTTACATTGCACAAATAATGGTTGGTTTATATCTCATTGTGAGCTTATAAACAATTTCTATATTAACGTTGATAAGGGCGAGAGCCACAAGACCTTCAAGCTAAACCCGAACCTTTTCAAAATAGTTTCTCCATTTCAAGATCTGACCAAAAAATCGACCAGAAAGCGTAAAAACGAATCGCACTCCTTAGATCACCATAATTTACATCAATGTATAGTAATTACCACCGCAATTAGCTTCAACAGTAAACCTAATTACACCAATTATTGCAGGAACACGTCCAGAAATCCTACCAGCAGTTTGTTGTTGAATTATCAAGATTCCTTCTTCCGAAAGTAAAGGAATTCTCCAAATCTGCTAATATTGAAGCTCTTGAAACGTCTGCGACAGTTTACGCAGAATCTGGAAGGCCGAACATTGCAAATATTACAGGCGGAAATTACGACCAGGCCAAGCTTGTCGAAATAAATGATTCTTGTTTTTTGTTTCCTAACAATTGCAGGTTTTTTTGTAAAGATGTGGCGGAAATCAACGATCATTTAATTGATGAGCAATTCGACTTGATTGTGTTGGACCCGCCTTGGTGGAACAAGTATGTGCGTCGTAAGAAGGCGAAAACTAATGATGGATATCAAATGATGTTTAATGACAACATTAAAGAGTTGCCCGTGGAGAGATTGTTAGGAGAAAGTGGGACCGTTGTTGTTTGGTGTACAAATTCAAACCAGCACTTAGAGGCGGTACAAAACGAATTTTTTCCCAAGTGGAAGGTTAAATTTGTTGCACGTCTGTTTTGGTTAAAGGTACCTATCTCTGTTTTTGTGGAAAAGTTCATTGGGTTTCCTATTTCAGGTCACACAAACTGGGGAAACGGTGTGCAAATTTTCAGAACCGCCTGGCAAGCAACCATTCGAGCAAATAATCATCGGTTCCAGAGATGAAGGACCAGATTGGCAATTTTTCAATGATAAATTGATTGTTAGTATTCCTAGTGCATTACATTCCCATAAACCCCCGCTTATTGGTAGGTACTTATTCCAAAACATCCGTGCAATTAAAAATAATCTGTGTTTTAGAGATTTTGAAGACACATTTGCCAGAAGATCCGAAATGTCTAGAAATATTTGCCAGGTATTTACTTCCAAATTGGACCAGTTGGGGACTTGAAGCGATACGTTTTCAACATTTATCTGTTTATGAAAAATTCTAACTAATAAATAGCAAATAAAATTACATTTTTTTTCTTTCATAATTCAAACCTGTGTAATGATATGAAATGAAATCGTAATTTACGGTAGTGCAAAATTTTTAAAGGGTATAGAGTATGATGTGTTGCCTACCTCACTTAACTTTTGACTTTGGTCGCAGATAACAAGTATACATTCATATGAAGCTTGTTACTAATAAAAACAATTTTTGCATTAAACTGCAAAGTAGTACTTTAACTCCTGAGGGGTTCAAAAGACCTGAAGAAAATGTAAACCGCCAAACTTTATAAAAGAATTCAATCTTATGTTTCCGAGGCTTTATTGCTTTTTAACATCCGAAAATAGTTCTGCAGAATAATAACTTGACAAGAGCTAGATCCCAAATTTGTGGAGTGCCTCAGGGGTCTATTCTAGGGCCGTTGTTTAATTTATATACCCAAATTTGCATACTTCGATTCAGAACTGTCTCATTTTAGCATTGCAAATGCTTATGTTGTGTATGGGTATGAAGTTACCAGTTTCATCAAGCACAAAAGAAGACAGATGGTGTCGCGTCAAGTGTTGATTGTACCGTACTCCGCCGCAATCGGTAGATTATAAAGAAAAGTCGCGGATACTTGTCGATACCGAACTTACTTAATAGTGCGCAATTGTTTTGTTAATTCCAATCTATAATTGTCTCCTTTAATAGGATTACAAGCATATTATGTTATGAGGCTTATTATTCAAAAAGTCTACGTTCCCGGGTGAATAAGGTTTATTTGTGTTTTACGTTATACGGTTATAATTTCCAATGTTTCCGATGGTTGCATGGATTGCGAAATCTGCAAATTTTGTATGGAGATGACGGTCACAGTTTTTACATTAATAATCTAACGAGTGCGAGGGCCGAAATAAAAATTAACTCCGACTTTTTGTGAACCATGCAGAACACCGAATTGTCTCACTATAAACCCTCGTAAATCAAATTTAATGTTATTTGGACGCAATAGAGTGTACGATAAAGGCATTTCTAGGCTAAGTATAATTTTGAAAGACACCGTTCTCAAGTATGAGGACGTAGTCAGGAATCTAGGTGTTGTGATGGATCGTCAGTTAAAATTTGAAAAACACAATAAAAGTGTTAGTAATCAATAAAACACATTTACTTAAAAAAGTGGAAATTTTTTATCGTAAATACGTAAACGCCACACAATTGTGGTGTTTGCCCAATTTAAAAAAATATAGAGTTGTGTATAGGTAAATGCAATTTTTTCGTGGAACTTAAAGAGATATTGCAGGCGTCGTCCAATACTAAAATAGAAAATAAATAAAGCCATCGTTTAATGCCCATGTCCGTTTGTAATTTTGGAAGACTTGTTCGGCCGATATCCGTAAGGATTTTTTGTCTGCCATCTCCAAAAGTCGATACCTAAAAAATATGGTTGTAAAACCAATTTGACAATTATTAAAGATCCATACACATTTCCTCAAGAGTGTGTTTTGCTTTCCATTCCAGTTCTTGGTCGGCTAAATCTGCATTCGCAAACATTGCGGTAATATCACCCTCCCTTTTCTCCATTATTCGGAAAGGGACTGCAGCTCCAGTTACCTTTTCAAAAGTCTTCACTAACTCGAGTACGGTAACACCTCGCCCAGTTCCTAGGTTGTATGCCTAATGTAAACATACTCAATTGTAGAGACTGCACGTTTAACATGGCAGGTGTCATTTGAAAACGTCTGTTTCGCTTTGTGTAACTTTGGCAAATCAAAGTTATCGGCGAAAAATCACAATTTCAGGCGTTTTGGTAAAGGTGACATACCTGCAACACTTGCCTTTAGATGTTGGTGTTCCCTACATAATTTTCTAAGAGCTGCGACGTGGCCTGTCGCCAAATCCATTACGTGAATATAGTCCCGAACACCTTTGAAAACACAGTCATGGGGTTTTATTATATAGCAAACCTCTACACGTACATACCTGTTCCGTCACTAGTATTATAATCTCCTCCAAATATGGTTAAAATTGGCTTATGTCCAATGGCAACTTGAGCAATATATGGCATAATATTTGAAAACGCTTTAGTAGGATCTTCCCCAATTTCTCCCGACGGATGCGCTCCTACAGGGTTGAAGTAACGTAGACAAATTATGTTCCATTTCTAAAAAATAATGTTAAACAGACGTAAAACAAGTATTAATTTCAATAACCTTATTGGAATGCGAAATATCTGCTAACATTTCTTCGATGAAATACTTCGTTTTTCCGTAGACATTTGTAATGTTTCCCCCTATTTCATGATCTTCCGTAATGGGCAGCTGTTTGGGCTCGCCATAAATTGTACAGGAACTCGAAAATACTAATTGATAACATTCGTGCCTTTCCATTACCTTAATTTAATTATAACTACAGTTTTTAACCATTTTTATAATATACCTAAGTATACACACCTCCAGAAGGTTTAGCATTCCTATTAGATTGTTTTTGTAATATAATAAGGGGTATTCCATTGATTCTCCCACGGCTTTAATGGCAGCGAAATGGATCACGCAATCGATTTTGTGCTAAAACAAACACTTGTTTAGTTTACTGTACAAATGTTGATCTATAGTCGGTGTGAATGTAAGACGAGTGCGCCAAAGTCTTCATTTTCAGGCTCACTCAAAGAGCGAAAAAGGCCTCCAAGACCACAACGCGCCTCAACGCTATTTAATGCAGCCTATAAAACCGTAAGTCAATTTCATGCATAGAAATAGGGTGGAAAAGGCATTAACCAAATTTGCTTCTTTCAGTTACATCACACAGTATTTTATAAAAAAAATTCTTATTTTGAATGCGAATGAAAATTCACGCTACGTCTCCAAGTCTCAAAATTTTTCGTTTCTTATGCGCAAAACCATAACACACAGAAGAATGGAACTAGAAGCATTATCCACCTCCTTGGAACCTTTATTTTATTTATAAAAAATGTTTCCTTTGTTCTTTCTCACACTCAATTTCTTTAGATCACCTTAGGTACATGTTACAGCATTTAGATATAAAATTATTAAACATGTGCTTTAATACAAAAAAATCTGCTTTTCAATCATTTTTTTATTTTCAAGTGTCATAAGGTGAAAACCGTTCGTCTCTTTGTTTCACCATAGAGCAAGATCGTCTTTAATCGCTTCGTTAAGGGTGTAATGGATACGTTGAACGTTGATGGGCAGATAGGAAAAACGAAAATTTTTGTTGGCTCAATGATTGGTGTAATCGAGGTATAATTTTCCAGCTCGACAACTACAATGATTTCCTCAACAATAAAAAGCGTCATAATATACCCAATCATTGCTTATTTTGAAAATAGAATCGTAATTTGTACACATCATGATAGTCATTATAAACCATTTTTTACTCAAATTATTTATTATTGTTTTTTAAGGTTCCTGGAATTGAATTGTGAGAGAATTCATTATCATGCGAACATTAATCGTGTTTCGTTAGAAAAATAGTATGCATATTTTTGGTACCTGCGACTCACGTTTTACCAATGTACACAAGCATTTTTATTTTCCATCGCCAGTTTCTGGAATTGAATTGCAAGAGAAAGATATAATTAACTCGTTATATACCTTTATTTTTAACCTCCGCGAGATAGGTGGCTATTGCGATCACCTCTTTGAACATGTTAAAATTTCATCAAATGTCGACATTTTAGATCATTTTAAGCAACTTTTAAAGAATAAAATAAAAAGAGTAAAAAGCATGTTGTAGTATGCGGGTTTTTAGTGACGTCATATACAACTGTTTCTTCAAATAGTAACCCACATTTTTAGCGCATTTTCCAACGCCGCTTTCTCTGTCCGTCCGTCTGTCCGAGGCTTCAGTTTTCAAGATATTTAGTTCGTTCCTTTTGAATTAGGAGCTCTGGCACCTGAGTTAAGGAAAATCTTGGCGTTAAACTGGGCATACGTAAACTGCGCAATCTCCTTTCCTATTTATACAGATATTTTTTTGAAATTTTAAAAATAGTTGTCTAGTCAAGATAAGCATGTCGCATATTGTAAAACTCAGATTTGGGCATGCCCAGACTGCGCAACTGTCAAATTTCTTATTTATAGAGAAATTTTTGATTAATTAATTAGTAGTATATATTAATAAATATTATTTAATTAACTTTAATTCAATGCATCGATTTGCACTTAGTAAAGGGTGCTACTGTTTCAGTAAGACCGGTCCATAATATAAAAAAGTTACTTCTGCGCAGAAGAATACGACTTATTACCAGTTACCGATCTGAATGTTAATAGGTGCCGTCTCCAAGTGGTAAGTAATACGCCTGCAAAAATGTACGCAATTTGTGTATTGTTATCTAATGCATTCCCTGAGCCATGAATCGCGATCTTGAGTAAGATCATAAAGCTTTTAATTAATGGAAAAAGCTATTTCTTTGTTGATGTAGATGCAATTTCACTATTCTGGATGGCCCGAACGCTTTCCGAGGGAGAAAGTCTCTTTTAGGTATGAGTTTGCCATACGTCCCGAAATAGCGGGATTTGTCGCGATTTTTTAACAAAATTATACGTCCCGCTAAAATCAGATCCCGGATTAGGTCCCGATTTCTATGCGTGCATACCAACATGGCTAAATATCAAATTTAAAAGTACACTTTTAAAAGACATTCGTTCATCGAAAAAATACGGTTGATGCAAATAGTTTGGTACAATACGGTTATATAACTTTCATTAAGTTAATAGAAAAATTATTAAAAAATAATAATAAAAATATACAAACATGTATGTATTTCTTTATTTTATTTCGTCCCTATTTTACGATGACGGGACGCCTGTTCCTGTGGCGACCCTACTTCCAGGGCGCATTTCTTGTTAAATGTTTGTTGCGGATTAAGGTATAAACCTAATAATCCTTATAGTGTCGTAAAATTTTTTTTTTTTTAATTTAATTTGTGTGCCTCGACTACTAGTGGCCATTGGCACGTCTACATGAATTGCTTGTTCCTCTTAAAAAAGGGCGCTAATGGACCAAAACTTGAAAGCTAAAGGAGAACGCAACGTTACTTTCATTTAAAGATTCGGATTTACAAAGGGTCACCCACATTAAGAATCTTAACTTTTAAAGTAACCGAAATCGTTGAGTTAAAATCGCTATTCAACGCTGCACTTGCAATGTTCATTTTTGGTGTGTTTTTGTTTCTTTGTACTGAAATTTGTAAAACAAAAGATATAATAATGAAATCTTATAAACACTTAACAATACAATGATGACAGATGACTTAATGACTATTTTGTCTGAAAAACTATCTCGATATATTGAATTTCTTAAAAAGATAATTCAAGCTCAAGAAAGTCTGCAGCTTTATTTAGTGTGATTTTATTTTAGTACAAGTAGGTACCTAATGTTTTTTTCCGAAATGATGTTGATGAGTGATGGCATAATAAACTGCCACATTAGAACTGTACCTAAATGTAATAGAATAAAGAAGAAATACTTATTTAACTATATAAACCGCCTGTTAAGGAGAACCTTATACCAAAAATAATGGTTGGCGTTATTTAACAATATTTATTTATGATTACAAAATTGGGAGAATTATCCAAACTTTCATTATGCGTTCCTATAAGCAAATACCAGGTCATGAGCGTACACCGTACAAGTAATGCGATCTGTTCTAGCAACAATTCCATACCAAAGGTGTTTTAACGAAGTTTTTTTATATTACTGAATTACTAGGTCGTTTTTTATTTGTAAAATGTACGGCTAGGCTCAGCAAAAATGCAGTGCGATATAAAGCAAAAATTTTCTGCACAAATTGAAAGACTATCAAAACATGAAACGGAAGTCTAGGGATAAAACTACCGTTGTTAAAGGTCGTTGGTTTTTTTAAAAATATACACTATTTTATTATGCATGCATAAATGTATTTTTGGATTTTATAGCGACAGCGTGATGTCACTGTGATAGGTAATACAATTGAATTTATATAAATTATAAAGGTCTAGCCATTGTTTAAATTAAAGTATTTAAACAATGGTCTAGCTCTACAGATCTATAGGTACAGTAGAGTAGAAGAAGCAAATTACAATACAACACAATGGTGCATATTAAGCATATTATTATATCACTATTCAACGGCCTTCATGGTAAAATAACTATTTTTGTGTTTAAAAATAGAAATGTTAACAATTATGTTAATATTTTAATCGTGTACGTAACAAACTGATAAGTGATAATGCCCCTACTCGCACTAGGTTCCAAAAATCATGTTCATAAATGTATATAATATACAAATTACAAACTACACATATTGTACGGTTACTAATCCGGATCTTACCTACTAAACCACAGATGCTCATTACAAACCGAGTATGAGGAAACCGTTTTTGTTCTCAAAGTGCAAGATGATATCATTCATTTGATATACGTTTTAAGTTAAATTTAAAGTAATAGATTTACCTTTTCAAATATATCGAAAAGAGCGGTGCGATCCAGTAAATCACATTTGTAAAAAGTAACAGTCTTCCCTGTAATCTTTTCCACCCTTCGCAATGCGGCCGACTCCCCATTTGGCTCATCTACGCTATTAACAAAATTGTCGATAACAATTACTTCATAATTAGCGTTTAAGAGTTCGACAATTGTGTGACTTCCTATATATCCCGCACCCCCAGTCACAAAGACCGTTTCAAATTGTGCCATTCTAAAATCGCAACGTTAAGATTAATAATTACTAAATTGTTTAATTACTTACAAGTTAATCGCCGCGCGCGGTTTTACTTGAAATGCGACTGCTAATGCAGACGGTTCTAAAATAAATACACAAAATTAACTTTACGCATTTACGGTTAGAAATGGTCATTCACCCTGATGATTATTAAAAATGGTAGAAACACCGTGGATTTTAACGAGCTCACTTTACGTGGCTCTCTACAAGCGAGCCAATATATCTAATGATGAGAATGATGGGAAAAAACACGACGGCTAAAAGCAAGAATTTACCTTGATGCCCTTGACCCTCAACGTGTATAGGTAAATAACTATCTTGCGCAAAACTTTTACTCTTTACTCAAATTTCAGATTAGTGGTATGTGGACGTCATTCACCATTACTAACCGGCATAAATACAATTATGAATATAATAGTGAGTTTTTCAGAAATTTCATGTGTAATTTTGTTATGTAATGGTTTTCATTATAGGTACTAAATACGAAAATATGTTTTTCTACGGTGTTGCAACACAATATTATCTATATACAATTATCTGATCAACAATCTTCCCCACTTGTAAAAAGTTGTAAATTAAAAATACCTTGTACTATAAATTGTGGGCCAGCTAAAAAAATTAATTCACTAATTGAATTATTCAAAAGCAAATGCATTCTAAAATCAAAATCAGAAAGAAATTGTTTTTGCTAAAACATTATGAAAGTTTGTTCCCAAATTATCGTTCAGCAAAAAAATTACACTAATGTTCAGCAATGTTTCTTTTCGGGAATGCATCGTATTATATTGTAATTACAATTACAACCCTTAATTTGCAAAGAGCGCGCACCTTTACTAATTCAAAAATAGTCTGGTGCGTGAATAACGATTTTGTTTTGGTGAAAATACATGTGGTCGCTAAAATGTATCAAATTCGTGTCTTGGGGCAGCAATATATTGCTCTTGGTCATTTTTCCAACAATCTTGGTGCAAGAATAACGATTTTGACATGTTTTGATCAAAATACGTTTGGCTTCGAAAAAAGAATTTAACATATTTGAATCAAACACACGCAAATGTGCATTTGTGCTTTTTACTCTAAAACTTTTGACCTAGACCACAAAGAAGAGTTATATTGAATTGTTACACATCTGAGAGTCATAGAGAATAATCTAGCGTCCGATCTCGATGCATGACCTAGGGCATTTCTATTATATTGAGCCCACAGTTTTTCCTGATGTTCGCGGTTCACTCGAACTCCTACTTTTGTTCCTGCTAACTCAGCTTCCTGAAAAATAGCGGTATAGCGCCCTGTCTAAAGTACCCGTACACCACAAAATTTCAACACGATCGACCACTTTTAAAAAGACTTATACACGGGCAGAAATTAAAAGCTACAAAATGGGGTTGTGTAGAATAAAAGTCGTTAAAATAACCAACAAAAACACAAAACCTTCCCCATACTAATTTAAACTAATCGCTTTTACGTCTTGTCTATTAAATTAGTATGGGGCAGGTTTTATGTTTTTGTTGGTTATTTTAACGACTTTAATTATAGCGCACACAGACGAACGAGCGGACAAAAGAACAAACCACCATACAAAACTAAAGGGTCCTTGATTAGAAGTAGGCATATCGCTTCTCACAGACAGGTAAGGTAAGTTAACAAGCAAGCAATAAACACTGGGTGAAAGACGGAACCAACACAAATCCTTATGGAAATAAACAAACTGCTCAACATTCTTCTTTTGGTAATAACCTACGTCTCTAAAAATTGTAACACTTTTGTAAAACATGAAACTAATAGGTTTTTCTTCTTACTGCCACCGAAAAAATCATACCTCTTTCTATCTCGTAGACCATTTAGCAGTGGGGTTCTCCTTCATTCTATAGCATTCGCTGTTCACAAAAATACGAATCTGTAATCATATAAGGAAAAAATAAAATTATTATTAGGAAAAAACATAGAAATGACAAAAACTATAACAATGAGAAACATTGATATTGCATATAAAGTCGAATCTTTTCATAAGAGAAAATTAAAATTGTCAGAACATGGCGGAAAAGGTAATAAAAAACACAAACTAGTAGTAAAGTTTTTCTTCTTTCCACCACCAAAAAATACCATTTCCATCTCGAAGATCCTTTGGACTACTGTCCTGCCTCATTTTCACATATGCTGTGCACACAAAAATTGAATCTGCAAGATAAACGTAAAATTATTGCCAGAAAAGGGCATAGAAGAGTAATAAGAAACATGGGGATTTCTTCTTAACAGCCAGAAAATAGAAATTCTATTCTTGACGATGCTTTTGCAGTAACGCTCTGCCTTATTTTGACATACGCTGTGCACACAAATTTAAATCTGCAAGAAAAAAGTTTAAATTATCGCCAGAAAAGCGCATAACCAGGATACAAATTAAAATTATCAGAAACAAAGGTATTCCTTCTTACCACTACCGAAAAAATACCAATTACATACTCGGCGATCCCTTAGCAGTGGCGTCTTGCCTCATTTCTACATACGCTGGCCACATACAAATTTAGTCTGTCTGCAAAGAAAACTTAAAATTATTGTCAAAAAAACGCATGGAAAGAATACAAACTAAAATTATAAGTAAAATGAGCCCTGTCTATTATTTTACAGTTTCAAATCAAGAATATTAGAAGTGTCATGAATTTACGGAGAATTACAGAGAAAATTTCTGTCGTTTGGAGCTTTTGAAATGTTGGGGCCCCGGGACTATAACCCCCATTGGAGCTCTTCATGTGCTTTTGTTTTACTTTTCCGTCTAAACCAACATATTGCTGTGTAAAAGGAGTTCTTCAACCTTAAACCCTCCTTTAATCTATACAATTTCAAGAAAATCAAATGTGTACTTAGATTGTAGTGTTTAAAAGAATAGAGACCGATTATTTTTAAACAATGTCGATGTGGACGTTGTTGTTTTGGGTCCAGTCACCTGAAGTAAATACGGGTCGTTAATCACTAACCAAATGTTCATTTCAATTCATTTAATAAATCTGGGGGAGTTCTTTACGGATAAACATTGATTATTGCGTATCGAGCGTGTATCCAAGTTATTTGTTTATTCGTTTTATTGTAAAAAGATTATTTCCTAGAATTGTTAAGGATAGGGAAATTTTATCTTTCATTTTCGTTACCAATTTCTTAAATCATTTACAGTTCGGATTTGATTTATTGGGCACTTTGTTTATTTTTATTAAAGGTTGATGTAATTATCTAGACATTTTAATCGTGAAAACTGGTTGTTTTTTTTTTAAATTGTGTATTTTGGGTAAGATACTTCCGCGTAAAATTTGCCCACGTGATTGAAAAGAGCGCCCTGTAGCGAAGTTGAGAGGTTTGTCGCGTTGCCACACTCAAAGGTAATTGGATGAAAAATTTCGATTTGTTTGAGGGAAGACACGATAAATACTGCAGTTGCAAAGGGGCCTTTTGCTAATTTCGAGGCCCAGTTTTTGTCCTTTGAAGGTTTGCAAGATGTACGTCGCTGTGTTAAAGTTTGTTGGCAAAGTTATGCCTTTCATCGTGTAAATAATTTTGTTGTTCGTCAAATAGAACTCAGTACGCTGCAATCAAGAGTTCAGCCAAGTTCGAGTTATAAAGCAGAGAAAATATAAAGCAAGGATCTAAGGAATCAGAACACAGATGGACTTCAGGAAATAGGTAAATGGAGAAGAGAGAACTACAAGTACTTCGGTCTCTCGCTAGTCCCGGCCATTTTACAAGTTTGGGGGACTGAAGGGCTTTGGTTCATATGGAACTATTTACCATGGGGTACACCTTGTAGTGTTGGTAGGGCTCAGTAGTTACCTACATTTTTCTGTGGCGAAGCTAAATGTCCCAGGCTAGATTCCATGGCATCAACTCATAAAGTCTGATCCGTGCTACCCGATTCCAGAAAATCTGGTTCAAAGGATGCCGTATCATTCAAATGTTTCATGGAGTAGAGAAATTCGAAAAATTGCTGACGTGTTTGTTCATATATTTAAAATATCTTTTCATCTTTATCTACACGTGGCGTGGGTCCAATTTTTGCTACTTAGCAGCAATTGGAATGAACATTTTGCTCTCCACTACAGTTTGAACTTAATTTGACTTTCAGAAAATGTTTCTTTAAATATAAAAGATTATATTTTTCTCCATTTGTATTTTGAAGGGGTATAGAGGCAGGTGCAAAGTAAGGGTAGGAGAGAAGGAGTCAGATGACACACCGAAATGGTTTATAAAATTTAATGTTGGGGAATTGTAGTAGGAAGAAAAAAGCGGTTTCTGGTGTACGCTGACGATACATTAATAATGGCAACAAAAGAAAACGGACGAAGCAAATGAAAAATAAAAATAAATACTTGGAATGGAGATAAATGTTGAAAGATCCTAAGATAAGGTTAGGCAAAGCAGGGGTGAGCGAAAATAAAATAGGTAGAATGGAAGGAGAGTTAAGAAAGGATATAAGAGATGAGGAAATTTAAATACTGGGATACCATGCACAAAGAAGTAATGAATCAAACGAAGGAAAAAAGGAGCTAAAGCCGCTTAAGGTAATACAGAAAAAGTACTATATGTATTGGGTATAAGAAAAAAATACAATAATGGAGAATATAAGAATCCAGACAGGACGCACGGCGGTAAGATGGAGGGTAGAGGGAGAGTAAGGTGAATTGATAAACTATTGTAAACAATATTAAATACTCGTATTATAGGATGGGGGTAAAAATACTACGAGAGACATTATGGACAGAAAGAGGCGGCAATATGGAAAAAGATCTAACCAGAAAGGACAGCGACATACATTTGCAACTACAAATAAAGAAGATCTGGAATCCACGGTGGGAACAGGATTTATTAAGGAGCTTTATAACGGGCCGAAATATCTACGGGCAGGAAGAACAAATGATAGAGAGGTTCAGATGTGGAAATGAAAGAAAAGGCATTGAAAGATGGAGAGAAGAAGAACAAAAGGAAATGTCGATGGTTTCAAAAGTTTCCTTTTTTTTTGGAAATCGATTGTATATTTTGTCGTATATGGGCAGAGACTTGTTACTACAGTCTCTGTATATGGGCTGTTTTACTGAAATCTGGCAACACTACATAGCGATGAACAAAAGACACGTGAACGTTACATTAGCTACAAGCGTGTTAACCAAACCTTCTTCCAAATTTTAGGTTAAGGTTATACAAATCAAAATCTTAAATAAAAATGGCATTATTAAGACAAACTCTACAACCACTCGTGAATTACGCGTTTCATACACAAACGGCTAAGATAATATTTAGAAAACCAGGTACGAAATCAAATGACAGATAGAGATTACAGCAAAATGTTTACAGGAGTTCGACAGTTGTATGCAGCCGCAACTCTGGGCTTAGACAATTTCTTGTCCCAGCGAGACAGAGTAAAGGCCCAATTAGCAAATGTGGCACCAAAATTTAAAGAAAAAATGACTGAGTACACTGCAGACGATTCAAAAAATATGGTATTTACGGAAGACTTGAAGAACATGTTACATTTAGCTGAAACAAACGATGATGTAACTCTTGTAATTAAAATGATGAAAAGGCATGTAACTTATCAAGTTGCATATATTTAACATCATGTTTGTAGGTTTAATCAGCAAAATAAACAGTTACGTTTCGGTAACTACGTCTTTGGACCTGTAATCATGAGGCTCTTCTACTTTCTGAACAAGCACGAGGAAGCTTTTCAAGTGAGTGGTTTTTACTTTGTACAGTTACTTCATCTTATCCATTTTAGTGTTTCAAATCAACGGAATTAAATGGTTTGTTTGACCAAATGATGAGTTATCAAATCCTGTTAGATTTGCTCTACGAAAACCAGCGTTACAACGATATTTTGGAGGCATTTGAAATTATTAAAAGTAGACAAATTGAGGGTGTCAAGTTTGCCAGAAATGTGGTTGTGTTGATGTTCGCAGCTTGTTATAAATTGGTAATAAACAACCTATTTTGTGTAATTATTCTTTAGGGAATTATTACAGAATACTCAACAAAGTTTGGAAATTGCTTTGAAGTTATGGTCTGAAATAAACAGCATTGGACATTTTCCAATGAGAAGAGCAGTAACATTTTGTTCAGGTCTCGCGATTAATCAAGGCAAACCCGAGATCGGTTTGGAAATTCTTTCGGGCGCTAAAAATGCGAATTATACTACAATTCGAAATTTAAAGGTATGTCCTTTTGTTGTTTTTGTAACACATTTGTTCGTTGGCAGGTAGTGGCCTTAGTTGACTTAGGGCGAATTGATGATGCTTTGGCAGTTTTGAAGAGTATTTTGCAAGAAGATGGTGCTAGAATGGGTCCCATACATACCTTCAACATGGATGTTATAGGAAAACTAAAAAATGCAGTCAAGGAGCGAAATAATGCCGATCTTAGTTTAGAATTTGATCGTCTTGAGAAGTACTTTAAGGATCATGGCCACATTAGCAACACTGTGGGTTGTTTTATGTTATTAGATTGTGTTTGACTGTTTTATAATTTCAGTTACTAAATGATCAATTATGTACAGAAATTGCCCCACCACAATCAGTCAGAAATAATGCCAATGAATTTTCACGCCAGCAATATAGAACACCATATGATGATAGTAGAAGAAATCCGAATTATAGAAGACGTACAAATGGGGGACCTGCACGACCGGGATTATCAGAAATGCATTAATTTATTTCTTATTTATGATGATCAAATATAGTTGTTTATAAAAATTATGTTTTTTTTTTAAATATTGTGAACATTATAGCTTGGTAGGAAGTGTAACATTCAGGAAAGTTTGATGATTTACAGTGCATGGCCATGTGTTGCCGTTTCTATTGAATTCATAAAACCTGGTTTATGTTCTAATTTAGTTCTCTATCATACAATGCAATGTAAACAAATTTTCTGTGGACAGTCTTTTATTTCAATGCTATAGACTGTAATTACTTTGACTACAGACAGTACAGGGAACATAAGGCAATGCAATCTTTATACCTATATAGGAGTTTTTAACGCGACAATGCGATTTATACAGTGATATTCATGTAGAAGTAGACAGGAATTTTCTATGTTTACTTTTGCATGATAAAAAGTCTACTGATAGACACCTAATTTTATGCAACCAAAGTAACTACCGACAACAAATGAGGATTTGCCTGTCATATTAATTTATTAATTTGAATATTATCGCTTTGACTTCCCTATTCTAACTTCGGTTCTTATGCAATGTATTCAACTAAAGAAAAAGTTGATATTTCCAATTGGTATAGTGCCGATAACAGTTAAAGGAACTTAAGAGAATTATTTTCTGTGAAGCTAAAGCAACAATATTCAAATTAATAATTAATATGATAGCAAAGAGTTACTCTTTGATCATAGCCAGATCTTTGTTTCAAGAAGTTATTTTGGTTGCATAAAATTAGGCGTCTGCCAGGAGACTTTTTATCGTGTAAAAGTAGACATAGGAAATCTCTATGTCTACTTCTAGTTTCTACTTGAATATCAGTTATCACTGTATATACTATATAAATAGGCCGACTTGTTTCTAATTAATCATAATCACATCTAGCTGTTGACCATAAGAGCCTGTACTGTAAAATCAATGTGAGACAACGGACTATAGTCTACGTAGATCAACAAATGTACACATATTAAAAATAAATGATAAACCATCTCTGTTATGATATTTAAACAAACTAATGTAATTAAGTCCATTTCCAAGTAGACTATGTTACATTTTTTATATAAAAACCAACAGAAATATTAGGGTTACCTACCAGTTGCTAATGAACTGTAAAGAAAAATAGGCCACACATCAAACTAAAAACACACTTTCTTAACAATCACATTGTTGAGTATGAACATATCCCTTCATTCAGAGATCAAATACTTTGAAGATTTATCTAAAATCATACTTTTTCCGTGGCGTTGGCCATGGTTATTTCTTTAAACCGATTAAATTTAATAAACTTAAGTTACAATGCAGTAATGAAGAACCGAAAGCGGAAAGCTGTTACGTCCACAGAGAATGTGCATTTTTAGCGCATTTCCACAAAAATAAAAAAAAAAATGCGCTATTGTGGCCACTTTGTCCGTCCGTCCGTCCGCTAACTTTGCGACGCTACTAGTTCTTTATCTTAAGAGCTATTGTTCTACTTTTTTCGCTATTTGGTTCGTTATGGTGTCGAGTCTTGTACCAAGGAAGGAATTTTTTCTGTACCGCTTACAAAAAAAGTTATTGTAAAAAAAACAAAAAACCGTTTTTTACATGTTCCATAATTTTACACTTTTGCCGTTTATTAACGATCCTAGAGATCGTTTATAATTTTGCATTGCTATCTGTCGCCTGCCGGTTGGTCTCTCCGTCTGTTCCTTTGTCTGTCTGTCCATCTATCTGTCCGTGTGAACGATAACTTTGTTTAGAAATGTTCGATCGCTTTTACATCTCCGTTAATTATGAACTGAATTGCATGAAATTCAATATGGGCATAGCTTTAGCCATATAATACGCAATGCCAAAAGTTGAATCGAATAGATTCAAAATGCACAGTGCCCTTTTCGCATCTCGACCATTTATAAACCGAATTGCAAACTTTTTTACTTATAAAAGTATTTGAATGAAATTTGATACATAGGCACTTGGAATAAAGGAAAATCAAACGCCAATTTCAAAATTTGGTTTTGCGCATGCGCAGTGCCAACTTTTTTATTTATGGAAGAATTTAAACGAAATTTGATACATAGGCACTTGGGATAAAGGAAAATCAAACGCCAATTTCAAAATTTGGTTTTGCGCATGCGCAGTGCCAACTTTTTTATTTATGGAAGAATTTAAACGAAATTTGATACATAGGCACTTGGGATAAAGGAAAATCAAACGCCAATTTCAAAATTTGGTTTTGCGCATGCGCAGTGCCAACTTTTTTATTTATGGAAGAATTTAAACGAAATTTGATACATAGGCACTTGGGATACAGGAAAATCAAACGCCAGTTTCAAAATTTGGCTTTGCGCATGCGCAGTGCCAACTTTTTTATTTATGGAAGAATTTAAATGAAATGTGATACATAGGCACTTGGAATAAAGGAAAATCTAGCGCCAGTTTCAAAATTTTATTTTGCGCATGCGCAGTGCCAACTTTTTTATCTATGGAACTATTTAAGTGAAATTTGATACTTAGGCGCTTGGAACAAAGGAAAATCTAACATTAGTTTTAAAATTTAGGTTTGCGCATGCGCAGTTCCAACTTTCTTATTTAGAAAAGCATTGAAATGAAATTCTTCTCATAAACTGAAATTGAAGTAGCACGTCAAAAATGGATTGCCCATGTGCAACGCTATCTTTCATATTTGTGGCCGGATTTTTACGATTTTAACAGAAGTTGCATCTTACAAATGGGAAATGAATGCAAGTGGAAATGTGCTTTATGTAAATCGTTTACGATTACTTTTTAACTTGTTGTTTTTGTGCTTTACTGTCTGAGAAAGAGGCGTTAACGAAATAAGTGTGGAAAAGTCGAGAAGGTGACGTAAAGAAGGGACGTGTAGGTAAACAAAAGGCGAATGAGGTCTATAGGAATCTTGGAATAGGAAAAGTGAAAGATTGAAAAGTAATTGGAAAAAACGTAAGTTGAATGTAAGGATTATATGTTGAAGAAGGAGTTCGAACAGTCAGTGAGGGAAGCGTGAACTAGGGGTACCTATAGATGAACGTATACTAATAGGTAAGGTAGAAATTATAACAAAATAAGAGAGGTTATCAGTAATCAGGGATCTGTAAACTGCGAACGAGAGTGCAATTGCAATGGGCGTGGAGGTAGTCTGAAGGAGAAGAACAGGGCGCGAAAGCTGTTTGAAGAACAGGGCGCGAAAGCTGTTTGAAGAAGGCGAGAAGCAGGCGGCGTTAGCAGGAAGCCAAAAACAGAATGAAGAAAGTTCTAAAGGGCGAAGGGAAGCGGGATGATGAGGCGAACGAGAAGCAAAACAATAGGTAGGTATATTATTACAACAGGGGAGGTAACACGAACAACTTGACTGTGGGTAGGAAGCTTATAGGTATAGATCATTAAACAGAGATAGAGATAGACTTTATTTATGTAATAATACAAGTCGGTTGCATATGTATAAAGTAGTACCTACTTATCTACTTGTTTCACTTGAGGTTGACTTCCTCTACAGAGTAGAATACCCCAGATGTTAGGATTCCATACATTTCCGCTTTTTCTAAGAATTTGGTATAAGATATTAGATCGAAAGTCTTTATTTGATAAGTCGCACATTTGCGTAATGCATTTCCTGCGTTTATTTAGTGCCACTCTTCAGGGAAGTAGGTACTATAAGATGAACAGGCAAATCGTATTAGTAGGTATACTATTATAGTTTTTTTAATGGCGATCGATTTCAGGCTTTAAAGAAACTATAATACGATTTGCCCGTTCTTATTAGTAGATACGTCCCGGAAAATTACCTCACCGGTAAAATGGAAAACTTCAATTTTTATAAGGGGTTTCCCTATGCCTAAACTCCGTAATTTTTAGGTTATTCAATATTTTTCACAAAGATAGTTACACATTAATCAATTACATGTTTATAAACGGGTGTATATAGACCATGATAACAATAAACAAAAGAAAGCCACAAAGTAAGCGTCATCAAATAAATAATTTGCTGCAGATTCCATATTTAGTAGTAAAATAAGATTAATTAAAAAGGCGAATTTCGAAAAAGATGAACTAGTCTTTTTAACTAAGTAATCTTATTTTACTAGGAAATAAGTACCCTTGCTCATAAATGTATGGCACTTGATTACAGTCAGGCATTCTTTGGCTTTTCGTGCACTTTAACTTTCAACAAATAAAAAGTGCACTTTATTGCGCTCTTCATGTCTGTCTATCTGTCTGTCAGTGTCTGTTTGTGTCACAAAGGCTCTGGAACTACACCACTTACTACCTTGGTATTGTGGTGTCATTCGATCAGAAATTAAAAATCATTTCATGTTTGTAGGTAGGTATTCTCGTTAAGGCATGAAATGTCCATAAGGGCTATTAAAATTGAAAAAAACAAATTTGAAAGTGCACTTTTCGCCTCTTGCTCACAAGCGGCTTAACGAATTTTTTATTATCACGGCCTACTCCTGTTTATAAACACGTAAATAATGAATGTGTACCTATTTTTGTGAAAAACATTGAATAAGCTCAACACTACGGGGTTTAGGCACAGGACTCCTTATAAAAATTGATACGCAGAAAACAAGTATCGAATAGAGAAATCAAATAGTGGTAGATACATTTGAAAAAAAATGGTTTCCTTTTATTCAGGACATTATAGATCAAATGTACCTAACTTTAAAATCAAGGTCGCTTATGGGCAATTATTCGGAAAAAAATGAATAATTTGGTAATATTGACAAAAAACCAAAAAGTGAATACGTTTCCATGCAGAGATTAAAAAATGTCATCGAAAAAACTAAAAATACACAGTGTGTTCCATTAAAAAAAATTAGTTGTCTGTAGACACCGTAAAAATGGGACACCCTGTACATTTAAAAATTATTTCTGTAGATGCGCAACCATATATGGTTGACATTTGATCAAAAGGATGTTTGATATTTTTACCAGATATGAGCTAGGAAAGACCGACACACTGTTGCAGGATCCTGTAGATCATTTAAACATAAAGTTGTCAAATAAATTAAAATATCTGGTGTAATACAAAATTTAAACCGCAATCGAGAATTGCTATGCGCGTAGGAAAGTTTGAATTAGGGCAGCTGCAAGGATTAATCATTTAAATTTTAAACATAAAAATTAATGAGAGAAATTAAAATGTTTGGTGTTCTACAAAAGTGACCAACCCCCAACCAAATTTACAAATGTTAATTCTTTAAAAAATGTTAGCTTTCATAAAATGTATCTGGTAATGTAAGTAAATAGGAAAGTCTCTCTCAATTCTTTGTTACTTAAATACTTAAAAGATAATAATCTATCCAAGTTATTTTATAAGATCCTACGTTTATGGTCTTAACTACGCGGTAAATATGTAGGTACTTATACCTATAGTGACTGTATTAGGATATGTCATCTGTCTCATCCCGCAAAACTTTAAATAAATTTGCAAATAAGCAATTCTGTGCGGTTAACTTCTGTATTAAAATAAATGGCTAATTATCACAATATTTCACAAAAAAGTACCTTCAGCCTAACTTAGAACTCAAAAAAAAGGTGAACTTGTGCCTCAAAAATCATAGACATTTTTAACGAAAAAAGTTTAACAATTATTTAAAAATTAACATCTCAGTTACGCGTTTCATTAACAAAGTACACAGAGTCGTCCCCTTGGTTGACAAATTCCTCATTCCCGCAAATCCCGCGGGATCCCGCTCCATTTATGTACGGGATTAATCCCGTAAAAATGCTGCGGGATCCCGCGATCCCGGTATTGCATTCCCTAGTCAGATCCAATGACCCAGTAGGATCATACCGAGGTGCTCTGCCGCTTGTTTAAATCCGCTTTAGGGGATTATTGTGTACTGATTTTTGAGTTTTCAGGTAAAATGGGTAAGAAGTCCAAATATAAGTGAATTAGTGAAGGGTGTCAGGATTGGTTAATAAAGCGATCTAGTCGGGAATGCGTTTATGGGCAGTAAAATTTGAGATTATTATGTAAACAAAATATGAATAATCGGTCGGGGTTCCTGTGATGATACGTAACCTCCCCTTACAGTCTCTCTTGAAATATGACGACATAAAAGATATAAAAGATCTATTCATAAATTATTCATACCTAAACACTAAGGATGTCCACAAAGGACGAAACAATGTTAATGGTGAATTGGCACAGTACCACATGAGGGGTTTCGGACCAAATAAACGATATCTAAACGATACCTAGGTTTAGCCCCACCCGCCAACTTGTGAAAATCGACAATTTACAACCCTTATTTTTGTATTGAGCAAAGTTTCAATTTTATACATTTCGTAGATGTGCTTCTAGGTAATTCCCAAATTTTGGAAATTTGGATGGTATTGTCAGTAGGTGCTGTTTAAGTTTCCTAAAATGTGATATACCTACAATTCGTAATGCATTGATGTGTTATAAATATTACGTTTTCAAAGAATTTCACTGATGTACTGTAGTTCGTTTTATTTAGTTTTGCAGATTGTTTCGCCACTAAAAGAAGATGGAATTCTATTGGCATTCTGATGATTATTAATAAATTCGTAAGATAAGTTTATGTTCGTATTGAGGATATTTTCAAATCTTGTGAAATTGCGACCATGAAGCAAAATATAATTAGGCCCCCAATATGACTACCTACCCTTGAAAATAAAATTTGTCACAAAATATAAAGTCGTTCCAAAGATTGACAGTAAAAATAAATGGAAAGAAGTAGGTAGTTCTGTTTGCACAATGATTTTGAAATAAATCTGAAACGATTCCAATTCCCAATAGTAAATATAGCCTTATACTCAATACGTCAATACCTTGTGACACCTTCAAATTAAATATTTTCGTCTTTTTTCCAAATGTCATTTTTCTTATTCGCAAATCCCTCCAGTTCCTTATAAAGTAAAAGCTTAACCGTACAGGGAATGTTGCTTTCAGAGCTTTAAATTCGAGATCAGCAATATGGAAGTACTTCTACCGCATCGATTAAATCGAAAGAAACTGTGCGTGTGGCAAGAGATAATCGAGTACCTATAACCCTAAATTTCCCTCATAACTTTATCCTTAATCTATGTACGAAATAGTTCGATCGATTTCATTTATCCTCTACGACCTACAAATGCGGCTGTGTTAACACCCACTCTTGACGAATTTACGATTTTTCCAGTTCGCAGGATGTTAATTAAGGAATGGAAATGTGGGTGACATTAATCATTTTTTCCAATTTTTGCGATACCAGATAAAGGGCGATTAAACGCGACTGCGCCGCAATTACAAAATGTAACGTTCCGCGCTGAATCTTGGAGATTTGAAGACGTGAGCTGTGATTCAACTCAAAGCACATAAGCAGGCAAGTATTCCTAAGGGAACATCCAGTAAACTTAACAGAAAACGAGGTTTTGCCAAAATGTAAATTTCTCTCTGTTGTTGCTTGTAGGTCATATTGCTCTAGTGTGCTTTTTAAGGATGGGGCGACGCGTTTTGAGACTCACACTATTTGAATTCGTAATCTGCAACTGAAATAAATAGTAAACATCATACATATTTACCGCCTAGATATTCTGCGTTTCTTTGCCGATTCGGAATTGTGCGAATTCATCTTATATCCTGACAAACAAGGTATTTACATTGAATTATTGCTGGTACTTTATTGCCATGTTCTAAACCGCTTTAGAAGTAATAAGCTACACATTAAAAGTATAGATGTGAAGGAGGGCATGCAGAAGAGAAGGATGGAATTGAACGTATAAGTAGAATCTTAGGTAGATGAGAGAGTAGAAGAGAAGAGAAGAGAGAGAGAGAGAGAGAGAGAAAGTAGGTAATCGGTGGAGATAATTTAAAAAAAGGGAAATAAAAAAGTATCCAACGTCACGGAGACCAAGACCCAGAAAAAATGGAAAACTACAAAAAAAAAGGCTGGCAGACTGAGGAGAGGAAGAATGTATGAATAGAGGAACGGCCGTAACAAGGAGGGGAGTTTAGCCCCACCTAGAATGTACTCATGCCTACTTTGAAACGGTGAAAGGCAAAACTTTTATGTACATTTAAATGAAGGTTTTTGGATTCTACAAACGATATCAAACAAGGAAACAAAAATGTTTGAAGTATTACAAAAGTGACACCACGCGCAATACGCGAGTCGTTATCTAAAGGTGAGCGGTCGATTTAGACAGAGAATTTTACAAAACTTGCCAGTATAGGAGATTTTATACGCGTTCCGCTTCATAATGAAAGAGACCGGAACTAAAATGTGAGAGAATGAAGCGCGTTAAGATAAGAAGCGAGTGTAGAACAAGATAAGGATGAAAACCCCACAGTGTTGCCGGCTCCAAAAACCGTCCTTCGGAGTATGAGAGACGCACTTTCTGCTATACCTTTACATGTATAAAAAACATAGCTGAAGCTTGATTTTTTTAGTGTTTAATTTGCGTTCCTTCCCTACCGTACTTCAGGTCATAGCGTTGTTCACAATTAACATACAGGGACTTTAGGTGGTTGATCACTTTTTCAATTTAAAATTGAATCGGAATCTGGTTAGCTTTTTGGAGAGAATAGCCATTCGGGAGGACATTTTTAAACGTCACCGGTTGATTTTATTTCCGTGTGATTGTAGTGTGACGTTATCGTAGTACTACGTAAGTACACTACACACTTACACAGATAAGAAAAACTACACAGTAAAGCACCTGTACCTTTTGCAATGTCTTATGAATTTCAATTTAATCGCACCAAGACGAACCACCGTTCCTTATAAAATATAAAATTAATTACCCAAATAGAAATCATGCTTTAATAATATGTCTTTAGACCAAAATTTGAAAATTAACTCGATGAATGCAGTAAAATTGTAATCAGTGCGTAAACTGGGTTTTTAATGGATTAATCTCTAATAAGTTAAATATTAACATACGCGTATAACAGCCTTGTTGCAGCATATTGTCGTAGTAAGTTTTCCGTTTCCCATAAACGTTCTAACATGAAATATGAATGCATTCGTAATTATAGAGTTAGTCTTATATTTTAGAATACGTAAGTAGCGGAATGGATTGGATCAATTATTGAGCGTTGATCCCATTGTGCATAATGAATATCCGTTCGCGTACATTTTCTAGTTCATAATTAATGCGGTTATTTCCGGTGTTAAATACAACAACGACTGGACAGGAAGCTGTATTTCCCTTGCGCATTAAATATTTTAGAACGCTTCCCTTATCGATAAAATTATCCCTATGAAATTGAATTTACCTACTACTCATCTGTATACTTTGTACGCGATGCCCAAGCTTCGGGGTAGACGAAACGCTATTGTTGAAGCAATATCGAAAACGTACGTCGAATTTGCTAGTAACACTAGCATTCATGGTTTTAAATATACGGTCGGGAAAGACACCAATTATTTTGAGAGGTAGGAGTACTTCTTTTTGACTGACATTACTTTGAAACTTAGGGCTGTATGGGTTTGCATTATTGGTTTGGGCGTTATAGGATCCGCCTTAATGTTCGGTTTGTTTTGGGTGAGGTACATCAGCACTCCAACCAGATCAATTGTGTTAACAAATTACTTACCCAACATAGAAGTTGATTTCCCAACGATAACTATCTGTCCATTCTCTAATACTATGGCATCCAAATTCAGATCGTAAGTACACAAAATAACCGAAATCCTTTAACAAATCATATTACAGAGTATTGACAGACTCCGAGAGGGAGTATGCGAAAAGAATGTTTCCCTACATTCAAATGGAGAGCAGGGAAAATAATTTCACAGAAGTACACTATGATCCAGTGACTATTTTACGCAAAATGAGTCAAAATTGCACAGAGTTTTTGCAAAAATGCCGTTGGGAAGGTGTCGAGGTAAATTGCGATGACCTTTTCAGTGAAATCATCATACCATCCGGACTGTGCTATTCCTTAAATAATTTCAACAAGACGTAATTGTAAAATTGTTACAAATTTACATTAACTAACTTATTTTTCGACAGATACCGTCGTACGTCGAATTTTAGTTACAAAATGGGCCTTTCGGTTTTAATAAACCCAGATTTAAAGGACCACATGACAAATAAAATTACAAAAGGGATAACGGTGAGTGATTTGGGGGGTAGGTAAGAAGACTGGGGATATATAGTATAGAATTATAGATACATGCAACACAACATCTTTTTCTTTTCGATAACTGTCTACTTTTTGGAACGTATAAGGACCTATCGCGAAAACCCTTAAAATACTGCATACCGTTTTCGAAATATAAGGGCAAAACTGAATCTCGACACAATGAAATTTTTAAATAATAAACTTTATCATTTTAATCAGATACTAAAAAAAACTAGGGAGCAACAAAGCAGTACTAAATAGTCTAGTTTCAGACTTTCATACACGACCCAACGTATTATTCCGATGGAGAAACTTATACACGCACCTTAACTCCCGGAACTGTAACATTCATGCAGTTATCTGCCCAGAAATTTATTTGCGACAGAGATTTGAAAGATCTACCCAAGCATCGAAGAGGTTCCTTTGCTTCAAGTGAGAAATCGTTGCAGTTTTTTCAAAATTATTCCGTTTCTAATTGTGCAACTGAGCTGTATTTAAATGCATACATGGAGAAATGTCAGTGTTATCCATATTATTTTGTTATTACAGGTGAGTATTAATACCAAGGGAGAGTAATTGTTCTATAACTTAAATATTCCTTTCTTCATTTTGCTTTCACACTTTGAAAACTTTTATTATTTCACGAACTAAACTTTCAAAACTGACTAATAATTTTCCCCATTCCATGCCAACTACTCAGAAACTTTTTGAAATGCACTCGATACCATTGTTGACAAACGCTGTACGTCTGACGGAGTACGTGAACAATGAATTAGATTAACAATCCCTTTAATGTATTACTCTGTATTGCGGCTTTTTGACGTTCTGTGTGGATTAACACCGGCAGATAATAGGTAGAAGCAAATCGTTTAAATTTCCAAACGCTGCATATGCAATTAGAAGATGTCAATTTACGTTAAATGTAGTAATCAGAGTTTCATATTCTAATTTAGATTACAATTGCCTTTAAGTGTCGAATCTCTATTTGCTACAAAATATACAGGTAAACTCTATTTTGTAATTGACTTTAATAGCATTTGCGATGAAATAATTAAGATTTTAATAGTGTAGTATAAATTTAGGAAACCCATTCCATCCGAATACATAATAACTTTTTTTCACTACTAGCGTCTGATGACATGATTATTAACCTTTTTTCCACTTGTAAAGTAGGCTTTCTCGGCATTTGTTCAAAGTGGTTAATAATGTGAACATTATTAACTAGTAGTCAATAATGAGAACTGTGACGCTGTCACTTTTAGAAAACACAACCCAAAATTTCGCTCAGTAAACGTTTAGACAAGTTCTCTAAAATGAATAATTGCCACCATCCGCCATTTCCTGAGAAATTACATACCTAAAATTATCACATTTTGAAAAAATTCGAACGAAATTACTCTTTAAAAATATCTCAATTACAGAACAAAATACGGCCTGTTTGACTTGTACTTCCACGTACTTGATTGACATGTTAAATTAATAAACAAAAAATTCTGTCCCACCGTTCACTTTCTTATCAATATAATATGTTAATTTAGAGGACTTCAAGTGCTAGTAGTGAAAAAAATAGTATATATACCACGGTAGAGAAGTCTATTATTGCCTTCGCACCTTACACTCCTCGGCGCAAGCGCCTCGAGATGTAATCTTGGTGCTCAGGCAATAATACTGTACTTCTCTACCTTGATATATAATGTACTATTATTTTCATTTGCCTATTATATGTCAATTATATCTGTCATATGTGATATATGAAGCAGTCTATTACGCCCAAGGGCATAATGAGAGGGCATTGTCATCTCATTATGCCCTGAAACGGCCTGTCAAATTGATTGACGGGGTTATATTATGTAATAAAAAAGATGCAACTTGATTCGTATGAAGCACTTTAATGTTGGGCAAACAATAATCATGACATTTGTATATTGCAAATGCATTCTCTGGAACGATGAAAAATAAAATGTTGTATGCACCTCAGGCATTACTCAATATTTAACCCACGGGCGACTTACAATCCCTCGGGCTCTGTCGCCCTCGGCATAAATATCGCCTTAATGCCCTTGATGCATAAATAACTATTTTAAGGAACGCTGCTACTGTTATAATCGTTCTAACAATGAAAGGCATTGACAGTTACTATTATAATGACATAACTGACAACTTAGTGAAACTCAGTAAAACCTTTTGAACGCCCTCCGGCAACTACCTACCTTTAGCGAAAGATTAATAGTAATGTAACTGTGATCATAAAACATGTAATTAATAAAATGTAAGGTCATTTATTCTGTTTACATTAATCGAACATCAATACTAATTTAACCAACGTCCACACGGAGCTTTCATTTTAAAATTACAAACCATTGATTGTAATTTTTCATTTCGAAAAAAAAAATCAAAATTTTCAATTTTCATTCTCTTTACAGAAGTATGTACTTACAAAATCAAATTTGGATACAAAATAAATGTATTTCACGTTTTCATTTTTTTGTCATCTCTTAAAACTTTAACTTACAGTTATATTAAGTATGCTCAATCTAATTGTATCGAAATTTCGTTTACAAAAATCATTTTTTCTTGTTCCTTGTAACGATTTATTTTAATAGATTGCTCCATCTATTATTGGAATTTAACAACGCCATTTTCCGCGCATATTGCCAGCGCTTTGATTAGTGCGTGTCGATTTTCCTCTTCCTTTCTTTCGTAAGCCGTATCGAAATACACCTCGTTTAATTAAACAGCTGAAAACGTGAGTTAGAAACGCATGGCATTTTAATTGCCACCTTTCGTATATATTGATTTCTGATGATTCGGTTAATCATTTGGGGTTCCGAAGTAATTAGTGGACGAGATTTTCCCTATTACTCCTATATATAATTTGCGTTCGCTCTCAGAATTAGTCGAGCATTCAATGAAACGCATCCCCATAACAATATCGGACACAAATTGATGCATAAGCCCACGGTGTGTAATAAAAAAACGTTACATAGTCTAGAGTTTATGTTAATTTTATTAGCTTGGTAATAGATTTATGTTACACCTTTTAATTATGATTAGATTTGGAAGGATGGTAGATCGCTTGTCCATTTGTAAGATTCTTGCTTACAATAAACTTTATTATTATTATTATTTTGGATGATATGTGGCTCAATGGACGATGTCCGGCTAAATTGATTGGTAGATTTTTCAAAATCTAACTCTTTTTCTCTCAAATCTGTTTTTCATTTGGGACCTTCCTACTACAATCCCCCCGATTTCATTCGGTTTTAATATTTAATCCATACACAGGGTGGTTCAAATTCGTGGCTCGCCATAGGGATCTCCGCAATATGTCCCTTTTAGTAACGCATTAACGAATTTTTGAAAAATCACCGAAAAACTGAAACTGCCAACAACGCATTCGCGGGTAACTAGATTTTACGGAATCAACATGCCTTACATTACATATGGCTATGATGGCGATGCATTCAAATGAATTTCTTTGCTCTCTATCCCTATCGCATGTCAATATATGAGCGCGGTAGGTAACAATCCAAAATAGTTGGCTCAAAAATTTGTTACCTTTAATTCAAGACTGCAGATCTATGAAATACGCTATTAACTTATAATATTGTATATCAACTTATACTATTTTTCACATTTCAAACGCATTGGTGTTATAGCTAAACGCGAATTTCGAAATGACGTACGCACTTTTCTGTTTTACTAGTAGATGTCTATTTACCTCATATTTACTTCATTTGGAAGTTTGTTTATATTACTATATACTACTAATATGTATGTATACATGCTAAGGTGTCTGATCCGTTTCGTGCTGTATCAGGAGTACCCCAAGGAAGCAATTTGGGCCCGCTACTGTTTCTACTTTTCATTAATGACCTTCCTTTAAATATCAAATACTCACGCTGTTTAATGTTTGCAGATGATTTAAAGATATTTAAAGAAATTAAGAATGTTGATGATGTGCAACTACTTCAAACTGATGTTGACAGTGTCGTGGCCTGGAGTAATAGAAACAAACTTTACTTTAATATCAATAAATGCAAAAGCATAACGTATACTACAGCGAAGAAGGGGTATACCGAAGCAGATTACTCTATGCACCAACAAAAACTGCAAACTGTAAAAGTAATTAGGGATTTAGGAGTAGAATTTACAATTACCTTAAAATGAGACGAGCATATAAATAACGTTGTTAATTCAGCACTAAAAAATTTAGGGTTTCTAATACGTAATACCTCCGAATTTCAAAATATCGTTTCCATAAAAATTCTCTACAACTCCCTGGTACGATCTAAATTAGAGTACGGCAGTAGAGTTTGGAATTCCGGTCTACAAATCCATAAAAAAAATAGAGACAGTTCAAAATAAATTCTTAAAATATCTACATTTTAAGAGGTACTTACCCCCAATATGATCAATATCGGGAAGTTAGAGAGGAAAATCATATCATGCCGTTAAAATATAGGAGAGAAGTTGCTGATATTTGTTTCATGTACATACAAATTGATAAATAATAGAATTGACTGTCCTAATTTGCTATCACTTGTGAATCTGTATGTTCCAGCTCATAAAACCAGACCAAAAAGTATATTTTATGTGCCTACGTGTCGAACCGGTCACAACTTAAAATCGCCAATGATAAGGGTAGCCATAACCACCAATGCATATATTCACCAGACCAATTCTAATATATTTAATGTAAACTTAACATTATTTAAAAAAGGAGTTATTGCATATTATTATGATAAAATCACGAGCCAGGAAACTTGAACGAGTGTCCGTAATGTCTTGTTACATCTTTGATATTGCATATTCGTATTTGTTTTTTTTTTTTCAGTATTGTTGTTTTGTTACTTTTGTTTGTTTAAGTTGTTAAAGCCAAAACCGTTGACTGCTGACAATGTAAAAGGGCAAGTCCCGTTTTGTTAGTAAATAAAATAAATAAATAAATATTTAAATTGCAGGTGGACCATATTGCAATTTATCTCAGTCCAAATGTGCGTTAAACGACATGGAACGTAAGCCCTGATCTAAAATTTCATACATTTGTACTTTTAACTGTGTTATTGTAGGTGCACTTCTCGAAAATATTACTGCGGCCAACTGCATCATGAATTGCGATGGATTCACTTATTTGATTTTATTAACACAAACAAAGCTAGTCGTTTTTAATGAGTCGGTGTCATCATCCTTTTTGTAAGTATTAAGTATTTATACAGGATGGCAATTTGAAAACTTACCACCCCCCATGTCTTAGTAAATAAACGAGATATTAAAAAAAATCAAAATCCGTTTCGGTAATTCGGAGGGGGAATCACAATATGACATAGTTGGCGACGTACCCCCTCCAACCCCCTGCGCCCCAGCCACCCCAACTTTTAAATCTTAAATAGGGACCCCCCATGTGTGATACGTCGTTGGAAAGCTCTGAAAAAATGCTTTCCAACCATACCAAATACCATTTACATTTACGTTAGTAATTATCGTGCAAATCAAAAAATAAACTAATATGATACATTTTCTAAAGTTGGCTTTTATTTCAATAAATGTAAAATATAAAATTATTGGTAGCTAGCATAGTTTTCAGCATGGTTGTTCGACCGAATCTAGTGCACATGAGTATGTCCAATTTTTGAATGAATGGCGTTTCAATATTGATCCGATTTATTAACATGAATAGACTCCCTGACCCCCCCTGGTCCCGGCACCCATTTATGAAATCATATTTGCCATACAAAAATATTTTTTAGGTCAAATGTTACGGTTAGTGAAGACAGCATACACCTGCACGTTTTCTTCCACGACCGGATTCAAAGCGCAATCTCAACAAAGCCAGTTACATCACTAATTTACTTATTATGTAAGTAACAAAAATAATAAAACTTTTAAATCAGCACAATTAAAGATCGCAAATTAATAAAGAGCCTACTATGATGATGACATGCCAACGTTGTCTGAAAATCGATTTACACATAGAAATGCTATAGAATTTGACTCATTCAGGGACAGTCAGCGACTGAAGCTGACATTGCTCACACAAAATATCAAGATATAATTTGAAAATGTTCTACCATTGAATTTATAACGATCGGAAGTGTGGGTTATATGGTAAGAATTGTTTTCAATAGTTTTAGTTGTGAGACATAGATGGCTCTACCATAAAGAAAAATTAATAATAGACAATTTTTGCCTTCCTTAGTTATTATACAGGAATCTGTAATGAACCGTAGACAAATTCATTGTCTCGATTTGTATTTTTTTGCATACAAAATTCTTTGGTTGCTAGCTTGATTGTTATTAAGATGGCACAACCCATCATAAAAAATATACTCCACTAAATCTTTGTGTCTGAGTGTGCTCAGCGATTTAAAAATTAAGTAAAGCTAACATAATTATTGTTTCAGCTTCATTAGGAGGAACATTCAGTTTATTTCTGGGTTGCAGTTTCATTAGCGTTTTTGAAATAATCTACTACTCATGCATCAAGTTTTATTTAAACCTAAAGTCGGAAAGCAAGGTTGGCGACCGCACTATTATGAAGGTGAATGAATTAAAATGTAAACGAAAAGTGACACCCCTCCACCGCGGTGATGTCAACGTGAAGGTCTATACCATGTATAAAGGTCGCTATCTGGAATGACTGATGGTTACGAGTTTGGGATGGTCCTTCTTTCAAAGTTCATCACAGGTGGCTTGTTCTGAAAAGTCACACCGCTTGAGTTTATTCTATTGATGTACAAGAAATAAATTTTGAATTGTACGTTCTTAAGAGATGAATCTAATGGCATTTGAAGTAGTTTTGTATTGTATATTAAGTTCAGATTAATTCAGAAAATTGTGCGTATTTTCCAGAAAGTTACAGTAAGAAAATTCATACGTTATACCACAACTCCATTATTGAAAAATGTGCACTATCGGCAGGACAGAGATACAACGAACACTGCGCGCATATCGGGGTCAGAAAGAAGGGGGTAATCTAATTGCCAAAATAAGACAATAAAACTTTTCGTTTCGTATTTTATCCACTCTACATATAAACTTGCAGTTAGTACAAAGCTCTGTTTGTATGACAAACACAATATTCGTGGAGCTAATATTTGTTTCATTTCGCTAAGTTTAGGTGCATGAACTTTATAATTTGATACTGGGAACATACCTCACTGCAATTGTCGCTTTATACCAACTTCTAATTGCATCTCATTAAAGCAAAACCGTAAATTCTACAACTAAATTTCCCGTTTTAAACTGCATTCCTAATTTTCTTGTGGATTATGATACAAATTAAACCACTTCAGTAGCGATGAAAATACGATGTAGCCCCCTAACGAAACATTGAGCTTTCCAAAGCTCACCACAGTTTCATATACCTGCAGCAACAATCTGCAAGTACTCGCGGATGGGTACCAATAAATAGTTTATTTGTAAAGTTTTGGTGTGCTGTTTCCTTCCGCAAAGCATGAAAGCACGTTTGCTGATGGTAGATTCCCTCTTATAATGGCTTTACGTCTAAGAAATACTCGTACAAAATCATTTTAGACGGTTTTATGTCGGTTGTTATGCATTAGTGAAGTAATTTACACCAACTTCAAGTCTAACTGAAACTATCATTTGGGGTGAGCGTGTAGATATTGCAACCGTTGAGAATATCTAGCTAATTATTATCTAAGTCACAAGTTGGGTTATTACGTTGGTAAATTGTGTGTTTCAGCTCGAATTAGGACGTTAAATCGTCGTCAATGATGTTAATGCAGTTCTCGCACAGTTGTGTAGTAGATATACATACCCGTATTAATGCAGTTACAAGAACTTATTGATCGTATGAAATGATATGGAATAAATTCAAACAGCTATAAAGCCGTAAGGGCCTGAGTGACAAATCTTGTTGATGAACGCGCGTAAATTCCTAATTTTATATATAAAAAATAAATAAAAGTGTATTAAAAGGAACTTCCTGAGACCCTTTTCAAGATCACCGGAAGTGGCACATAGAAATCTCAACAAAAGTATGAAAATCGTGTTAGGAATTTGTCTATAACCCTTTAGGTAAACCTTAGAAGGGCATTTTCGCAATCCCTTTAAAAATTTTAAAAAGTGTAGTTCAAAAATAAAATTGCTTATAAGTGAAAATTTTTAAATACATATTTCATAATTCATGGATAAAAATTACTTTTTAAATAAGTAAAGGAATAGGGAAGACGGGCTACCTTCCAAAGGATTACATCTATTTGCTCTTTTAGGATTGACTTTATAAATTGCAATTGCTTGCAAATGAAAGCTCGTAATTCATGTACAAAAATTAATTTGAAATAAGTAAAGGAAAAGTTCACAAGTGGACCTGTCCAACCCAACGACTATAAAAATTTGCTCTTTTAAGAGGGGCGGTCAAAAATTGCAATTACTTGTACATTTCCAATAATAATTTAATTTGAAAAAATTGAGTTGCCTCCAAGTAGAATCGGCCATCCCGTAATAAATCTTAGATTCCTAGTAATTTAAACGAGCTCTACAATTTTAGATAGAATATTCTTGCTCCCTTTTTCGTGCTGGTGATTGGTGAATGTAAAAAATATCCATAAGTACCTAAGTGTAAGCTAGAAAAGAAGCATTAACTTTGACTTAATAATTAATCGATTAAAATAATTCCATCGCGAATTCTTCATCAAAAGAACATTAATTAAAACACTTTTTTGCGTTCTGCTTTAATTAATTAAATTATAATTGCATTGTCTCTTCTGATTAATATCATAGAATGGATTTCAGCAATCAAAAGCACAATGGCTTATTCGAGTCGATTACGATGTCATTAAAATTATACGCAGAAATAGACTTGCTTCGGGCCTTTAATACACTTCTTAATAAATTTATTTTAAAAATGCGAATAACTTTTTGTTTAACAAGCGAGGCAAAAAATAAATTGACTGCGGAATCAAATCCGTTTGTCTTCTGGAAAACTGGGCACGAGAAAGAAGCTTTAAATATTAAAAGTATAATTCATGCAAATCACTTTCATCATTAACTGTTACAATTAATCTACATAATTTCATTCAGGCAATTACGCAGTCTAGTGTTTTTTGTACTAATCTTAAATTAGAAGAATTATATATAATGTCATTTTTCTGAATTTGGGTTTGAGTGTAATTACACTTGCAGAAAGTTAACGTACGTTTAAAACAAAGCGACAACGTGTACTAGGGTGAGTAAGATTTCAATTACCCATTTCCAAATGCCGCTTCCAGCAAATTTTCCGTAGCGGTAAGTTGTAGATACCTCTCAGTGCCTATTTGCAATAGTAAATTAATTGAAAGTCGCACAACTGTATTTGCTTTTGAATGTCGTAAAGGTAGATCAAGACAAGGTACAGGCGTGTACTTGTAGAGCATCCAATGTACTACAAAGAAGCTAATCATAGACGAAAGACTTGTGGTGAAGTTCGATAATTATAGTCTAGCTATATACACTAAATATGCCTGTTTACAATTCCCTAAATGGATCGATATACAATCGTACGTATTGTGGAACTGTTTGATATTCCTGTTCAGCCTCGGGAACATTTCTGGATGTTCTAAAGCGAACAGCCGAAGATTCAATTATAAAAGTTACCAAAGGTACAAATATTACAGAAGATACTTCCATCATAAATCACCGACATTACTTATCTAATTCTAATTTAGTCGCTGATTACCCAATTAATTACTCACCGAGTACAAAATTCATCTGTACGTAATTTGAGCAAAATTGCTTCATCAATCACAGCCTGAAACTTTGTTGAACACGATTCGTTGCTGACAAGCAATAATAGAACCAATTACGCAGTCAATTTAGCCAAAAACAATATTTTTTTCTCTGTTCCTTGTATTTAGAGTAAACATACATTTTTCACAGGCACTTGTTATCGGAATGGCGGATTTACCTATAAAATAATTCTTTCCGTTTATACTTGTGCACTAAACTTGAGTGCAATTAGATGGAAAACCCCTCAATATTAGTAATTGTAGGTGGGGTAAACTAGATCATCTGTAGGAAGGGATACCTGTTATATCAGATAACAGGTCTTTAGTCAATTATGTAAACTCTTTGTCAAAGATTACGCGGTTACTAGTTGAAATATTGAGATAAATCATAAATCATCTGTAGATTTGCAAGAACTTTATATATTTGCTATTATCTGTAGACACTTTCTTAAAAAAGATTTTTTAATGTGAACAGGCTTGCATTAACACGGTACAGGCCCCGCCAAATAGTCTCTACTTGCCTTATAAAGGCAAATAAGGGTACTATTCGGTAAGGTTAATAGCCTTTACCTAAAATAAAAACAATTCCTTACACCTTGTGTAATAAATATAAACCGTATCTGCACCTGAGAAGATTGTTTTTTGAATACAATAACTGTATTTAAAATTAAGGAAAATTCAACAAATTTTTTAGTGTTTTAGTATTAGTGATCTAGAGTTATATCTGCACATTATCTTGTACCTATCATTATAAAACATGTTTACCATGTTTATTATACTCTTAAATCGCTTGTAATATTTTTGCGATCGTTAGTTTTGAAGTGGTAAAATTTCCGAATTTCAAAGTGGCATAAATATTTTATTTCAAGGGGAACTACTACTATTTTATCTCTTTATTTGTAAGTCTTTTGTGTTCTCTGCAATTTTTGGTACATCCTGTGTCTAAACCTCGTAGTTTTTAGGTTATTTGATATTTTTCACAAATGTACCTACCTATTAATTATTACATGTTATACAGTGGAGTAGGCCGTGATAATAAAAAACAAAAGAATGTCCGAAAGTAAACAAGCGTCACAAATTAATTATTTATTGCGAGTGTGCTCCCTAATTGTAAAGTTCATCTTTTTTAGAAATTCATCTTTTAATTTTAATCTTATTTTACTGCGAAATAGGTAGTACATACATTTGTAGCAAATAACTAATTTGCTTTCGGACATTCTTTTATTTTTTTATTATCACGGCCCACTCCGGTGCATAAACCTATAATTAATTAATGGGTAGGTACTTTTGAGAATAATATTAAATAACCTAAACCTACGAGGTTTAGATACAGGGCATTCCTTATAGAGTTGGAAAGAACACAGAACACTATCGAATATCGAAATAAAATAGTGGTCACTCCACTTGAACAAAAATAACACTTTGAAATTCGGAAATTTTACCATTTTATTGTGAACAACATTCTGATTATCAAAACAAGGTAGCTACGATTTATTAAAGTGCGACTTTCTTGTGCTATATTCGGAAAAAACTAATAGGATGGCAACACTGATCAAAAAGTGAATGGATTCAATTTAAGAAATGACATCGAGACAACTAAAAATACACAGGCTATTCTATTAAAAAAAAATCAGTTACATATTTATTTACATATCGTAATAATGGGGCACCCTGTATATGCAAAATAATAATAATAATAATAATAATAATAATGTTTATTTTACTGCAACAACGTTGCCGCACAAGATGTACAACAATAGTAGGCAGTAATTGTCATGCATAAAAACAATAATACACACCAAAGTACATAATAAACATGATGTGTATTGGGTTGACCTATATAACTCAATGCTCAAAATATTCTTTTATGTTGTAAAAATTTTGGTTTAGTAAGTATGTTTTGAGTTCTTTTTTGAACTTGCGAATGTTGTTTGGAGTTTGTATGTAATTTGGGAGGACATTGAAAATCTTACAGCTTAAATAGTTTAAGTTATTTTGAAAAAGTGCTGTTCTATGCCGGCCAGGATTTAGTACTAACTTGTTACGTGTATTATAGGCATGTGTTAATTTAATAAACTGTTTTTTATTTTTGAAGGCGTATAAACATGTTTCCAGGATGTAAAGGTCAATGACTGTCAAGATTTTTAATTTTTTGAAGTAAGTTTTACACGACGTTGTTAATGTAAGTTGACACATTATTCTTACTGCACGTTTTTGTAATTTAAGGATTCGTTCCACATGCGCACTGGCACCCCAGATACCAATGTTGTAGCTTATGATAGCGTGAAAGTTTGCGTGGTATAAAGTTAAAAGCGTATTTTGATTGCACAAACGTTTAAAAAAGTGTAACGCGTAACAGCATTTCCGAAGCTGACCATGATAGATCTCTTGTTATTGTTACTCCTAGCATATTTGTAGAGGTGGAGCATGGAATACCGAGGGCATTTTCGATTTTGCAGGTATTGCTCTTACTTCTAAAGTGTATTACTGAAGTTTTCTCAGTATTTATAATTAAGTTGTTATTTTTACACCATTGATTTAATTTGTCAAATATTAATTGAGCTTTCAATAGAAGATCGTTAGTAGTGTTTGATTTTATTAGAATATTGGTGTCGTCAGCATAACAGGTTATAAACACACTATTGTCAGTTGAATGTAACAAGTAAGGTGCTAAGTCATTAGCGAAAATGATAAACAACGTGGGCCCAAGAATAGATCCTTGAGGGATTCCAGTTGACATGAACGATCGGCTACTGCAGTGACCCTGTGGTAATTTAACAAACTGGGATCTATTCGATAGATAAGACTCAAATAGTCTTAGTGGTGTGCCGCGTATGCCGTAACGGTTCATTTTGTTCAACAGAAACTCATGACTAACAGTGTCGAAAGCAGATGAAAAGTCAACAAATAATCCGAGTGTTAATATGCGCTTATCCAAAGAGCTGACGATTTCGGATACGAACTCATTTAAAGCTGTACAAGTGGATTTGGATTTTATAAATCCATGCTGAGATTTGTTCAAAATATTGTATTTTAGTAAGTAAACCATAAGTTGCTTATTGATAACATTTTCTAATACTTTTGAAAAACATGACAGGATGCTGATAGGCCTATAGTTTGTAACATCACGAGGGTCACCTTTTTTGAAAAGCGGATTAACAATAGCAGTTTTCAAGGAGTCAGGATAGATTCCAGTTTGCAGGGTTAAGTTAATGATATGGCAAAGTGGTTTGGCAATAAAATTCTTCGCTAATTTTAATATTTTCGAGCTAATTTGGTCAAATCCACATGAAGATGATGAGTTCAAGGAGTTTATAATAGATTCCACATCACTAGTGATTAAAAATAATGTCTATGGATGCGCAGCCATCTATAGTTGACCTTTGCACAAAAGTATTTTTGTATTTTTTACCAGGTATGAGCTAGGAAAGACTGACGCACTGTTACAGGACCCGTATAATTTGTAAGCGACTTGTCTCCAGAAATCGTGTTTCATCTCCAAATGACTTTACTTGAAGAAACATTTTGACGAAAATAATTTAACGTTTCGACCACATTTCTAGTCGATTTTCCCATAATTTTTCAAGGCCTTATCATAAGAGCTACCATAAGAGCGTCATTTGAGTACCTATCTTTACCAAAACCATATACTCAAAACAAATGTAGGTACATCCCCAAATGAACCCCACTAGAGAAAGCATTTCCACGGACATAGATTCATTTTCAAAATGCCGTAACGAAAACGTTTCTAAAACAGCATATTCAGTAAATTTTCACAAAACTTTCAAGGTCTTCTCATTAGACTAGCACCGTTAAGCTAATAACGTTTCTAGAGTGTCATTTGGGGGTGTCCATATATTTTGTGCAATTTAATAAGAAGGGGATTTTCTATAGTACTTCTAATGAAGTTATGTTTAACTTTTAAGGCACTTCTCTTTAGAAAGCGCACCTGTGCTACTATTCTATTCTATTCCGAAATGACATCACTCGGAAAGGTATTCCCGAGATGCCTTAACGAAAAGTTTCGACCACAGCAGTTCTAGTCAATTTTCAAATAAATGTACATACCGTGAAACAACCACCCTTAGCCTAATAACATCCGTAACTATTTTGCGCAATGCAATAATAAATATGAATGTAATCTCGAATCTAATACAGTAGTACTAATGAAAGTACGTCTAAAATTTTACAGAAGTTTAGAAATTGTTGGAGTCAAATAATTAATCGATCGACACAAGAAAATAATCTTTGCCTTTTTTCAACAAGAAACAAATGAAATCAAATGGTTAATCTCGGCCCAGGTGTGGGTGACTAATACCCGAGCTAATACCTTAATTCAAACATTTGTGCGAACGTATTGGTATTGCGTTACGTAATTATCGATTAGTGACAAAATATTTGCTTCGATTAACAACTTACCTAGCGCAAAAAAAAGGCAACGGCCCGGCTCCTGGATTTTGTACATAACGCCACTAGAAGTTATTCTTCGAAGTCGATATCCATCCTCTGTACCATAATTATGTACAGAAATAAGTCACGTAAGATATAAGGACGTTTTCTAGAAAGAAATCAAATCGTTAGTTAGGGGCCCAGATGGAGATGACTAAGCCCAAACACGTATGCGAAAATACACCCGGTTTTAACTTGACCGTATGATCGAGAATTGATTTTTTGGGCCTTTACGTTATGCCGTACAAAATTCAGTAAAGGGTAAAATAACCATGTTTTGCTTTATGATTCAAGGTAAAGGCAATTACATTTTTGTTTTGAATTCGTTGGATGATTCGTTCACTAAAGGAGGATGAATATTGTTGATGTAGTTGATGATTTTTTTATTAAAATTTAATTGCAGTGGGTCTACTTTCTGAGTGCCAATACGACTTAATAAAGTCCCAAATCAAAAACTCACCATTTATCGGTTTTTTCCCGAACCACCACGGAAGCAAGAATGGATCACTAACCGTTTTGAACGCACCACTCTAAATAAGCGCGTTTATTTAGGCATTGGAAATTGGAATACGTGTTACCTGTAAGCGATAATGTCGCAAAGGTCAGTCTCCCCGCTCGCCTTATCTTCTAACTCGAAAGTGAATGTTTTCAAATTTAATCGTATGAGTCAGTGGCGTGTAATATTTAAAGGATCGATTTTCAACTCTTCAATTTGTTATTCTATTTTATTGTGGGCTGTTGCGGTGCACTAAATATTTTTGTGCTTGTGAGGGTACCTACCTCTTTTTTCATTTCCTTTGAAGTAGCTGTATGGGCAACATGTTGATGGCATTGTTATCGTCCATGGCTCCTTCACTTCAGACCTGCTACACTATGTTCAAAACTATGGAAATTAAAAATGATCCCTGATGTCATTGTGTGCTAAAATGCTTGATGGGGTTGTTTAATGAAATTTGAGTTTCGGTACAAGAGGCGCTTTATTGTCATGGCACATTATACAAAATATCTCCGTTTGCCTGTTTTCGTCTGTCTGTGCATATGTGCAAATTAGTCATAATTACTTCGGAGTTCGGAAGAACAAAAATACTACTGTTGTTCATTTGAGGATTTAGAACTGCGTTAACCAGCAATAGATTTCGAAAAACTTAAATGAAACTGCGATTTAGCGCTTTTGAGTATTCCACTTCTTACATTCTCTGTCACCGGATTAGGTGGAATGGCACCGTTAATTGTTACATCCTCCATCAAAATGTGATCATTAATTAGTTGGAGTTAGTAGCCAACTTTACTTATTAATAGGACGAGCATTCTTGTTAGGGAGAAAATGTTTAACTAATTATATATAGCACAGTACAGAAACAATGACATTGTAAACGAATACGAATAATGATTGTAATAATTTATTTCAACGCATTCTAGTTTTTTGCAAATTATACAGCCGTTCAAATAGGTCCATATGTTCGCTAAACGATAAAAGCTACTTATCAGTTCTGCAAACGTTGCTGTAGAGAATTTTACATGCATGTAATATGCTATTCCCATATCAAACTTGTGCAAATATATTTAATCTTTTGTGAAAGGCATGTGCCACGGTATGACAACCTACTATTACATTAAGATATACAGTGCTTAGCAATCTGTATAATATGTAAATTTTGAAAACAGCGTTTACAACGGCGTATTCCAATCTTGCGGCAAATCCGCACGTAATTATCGTTGTGTAAAACCATTGTCAGTTCCATTTTTTTTATTTAAGTGCTTCCACATTTAACCCTGTTCATTTCGAAATAAAAATATCCGAAAACGGTTAAGAAAAACAAGGGTTTCATTTATTTTTGGAGTCGGATCGCGTTTCTTAAAGGGATTTCAGAACTGACGACTTATTCAAGTTGAATTCATCGTTACACACTTCACCTCGTTTCAGAGAAACCGTTTGTCTCTTCACGCACCACACGTTTAATTGATTTTTCATTTTCCTCGTACCTTTCCAAACGTTTGAGTGTGTATCGCAAATATTGGGCGTTTATTTAGTTTAGGTATGTGATCAATCGATGTCCCAATTATAGTAATGTAAAAATAGGCAATGAAATGGAACGAGACTATCTATTTGGTAGTCATTTCCCAGGTGTGCCTTTTAAAAGGTAAATTGTCTCTAGAGAACACGTAATGCCCTCTCCGACGGAAAGTATGCAAAAAATACGGTTAGATTAATATTATGGCCGAAGAAACTTCGCTAACGATTAACAGTATTTTCCCTTTCAGAGCTGCTTTCTAATTATTTTTTCACTTCATTATATAAGATGCTAACATTTTGATTGTCTAATATAAGAGAGGGAGAAATAAAGTAAAAAATACATCAAACTTTAGTTAGACCATTAAAAAAGTTTTGTGACCCAAGAAATATAGCAGAATCGTTTGCAGTAGCCCTAGGTGGAAAATAAGTTATAACCAATGGTGACAGTTTCGAAATCTTAGGAGATGAAATATTACGTGACTTACTTGCATTTCCAAGATTGAATGAGAATTGTTTAATGTAATCTGAATTTGAGAGTCTTATAAATCTCGAACTTTAGAATAAATAAACAGGTGAGAGGACGCAATGCAAATTACTTCGCAAATAGTCGCAGTGAACGTAAATATATCGGAAGGACATTATTTTAGTTTGTTTATTTGCTTCTCCTGAAAACAATTATATTTTTCTGTACTTATTTGTAAAACGTTTATCTTGCACTTCAAATAAGTATGGTTGTTTAGTGTATAGTTCGCCCTTTTATATACGACGTAATGCACCCAATTAAAGATTTGATTTCCTTCTCATCTAAAATATTATGGAATATGAATCGCATTGTTTTAGATCGAACATGGGCGGAGTAAATGGCAGATCAGTAAAATCCTCGCGATTACCTCAAAACATTAAATGCACCGAGAGGCTGAGGTAGACTAAACAAATAAAAAAGTGGTAAATGGGATTTCAACACTAAATTGGCACTTGAGAGATGTCCAACACTGAGGAATTTCAAATTAAATTTCAATTTGTTAATGTGAAATGTAATGCATATCTGAGCCGTGCACTTTAGAGGATTGCCAGCACGAATCTTCGAACCAATGATGCCTAAAGCCTAAAACTGAATGATTATAATACGTGGAGATGTCCATAATGCGCATAAAGCGCTGTTGTCTAGTGCATTTCCATTTTACATCAAACGTTACTCTATGTATATTTTCAATGGGGGTGGTAATGATTTGCTAGCGACATTGTTGGATAGGTAATTGCCACATTGTGTGAATTCAGTGATTTTCCAGAGGCAATCCTTTCTATAAAATGGAAACGTGGAGTTACTTACTATCTTTGAAAAAAGTTGCCTGAAAGTTTTGCACACTTTACGCAGTTCCCACCTTCTTCCAATATATTTCCAAGGGATATACAGGGTGTTTAACGAAGAACTGTTTGATATTATATGGGAAACAAATGCGAGTACCTTTTTTTTTGTAGATACACATAAGGGATTTTCACACACTGATGATAGTGCCCTAGTTTTGATTCATTTTTTTAAATCTACGGTCGAATTAAATGTAGTATATGATTCTATATAGAACGGTTTGAAATTTCTCGAGATTTTTTTAAAGTATAGTCCTTCAGAAAACAAACTGCTTTTTGTAAGCAAAAAACAAAACCTACCCATCATTTTTAGGATTTATTTAACTGAAGACTTAGGACTGTATTCGGTCAGCAAACTACCCACATATACACCTGCAAAAAAAACTAAAACTTTTGCTAAATGGGCGATCTCAAAATGGCGAACGTAACCTGTGGAGGAGAGGGTTTCAAAGTTTAAACTTTCATTCAGTTTTACCTTTCTTCTTAATCGAATTTAATGAACATAATCTCTCCGCTGAACAAGCACCGACGAAACCCTTCTTACGCAATATTTACACGAACGAATAGAAACCCTTACCAATTGCATAGTATACATTGGCACCGGTATTATATATACTTACTTCCACATAATCTCGAAAGGTCTTCAAAAGTTCTTTCAGCCCGTTATGTTTGCATCGTACATTTGAGCAAAGGGGCTACGAAATACGAACTTACCGTACCTACCTTCAATATGAATTACAAGCTAAGTATACAACTTTCTAAAACTGAATAAGCATTTTAAACCCTCGGTTTGTTGTTAATGGTAGTACAGCGACCGGTAAGGTTTCTGTAAATGAGTATTTTTGAGGTATTATATTCAATTTAATTAAGAATCTGATCCTTAAATAAATTTATACAGCTCCACAACAATTAGGGCTTCCCTTTACTATCACCGTTTAAGAAACCAATAAAGGATTCGTTAAATACTTCATTAAGGAAGGTCTTAATAGAAGTTTACAAACAATTTACCACAAAACACCAGGCTTATTAAAAGATTAGATTTCTTGTGTTTGTACGTGGTCGAATATTTATTTTTGTACGCACTATATTCCCATTTATAGCTCAGGGAGAGTTGAGTGTCCTATTGATCTCTTGAAGTGATTGCTACTGGATTGACTTATATATTTACAGCATTTTTCAAAATAAAACCATGCGAAAAGTAGCTACTGGGGACAATGTGTGTGCTCGTGGTTTCCACAACATTTTTATTTAATTTAATGTTATTAGTCCGATATTTTTGTAAAGAATTCATTGTAGTAATGGTAGCTGTAGGTACTACAAAAAGCTTCCATCGTCCCACTTCCCCATGCTTTGACTATGAAGGTGACACCTTCTTCTCTATTAGGAAAATGTTGTAAGGCAAACTACATATTTCACAATTACTATGTTCGGCGGCTGGTTTCCTAATCAGAGGTTACACGGTTCTACAAATTAAAACTTTACTTTTATACCTTCTATTTCTCACTCCTAGAATAAATAAAATCTGGAAGCTACGTTTTCTTAGTCACGGAGCACCCAATTTTATTCGCTACCATGCGTTTATGTACCGGGTGCTCATCAAAGCGAGTTGCAATAAGAGATGAATTGATAGGATAAGGAACAATCAATGCCCAAGGAGGCCTTAGGCGTCGCGTCAATCGACATTAGCAAGGCGTTCGACATCGTACAGCATTCCGCCATTATGAAATTCATGAACAGCAACAGCTCATATGTAATTACGTCTTCTGTACATTTGCAAAACAGGAAAGACTTATAAACCACGTTTTATTCAATATTCTGATGGATGGCGCAATAAAGCTGACCCTGGTCTTGAGCGTTGGGTTAGGGACGGACGAAGTGAAAACTTCGGTCCTCACTTTGAAAACGATCTAATGATGATAGTGCCGAGGGTACTCTCCCTGCAAGAAATAATATGGTCCGCAACACCTCGCAACAGAACCGCTCGGCACTGACTGACTCGCCAACGCGATGTAGGAAATATAAAAGTGGTAAGGTAGAAATTCTATTTATAAACATCCTGTAGTATGTGTGATAAAATTCCTCCGTTAGATGTCACCGTCGTCGTCCCCATCCTTGGAATTTAAAACCCTTGTTATACACCAGAAACCAGAAACCCCGATTAGAAATCCAGAAGTCCCTTTAATTTATTATTTGTTTTGTTTTCATTTTACCGAAAACTTTTCTTTTAGTTTCATTATTATTTCCCAGACTTAATTAATTTCATTTTGCCGTTTTACTCGCCTGTGTTACTGGTATCGGTAATCCTTGTAGGGTTAAAACTCTGCGGGCTATACTCTACCCGATACAGCACTGGTAACTTGCTTTAGTGCATTCCGTCTTTAGATCGGACTTGAATCCAAGTATCACTATTCCCGTGCTTGCTGGTCGATTTAACTGACTTTGAGAACTCACTTGAACTGGGTGGTTTCCTTTAAGGGCCGTCGCCAGGTAAAGCCTTTCCGACCTTGTTTGGGAGCCACATCGAGGCAGCATTCTTTCCGTTTAAGTTAACTAAGTTCTGGTTATATCATTGTTTAAATTTAAGTTGAGGAGAAAGCTTCCTCTATTTCCTATACCTGAATTCGGTAGCCTTGGTGCCTGTATTGAATAACTATAATTGCCGCTAATTAGTTGACCATTTAACATGAACACCGCGTTCCGGTTGCGGAAATAAAACTACGAATAGAAAATACGTTTATTTTGACACCATTTCCATTTGACAGCGATAACGAGTGGCGTGGTCTCCAGACCCAGCATCAGCTCCTAGTCAACAGTATAACATACGAAAATTTGTTATATTTGTTTTCTTAATTATTAAATGATCCCGCATTTTGATCTCTGACCAGCTGGCTGGAGTTGACCCGAAGGCAAAATCCTGTTACAACTCGCCACTGCGACAACTCTCCAACGACTGATGATTTGGTCGTTGCACGATTTACACCCCGTCTAATTCTCAATCAAAGGTGCTTATACTTTTTAGAACATTTTATAATTCACACGCTCTCTAATTACTCTTTCCCTACATGCCAATCAGACGCATCCGGTGGATCTACCTTTTCTTTTCTGAATGTCTACCATTAAACGAAATGTTCAACTACTCACAAAAATCCATACATATATCGGCAACACTTGTCAAACTTTATTTCCAAGAAACTTTGATTTCTGCGTCATTCTCTAAAGTTAAGCATATAAGATATTGGGAAGTAAATTGTTTGGAAGTTGACGTTGAGAGGAACTGAAGTTAATACCTATTCCAGCGGCTTCATACATCTTTTTTAGCAAAAATGTCTTGTCAATTAAAATTATGTCAGTATTCTGCACGAATGTGTTAAACGATAGTAAACTAAATAGTTTACCCTGATATAGCAATCAAGCGGTCTCTTGTTTCATTTTAATTAAAGCATATTAGGGCGAATCTTGTAAAAAAAAACTTCCGAGGCAGAAATTCATCTTCCTTTAAGGCTTTACGTTGTGCTGTCGAAAACTAATCTGTAAATTATCACTTGAAACAAAGTACATTTATTTAGCTTACGTTGGATACGAAAGTTTGCAGAAGTTATACCCTGAAAGAAACTGTTGATATATAGCGCAATTTTAAGCGATATTTTGGGTTAAACGTGTCTACCACCGCTTTATGTTTTATAGGTAGATGGTATGGTATAAATTTGATGATATAATAATTGCATAGCATCCTCACAAGAAGTTTAAATCCTTTACTAATAAAATGTGACAGCAACCATTCAGCGTATCCCTTCAACGGCATCATCTAACGATCCAAGCGTAATGGCACAAGCCCTTTTCGAGATATTCGTAAACTTTAGTAAATTCCTACAAACTTCAGCAAACTTCTCAAGACATGACTGGAACATATACTATGAAATTTGTAATAAGCTTATGCATTGATGCTAAACCTTTTTTGATATTGCTGAATGAAAATTGAGATGCGTTACAAGAATTTAGCGACAACATAATTACACCTTTATGGGCTCTTTTAATATATACTTGGGCTAGCTAGTGAGATTTTCAACCGGAATAGGAAGTGGAGATTCACAATTTTAAATTCGAAAGGGACATTGGAAGACGAGTTCCAATTTTTGGAACAACTAATGGTGCAGGAGTACAATCAAACGACAAAGCAAGGGTGTTTCAATTTTACGACCAGTTGGAAATTTAATAAAGGTACTTTCAGGCTAATATGATAATGCTATAATCCAATAATGTAGTCCTGCCTATTTTAATAATTGTAAGCATGGCAAAAAATGCAGAATGAAAGAATGCAGGCAAAAGCAAAGTAAACTGATAGTGCAAGTACAAGGTGAACACCTAATTTGTTGGCTCAAAAAGACTCTTTCCAACAAAGGTAAAAATACATTCCAGAACTCCTCTCAGATCGACCCGGAAAAAAATTTGTCTTATAGAATGTGGCCTGTAGAATCCATAATTTCAAACAGTTCCAAGATTGGGCTACTAGTTCAAAAGTTACAGCCCTTTGAATTTTCTTTCGAAATTGGTTTCTAGTAGGGAATGCAATCCCGCAGCAAAATCTCAATCCCGGTATTTGCGGGATTGTTAGATGTTAATCCCGCGGGATCCCGGAATTTGCGGGATCTCGCAAAACTTTAAATAAATTGGCAAATAAGCAATTCTGTGCGGTTAACTTCTGTATTAAAATAAATCGCTAATTATCACAATATTTAACAAAAAAGTACCTTCGGCCTAACTTAGAACTCAAAAAAACCGTATCTGTAAAGCACAAAAAGTCTTCTAAAGTGCCTCAAGAATCATAGTACATTTTTAACGAAAAAAGTTTAACAATTATTTAAAAAATAATTCGCCGTTATCAGTTTCATTAACAAAGTAAACAGAGTCGTCCCCTTGGTCGACAAATTCCTCAGTCCCGCAAATCCCGCGGGATCCCGCTCCATTTATGTGCAAAAATGCTGCAGGATCCCGGTATTTCGGAATCCCGCAATCCCGGTATTGCATTCCCTAATGTTGTACAATTTGGGATGCTTTTTTCGGTATATTTTATGATTAAGGAATAATTATCCGAGGGGTCTTAGTGTGCTACACCCTGTACAGAACGGATTGATTGATCTTTTAAACATAATCCATCAAGGAGATAAAAATATTTGACCCGCAACAAAATTTACAACCCCCGCAATCGAATACTGCTACTTAGGTAATAGCGAATTTTCTTAATAATTACGAATTTTTAAGACGGGATGGGATTTTACTTATAATTGGCAATTGAAGGGTCGCTTGTAAGTCCTTTAAACATAAAATCGATCAACAAAATAAAATTATTTGATCTATAACAAAATGTGCAACCCCCGGAATCGAAAAATGCTACTTAGGAAATAGCGAATTTCCTTAATAATTAGTAATTACGAATTTCTAAAAGGGGATAGGATTTTATCTATAATTGGCAATTGAAGGGTTGCTTGTAAGTCCTTTAAACATAATCGATCAAGGAAATACCCACAACAACATTTACAACCCCCGTAATCGAATACTACTACGTAACTAATAGAGACCGTTACAAATTTCTAAAACCGGATATTTTCGAGAAACGGATGGCAGGTTACAAGAAGGATTAAACGAATTATAATTGTATAACTTGGATTGTTTTGAGAAGTGGAAACAGTATGAAATACAACGATTTGTCATAAACAACAATAATAATAAAAATCATAATAAATATTAAGAAATCGAAGAGGATCATCAGCAAAAAACCTTTTCTGTTACAATTTTTGCTTTTTTTATGTTTACTGCAAATTATTTTGTTGACAATAGTTATTGTTGAGTTCGTGATGGAAATGGAAATTTGCAGAACATTGACGCAGAAGTAAGTGGTAAAGTCATCTAGTCGCACAACTACGCTAAAGCATTATAACTTTCGACAAGTGCAATGCGTTTTGAAGGATAGGATTTCTTATTAAGGTCCTATAAATTGACTTTCGATTCAAACGAACAGACGAGAGGACAGAATTGAGTTCCAGTGCTTCTATTAGAGGCGATATGTAAGCCATGTATTCTGACAGACCTCCTGCAGAAATCATCTTTCGTGTTACGTGAAATTTGGCCATTTGAACATAAGAAAGTGTACCTACAGTCTAATTCTCCTCAAATTGGGAGGATGTAAAAATGTTCGTGCCTAGAATTTATAAAAGAGAGCTAGAAAACAACTTTCCAAATTATGAAAGTAGTTCTCTATACGATCCCTTGGCTTACAATAAATCAAACGAAGGTGAAATGCGGAACAGGGTTTTCTGCGGACGGCGCCTTTTCCATAATTCGTGCTCAATGTGCTAACTGAGTATGTATTAAAATTGTATTTTGTTTACATTTTAGTACACTCAAGACGCGGTGATAAAAACTAGTGAACTATTCTACCGATATAATCGAGGATATACCTACTAGGAATACAGCAATGTAATAAAAATGCATGTGTGGTTTTCCTGTAGCGTCGTTTGCGCTTTGAAATTGTAATTTTACGCCTTTTAAAGAATTTAAAAATGTACTGTTCTCAATCTAACAATATAAATATTTAAAGGAGTATTTTAATTGATTTATGAGGGCAGCTTTTAGTACACACGGTTCTCGGTTACTTCAAAATTGACCCTCATTCTCGTAACCGGTTGAATTGTGCCGTTATTTATCAGTTATCGCAGAAGGATTATTATAATCATCTTTTCTTTCAATTGTAATAGCTATTTACATAAGAGTCAAGAAAATTGCACATTACTGGCGGAGGAATATCTACTTTCCGAGTCAAGTAATGTCATTTTACTGATGAGTGTTGTATTACATTTTTCCCAAAACAGTCTTTCTTATTGTAAAAAATTTCACATTTCATAAAGAACTTTGTGTCTGTTTTGACAGGAGTCTGGATCTGGTAAAGTGACAGGGGGCAGAAAATGTAGTCAGGTAAAGTCTTCATGCCACTGTCATAGAAACAAACATTTCCTGACATAAAAATGAAGGTTTCATGACGACTTCGGGAATAACAATGAGACGGGTAGGTACACCTACATGCATTACTAATTCATATGTGCATCTAATATTTGAATAACCATCACGCTCGAAAGGCATTGCTAATAAATACCTATCCCACGGATTGCGTATTGACACATAGACGGATTGGTGTATTTAAAACAGATCGAAATATATGCGATCACGTAATTAACTAATTTAGAAACCTTTTACGTATGTTAAGCAACGGCAATACAGCACTTAACGGATAATTTATTAAGAGTGAAGGGTTTCAATATCCTTTTAATGGCTAAAGAACATTTCCAGTTTTTATTGGTAGGTCTACACATATACTGTAAATTTCGGTTACTTTTCCATGGGATAATTAATGTATATCTACTCATGGCAATATAAAGTTAAAAATGGAAAATATTGAGTTGGTATATGATATTTATAGGTGTAATGTATCAAAAAGCAACTTTACACATCATTTGAATCGAAATATTGCGTTTATGTAAAAAAATACATTTTCCAGTAAAACCTAACAATGGGTAAACACAAAAACACGTTTCAATCCGTACCGATAAATTTCTTGCTGACGATAGCTGCCCAAGACAGTGCTCGATCGAATTGTTTGAGGTCTGTTTAACTTTTGAGGTTCTTGAACTATTCTAACAGGCCTTAAACTTAACCACTGAGATGACTTGACTTTCCCTGGATTATGTTTGGGGTTTCTACATTAATAATGGTCAGTATTACTTTGTCGCAATTAACTATGATTATAATGTTATCTGTAGGTATTCAATGTACGAGCATTACATGAGGTTACTTCCGCTAAGCCGTATTCATAGTGCAACCTATTCAATGGTGCAACTAAAAGTTGGGAGTTATGACAAATTCCATTTATTTTATTTCCATACTTTGAAGCACCAACTAGTGGAGAACTTTTTGTTGCACAGTGCCATGTAGGACTCATAAATTGTATATAATCACCACTTTCCGGCTTTGTTTTTACTTCATACGCTTCATCAAATATTTACCTAATGGTTGAAATTTCACTGCAGCATTTACTCTTTATAAGTACCTACAATTTTATCATTATTTATGTTTTATGCACGTATAGTTTTCCAAGGATGTCCCGAAGCAAAGTCCGCCTGCACATAATGGTCGCAATTTGTGCATATGATACATGAAATATGAAATCAGAGATGAAAAGCGCTTTCCTTTGTTCGCATTTTTAAATAGTAAATACTCAAATGTGTAAAATGAAAACGTTGTAGCAATAAAAATGTAAACCTACGTACTACAAAACACTTAAATACATACAGTGAGTTTTTTTAAAATGCGAACATACGCTTTTGAATTAAATGTAATTTCCCTATATTCGATTTTAAAAAAAATATCTTAAAGACAGAGCTTTTCGAAATTTCAAATTCTTCCGCTATTAACTTCAATGATGCCATAGGGTTTTCTTCTGCATAACACAGAATGTTTAATTGTAATTCCTCATTGAGGATGCGAGGAGTTTTCTTTCTTTTTTTGTGTAATGCCACACAACCACAAATTGATTTACAGTTTTATGAATTGTGGAAATAGATGGTATCAGTTGTTCGGGATATTGTATTGAAAATAAGTCCCTAACTCTCCTAAAACGATTCTCACTTTTGTGCCAATTTACAATTTGGATCTTCATCTCTAAAGTCAACATTTTATTTAAATTAAATTGGACGGCGGTATTTTTAAAAATGTGACAGGTGACAATTGTATCTACTACTCACTTGAATTACTCAATAGATTGATGTGTTTTTTTTTAAATCGAACATAGGGAAATTACATTGCGAGCAAAATCCTATGTTCTCATTTAAAAAATTCACTGTATGAGGTTAATAAATTACTATAATAACATGAAAAACGATCGGTGCGATTTAAATGGAAAAAAGAAATCTCCGTGATTTGTATAGGTAATACGAGCACATATTGAAAGTGTCAAGAATCGCTAGAATTGTTTAGCAACCTTTGAATGATTATTATTCCTAAACGGTTTTAGATGGACACATGCTGCCACTGAGGCTTTTGTGGGAAATTACATGGTCTATTGTGTACCAAACAGTTGTTTTGTCTCTCGTTTCAATTTGTACAGCCGGTACGAATAATGGAATGATGGAGCAGTAACTCAACGTTTCGACACCTCCAAAGGCATTAAAAAAAAGGCGATTGACGTCGAGTCGCCTTTGAAAGTTCAAGTTAAATGTGATTTCCCATGTAAACAAAAATTCCAAAGGTAATTCCACAGCAACTCATTTTTGATCGCATTGTATAAATTATATATAATCTTTGTATCGATTATGTGGGTTTCGCTGACGGTCTGAACAACGAGGGGCAGGCGAGAGGCTGGTTTTGGTTTGTCGAAGGGTTGCGCAGATGGTAAAATTTCGCCTGCTTGTCCATCAGCCATAGACTGCATCCCTGGAGAACATTCTTTTTCCGCTGATGTTGAGGGTGCCGAGGATAAGGGGTCTATCTAGGGGTCTATCGTCGGTAAGGTTAGATCAAGTACCTTGTTACTCACTATATCGGGTGAGACTAGATGTTTTCGCCACGAGGCGCGAGCTAACGAAGATGCAAAGATGTTTCGTACCATCCCTTCTTCTCACCAATGTGTATTCCGCCTCCACCTCCTCTACTAAGTCTTTGTATTTGCTGTCTGACATTGCGTTTAATAAGGATAGGGCCCGGCTGTGACAATCAGGAAGGTCCGCAGGTAGTAAAGCCGAGGTGGTGGAGTGTTGGTAAGTACAAGACGATCTATTCGTACATTTCTTACCGTAGTGACCTATTTTTCGGCACTTACTGCAAGTGGACTCCTTGGTTGGGCAATTATTACATTACATTATCACAATATATAGTTTTGGACGGCGAATGTGTTCCGTTGTTGTTAGAAAAGGCAGCTACAGTGACAGGTTCTTGAGTTTCGCGTAATAAATCAGCATTAGTCTGGTCACTCTGTAATTGAGCTCTGTTGAGGGCTTAGAACAAGAGAGGGACAATAAATAAATAAATCACTTGGTCGCAGTGAAATACTAGCAGTATTAATCTCAGAAGTGAGTTGGTACTTCTCTGCCTGCTTTTGAGCATGACAGTGCTTGCTTTGCGACATCGGCAAAGTGGCTAGTTGAAAAATTTTTATGAAGTGTCGAAACTCTCTAAAAATGCAGAAATTCAAAAAATATTCCGCCATAAACACTGATTTTGTTACAACCCTTCAAGTACGCTGTTGATGGCGGGGGACTAATAAAACTATTTCGTAATTATTGATGCCTTTTGGGCTGAGGAACTCGGGGTGTATAACGACGTATACTCAAGGGAATTGAAAGCTTTGAGGTGCAGACCGGTAATTTAGAATTAATGTTTATTTAAACTGTAAACTGTAACTCATTTTGATATATAATGCACTTGCAATACCCGTCAATTATATCAATACCATACATTAACTACAGAAACTGTAAATTTCCTCTACAGAACGCATTATTTAGAGCTCATAATGTGACAATCCCGTCTATTTACTTTGTCATAAATTTTAAGAGCGATTTGCATTGTTCACATTTCCATAGATCGTTACGTATTACTGACTGTTGCAAAGGATATGAATAACTTCTCAACATTTCTGTAAATTGTTATCACACTGTTTTAATAGCCTTTGTTTACGACCTCATACATTACTTCATTGTCGATGGCAAGGCATTCTCGTCTATCTACTGCAAGATATCGTAATGAAGCGATTACAAGGCACTACAAGTAGCGTTCGAGAATTACTACTACAACGTATCCAAAATGTATCTTTATCTCTCTACCTCAGGAACATCATAAGAAACATGTGTGAAAATACATTTTGCCTTTTTTATTTCAATCCTCAGCATTGTGTAGGTTAACCCAATTGTTTTTTTGGGGAATATTTAGGAATGTTGGTTTATCTTGATATTAGTTACCACTCCTTTTCAACCAGCAGAGAAATAAGGGAGACATACACTTTTAAATTTTTTTTCACAGGATGCAAAAATTCTTTTTCAGGCGAAAGTACATTCAACCCCCCAATAGATGATCAAAATAATTATTGGTACTAATTGTTTACATGATTAGAGTAATGAATAACCGTTTGTTAGGGCCTTCGTTTCCACCCACCTGGTCGCATAGTCTGTTGCGACTACGATCATGGTGTTACCCTTCTTACTTCTCCTAAATGGAACCTACAAGTCTATGCCTACCTTGTCGAATGGTAAGGAATGGACTGTAAAAGTCCTGCGAGTTTAAAATTGGACTGGCCTTTTCTTGCTTGACAATCGGGGCAACATACTTTTCTACATCCCTGAGTAAGGTATTCCAGTAGTAACGGCTCTTGATTTTGTGGTGGGTCTCCTTCCGTTGATGGATTTCGATTATACAATATACTGCCCTTCGCCAGCTTCGTATTCCAATGGTGGCTTCTTCCGGATTTTCTATAGTGTGTATGAGCTCTGCTTGTTTTAGGTCTTCTTTTTGGAAATCGCTAATTTCGGAACCTTGGAGCAAATATGCCGGGACGTTCACAATGTCTTCGTCTTCTGAGGTCGGTTCTTCGGTTGGATTCCTCGGCAAACAATCAGTATCTCGATGGGCTGTCTCTGCCTTGTGGATAATAGTAAAGTCGAATTCTGACAGTTGGAGGCTCCTTCTTGCTAGTCTACCGGTTGGATTCTTCAGTGTTTTCAAGAAACAGATGGCATGTATGATGATTGGCGATGGTGTTGATTGCTCTCCCATGGATCAAGTGACGAAGTTGTGTCAGGCTCCATACTACTGCTAAACATTCGAAATCGGAATAATTTTTCTCGGCTTTTGTGAGACTTCTGGACATACAGGCGATTGGATGCTTCTTCATGCTCTTGTAGTAGGTAATACTCCACCAATACCTATACCTGATGCATCAAAGTGAAGTTCCTTGGGTGCCCTTGGGTCAAAATAAGTTCAGAATGGTGCACCATTTTGAAAAGCTAATTACGGATCAGGGACGAAAATAAAAGGTGTATATTTTTAATAGTATCATTTGCAAATCCTAAAAAACTTTGGTCTGTCTTCACATTATGCGATGTATGGAGTATGAAATTGCCTTTAATTTACTGTTGTCAGGTGAAAACCTAGACAATGACTTCATTCCACTTTAGTCCTTCGAATACTTGGTCCATCGACTTCATGAATATCGCAGGTGTGTTACGTAAGCCAAAAGGTAGTTTAGTGAAATCGTATACACCGTCAGGTGATTGTTTCCACTATCCTCCTGTCGTAATCTGTACTGGTATTACCCAGACACATGGGTGCAAATCGTCCTAAAAGGAAAGAATAGTATATTATATGCCAATGCCAAGGGACTAAAGTATGTAATCCCCAGGGTGCACAATGTTGCATCAATACGTTTTCTAATTTTATGCATTTTATTAAACGCTGTATTGGTAGTTTACCTTCTAATGAAAAACGAAATCTAATATAACAAAAGTCTGTAACCTCTTCCGATAATTTACTTCACTTTATAATTCTAAAGGTACAATGCTATCCAGTTGCTTCAATGTCCGACAATAAAAGTACTCCGACTCATCGATACGAAACTAGAAGCACCGTTTTTCGTCCACAAGAAAGTACAACAATTCACATACAGATTAAACATTGCAACCACAAGATACGATTAGTTATAACAAGTGCAACCTACTAACATTGAACCACTTCTACAAACAAACCACAATCACACAATTTCAGTCATGACGAATCCAAATGATATAACAATTCAACAAGTTACTGCTGTACCAGTCACACCCATCATTCCAAAATTCGCAGCTGCAGACGTTTTTACACCTGGAGAAACAAATTCAGTACAACTTTTCAGTACAACCGCTGTTCTGATTCAAATTATTGGGCCGATGGAATTAAAATAATACATTTCGGCAATTTTGTAAGGGGCAACGTGGTATTTTTTACAGACGGCCTACAACCAGGCCAAAGATTTGAATTTATGCTCATTTGTCCCACATTTGACCAAATTACTCCAGAAAATTTTCACACTGCCGTTTTTAAGTTGTCTAACATACAGGAACAACGCATAACGAACGAAATGACAGAACGAACTTCTTCATTACATTCCCACTTTAACAATCTGCAAATAGAGACAACCCAATAACTTTTTCACGATTTTTTGTACAAGGGACGCGAGATCAATTTTCTTCCAATGTAACAAACCAGGTCATTATGCATCTTCATGCACCTATATAAGCGCAAACCGCATCGATTTTTTACCTATACACCAACTTCAAACAATTCGAGAAGCCCAAATAATTATAGAGGAAATAACCATTTCCGTGGAAACTTTAACCGCAGAGGAAATAATAGGACAGTAGCGTTCTCGAATAATAAATTCTTATTCCAATTACGGAAATCGATCCTCCCGCGGCGGTAGGTCGTATAGTCCAGGGAATAGAGGGTTTTAGCATGCAAAATGAGAAGTAGTTCCAATTTCTTTTGCATGTCGTAGACAGTCATCTGGTGGTTAAGAATCTAAGTTTTCAACCTCCCACCCCTTGTGCTTCCCCCGTACCACCCCCAAAACCCCTGAAATTTGGTTGGTTTCTTAGATTTTCTATCATATCTTTTTAATAGTTCACTTTAGAAAAAAATATTGTTATTAAAAATTGTTTGATATACACTACTTTTTTGTGAAATGTTTATTAAAAAAGATATAGAGCTTGAGAGTTGGTTATATTTTTAAGAATTCTGAAATTTCTATGTAGGTGTTTTAATCAAATTTCATACTTTTACACTATAATTAAGAGTTTTATGAGGAAATATCTTGAATTTATCGTGGTATAAATCCCTCTACCCTGCACCCTTACCAAAGGGGATGCATAATAATGAAACTTGCAACCCTTGCTAGTGAGGATATTTGAATTACTGTGAGATTATAGCCCTTTCTAATATACTTTTGAAATGAAAAAATTGTCTCACTTCAGTTCAGTTTCACCTCCCTCCCCCTCTCCCCCCCCGCGCGGAAGGAATAGATATTTAAACGCTCTTGTGGCGATTGTGAAGTTAGTCAGAGAATACAACGCTTATTAAATCATATTTTCTATTCCTCTTAAATATCTATTCCTACCGCGGTTGGGGGGAGGGGGGGGGGATGAACGACATGGAGGATGAAGCTGAACTGAAGTGAGATAATTTTTTGTTTCAAACGTATATTAGAAAGCCCTAAAATCTCACAGTGATTCAAATATCCCCACTAGCAAGGGTTGAAAGTTGAATTATTATGCATCCCCTTTGGTAAGGGTGCAGCATAAGGGTATTTATGCCACGTTCAGTTGAAGATATTTTCTCATAAAACTCTTAATTATAGAGATAAAGTATAAAATTTGGTTAAAACATCTACATACAAATTTTAGAGTTCTTAAAAATATAAGCAACTCTGAAGCTATATATCGCTGTTAATAAACATTTCACAAAAAAGTAGTGTATATCAAAGTTGTGTAGAATTTTATAGTCTACAATTTCTGATAACAATATTTTTTTGTAAAATGAATTTATAAAAAGATATGATTGAAAAACTAAAAAACCAACCAAATTTCTTTGGTTTTAAGGGTGGTACGGGGGAAGCACAAGGGGTGGGAGGTCGAAAACTTGGATTCTTAACCACCAGATAGTCTTTCATGACATGCAAAAAAAATTGGAACTACTTCTCGTTTTGCAGGAAATGGTCCATTTTCAGTCTCTATTTCCTGGACTAGTATGACCGCAGATCGCAATGCCCAAATCCAAAAAACGATCAGCGCAGCATCGATCGCCAAAATCAATAAGGATCGATGCAACTTTTGTTCTCAACGATAATCTTCTAAATATACATGGTAGGCTTACAAAAAGCAGGAAACGTTAAGATTCCAGTATTATGGGAAACTACGTACATATTATATCGTTTACCCTTACGCAAACCTTCGAGAGAATTCCTAAAGCTATCCTAGACACACAAACAAATCCTATAAAAATCAGAAGATTACTGGCAAACCCAGGGGAGGATAATCATTATGAAGAAACCAACAATGCCTATACTTACCACGACAGCTTCAACGACCATTAGTATCCAACAGGAACAAGCCGTAACCAAGTCCACCCACACTCGAAAGGAATAACTATGAGCCACACCCAGAACCGGCAGCCAGAAGTTCGAGAACGAAAGAAGTCTCTTCCTATGAGACAATGGATATAATAGCAGCAATGTGTCACCTAAAAAACCCCAGTGTAGTGTAGTGATTTTCAAACATTCATACCTTGCATTTCAACCAGTGCACAAGACCCTCGCGAATTAAACTTTTACTGTGTTTTAATATAACTCCACTTATAAACTAAAGAATTCGACAGTGCTCCGTATTATCTAAGGACTAACGAACTTTGCGGTAGTGTGGTTTCCGAACCAAAAAAACTTAGACGTTAAAAAATGTAACTCTTATGTAACTGATATTTCCTGATTTATTATTTTTTGTCTATTCTAGATTTAGTTCACTCAATGTAAAGACCACTAATTTTTTCGACATATTATTTCCTTTTTAATTGTACCTACCTAGGTTAAGTTAGAAGTAGATATGCACGAACTGTTCACTGGTTACTCTTTCAGTTTCTTCAAAATTTCTTTTGCTTTGATTCCTTGAGCTAACGGAATTTTTATGAGGAGTGCAAATGGAGGGACTCTAGGTATAGTAATAAAGTGAATTACAAATTATGAAATTCTTACAAATTAGTAAATTCGACTTACTAATTATTACTTAAAAATACAAATAGGTTTGACCATTTCCCTGCTTTGAGAAGTTAGCCCCACAAGTAACGCACAAATTAGCAAGTATATACATACGACTTACTAATTTCTATTTAGAAATACAAACAAATTTCACCATTTCTTTGACACTAATTATTAATGCAACCAAAATGTTCATATTCCAATGTCGATGGAGTGCCCCAGAACTGGGAAATTCACTTGCAAAGTCAGAATACTTTATAATAACATACTACTTCGAGTAATTCGTAAACATCAAATTAAAGCTTAATTTGAAATTTGTGTACATGTAGGATTTTATGGACATAGGTACTTAAATTTAAGTTTGCACCATTGTGATTGGGTTACAAAAAATGTAACAATGCTTACTAATTAGTAATTACTAACTAAACAATCAAACAATTCTAACCGTCTCTTACGCCCAGAGCGTAATTTGGACTGTAAGTACTAATAAAGTGACTTATTAATTAATCACGGTACTAAAACTGTGATATTGGAAGATAGTGGGGCTGCCGAGAATTTAGCAGCAAAATTGTTTTTTTATTTATATTCAAAAATTCACTTACAAATTGAAATTCTTAGCTTACAAATACTTACTAATTACCTAGTAAGCGACAAATTGAATATAAATTCGGAATTCGAGGGGATAATTTCACGGACATATTAAAGGTTCATTAGCAGAGCTACTCAACTCCCAGGCAAGAAACGCATTGAATCTTTATTTTAAAGTTAAAAAATATCCTAACCATTTGATACTCTGTCTCACATTTGCAATTATATACCTACTCGTAAATGCAAACCACAGTGGAGTTACAAGAAATTGTATTCGAAAGATCTCTTGGGAAGCTTTGAATTGGTCGCAGTACTTTGCGTGCGAAATGCAATTTGAGATTTAGACAATGAAAGGCCGTAGTGAAAGAAAAAAGGCGGTGAAATATTGGAATTAGGCGTGTATTTTTAAAGAACAAGCGGAAACTTTAAAATTCATTTTAGTGCATCTTGCATAGTGCAAGCCCCGAATTCTAATCACGCTGGATGCACATTTTGTAAAGAAAAGCTACAAGCTCAGGATGACAGCGCTGTGTTAAAGTTTAAAATTGGGTACGTTTATAACTGAAGAAAAATTGCCCGTTTACCCAGCGCTATATCCTCGTTACGGGTTAAAATTATAAGTACGTATAAAGTGCAATCGAGGGATGATTTTCACAATTTCCGGAAGCTCTTCGAGAAAATTAAACATTGTTTTGAGAAATATTCATATTCAACAGAGCTTTCGTATTTCGTGGAATTAAATGTCTTCAGATCAATGGAGATGTGTTACTACAACTCTTGAAAGAAGAAAAAACCTGTGTATTCCGTAATGCTTCACTTGTTAGAAGAAGGTGTCAACATTGATTGATCGAAGTAGCATATTACATCAACAGTACAATAGGATTATAACACATCACGACGTTGAATGGAAAAGCTGATTGAGTAATGCTCTCCTATTTAGAAGATTGGTTGTATCAACCTTTAAATATTAAAACATTGCCCTTTCATGCTCACAGCATGTTTGTCTAGGGACCATATTTACTCTAGGCTATCTACCAAGATTGCCGCGTGTTAGAAATACGACTTTGGTGATTACAAACAGGGCGTAACAAACGTTGATTCTACTGATATTATTGTACTTGTCATAAAACGTCAAAAAATTGCACGGCCTTCGCTTATCATAGATTAATTAGAATTACATAATATGCCGGATTTAGTGGTGCACGAACGCAATTTCGTTTGATCGAATAGCATGTCAATTAAACTAAATTGCAATTAGTTGCAATCTCTCAATCGGTATATAACCAAAAAAACGTGTAACGTTTTAACATCGCCTCTAATTTAGCAGTGAGAAAACAAATACTTCGCGTAGTAAAACGATTAATTCGGTTTTGTGTTTGTTCTCCTGCGGCACTTGACTTCTTTTCTCGATTAAAAACGGAAAGGCGTTATATCTGTATGTGTATTTAAATGGTGTCTTGGGACATCGCAAACAAAAACAAACAAGCAGAGCTGGGCAAAAGTATTTGAATACTAAATAGTAAATACTTTACACAAATCAAAGGTATTTGAATACTAAATACTTTTACGTCCAGCACAAGCGAATACTAGATACAGATACATTGAAAAGTATTCAAATACTTTCAAAAATAAGTATTCAAATACTTTAGAATGTATTCGAATACAGTAAAAAGTATTCAAATACTTGTCACTCAAATATATTAAAAATTTAAAAATAAAATTTTTTTCCCGAGAAATTTTGGTGTAGTCGATTTTTGGTAAAAAAGGAAGGTTATACACTGCCTTTTTTTGAGGCCCGAAAAAAAAATTGCCTCAGATCGACCGGCAAAAAAAATTTCTTATAGAATGTGGCATGTAGAATCCATAATTTCAAACAGTTCCAAGATTGGGCTACTAGTTCAAAAGTTACAGCCCTTTGAATTTTCTTTCGAAATTGGTTTCTAGTCTATAACTTTGATTGAGAAGTCTGATCGAAAAAGTACGAATTGTTTTGGATTCTACGCACCAAAATTAATAAGAAAAAGTGTTTTCCCGAGAAATTTTGGTGCAGTCGATTTTTGGTAAAAAAGGAAGGTTATTATACACTGCCTTTTTTTGAGCCCCGAAAAAAAAATTGTCTCAGATCGACCCGGAAAAAAAATTTTCTTATAGAATGTGGCCTGTAGGATCCATAATTTCAAACAGTTCCAAGATTGGGCTACTAGTTCAAAAGTTACAGCCCTTTGAATTTTCTTTCGAAATTGTTTTCTAGTCTATAACTTTTGATTGAGAAGTCTGATCGAAAAAGTACGAATTGTTTTGGATTCTACGCACCAAAATTAATAAGAAAAAGTGTTTTCCGGAGAAATTTTGGTGCAGTCGATTTTTGGTAAAAAAGGAAGGTTGTACACTGCCTTTTTTTGAGGCCCTCAAAAAAAATTGTCTCAGATCGACCCGGAAAAAAATTTCTTATAGAATGTGGCCTGTAGAATCCATAATTTCAAACAGTTCCAAGATTGGGCTACTAGTTCAAAAGTTACAGCCTTTTGAATTTTCTTTCGAAATTGGTTTCTAGTCTATAACTTTTGATTGAGAAGTCTGATCGAAAAAGTACGAATTGTTTTTGATTCTACGCACCAAAATTAATAAGAAAAAGTGTTTTCCCGAGAAATTTTGGTGCAGTCGATTTTTGGTAAAAAAGGAAGGTTATACACTGCCTTTTTTTTGAGGCCCGAAAAAAAAATTGTCTCAGATCGACCCGGAAAAAAATTTTCTTATAGAATGTGGCCTGTAGAATCCATAATTTCAAACAATTCCAAGATTGGGCTACTAGTTCAAAAGTTACAGCCCTTTGAATTTTCTTTCGAAATTGGTTTCTAGTCCATAACTTTGGATTGAGGAGTCTAATCGAAAAAGTACGAATTGTTTTGGATTCTACGCACCAAAATTAATAAGAAAAAGTGTTTTCCCGAGAAATTTTGGTGTAGTCGATTTTTGGTTAAAGGGAAGGTTATACACTGCCTTTTTTTGAGGCCTGAAAAAAAATTGCCTCAGATCGACGCGGAAAAAAATTTTCTTATAGAATGTGGCCTCTAGAATCCATAATTTCAAACAGCTCCAAGATTGGGCTACTAGTTCAAAAGTTACAGCCCTTTAAATTTTCTTTCGAAATTGGTTTCTAGTCTATAACTTTTGATTGAGAAGTCTGATCGAAAAAGTACGAATTGTTTTGGTTTCTACGCACCAAAATTAATAAGAAAAAGTGTTTTCCCGAGAAATTTTGGTGTAGTCGATTTTTGGTAAAAAAAGGAAGGTTATACACTGCCTTTTTTTGAGGCCTGAAAAAAAATTTGTCTCAGATCGCCCCGGAAAAAAAATTTTCTTATAGAATGCGGCCTGTAGAATCCATAATTTCAAACAGTTCCAAGATTGGGCACTTGATTCAAAAGTTGCAGCCCTTTGAATTTTCTTTCGAAATTGGTTTCTAGTCCATAACTTTTGATTGAGAAGTCTAATCGAAAAAGTACGAATTGTTTTGGATTCTACGCACCAAAATTAATAAGAAAAAATGTTTTCCCGAGAAATTTTGATGTAGTCGAATTTTGGTAAAAAAAGGAAGGGTATACACTGCCTTTTTTTGAGGCCCGAAAAAAAAATTGTCTCAGATCGACCGGGAAAAAAAATTTTCTTATAGGATGTGGCCTGTAGAATCCATAATTTCAAACCGTTCCAAGATTGGGCTACTAGTTCAAAAGTTACAGTCCCTTTATCGGTAACAACTTCCTACGCCACGTTTACCCGCAATTCGCGTTTGAAGTTTTGATTTCATCATCAGTAAGATCACTTCCGACGTCCCGTTTACTCGTAATTCGCATTTGGTGGATTACGTTAAAGACATCGGACCAAAACTGTAGAAGAAGATATGAAAAATCTGAAAAATTACCACGTTAGTGTAACACGCTTGGGGATGGCGCCCAGATGTCGCCAACCCCACATCATGTAGACCTTGTATACGTCTGCATCTACGAACATTTTTAAAGTTGTGGTATAAATTAATATCTCATCACGCATAAATAATTCACAATTTTTCAAAAGTCAAACATTGTAATACGGACTATTTCGCAACACATCTACGTTACTTCGTACACCTCCCTAAAGTTTTCACGATTTAGGGACATATGTGCTAAAATTAAACGTGCCGGGCCTATAATTTTACGCTGAATGCAGGAAAGGAAATGGAAATACTTCGTAAAGTTCTGAAGGGTGTAGACGAGTGTAGTATATTATAGCGTGAAAGGAATTTTCACAGCTGGTATATTTACTAAACCTAAACAAAAGTTAGTTCCCGTAAGGATTTTAAATATTAACGATAGGGAATTTTAAGCTTACCATTTTAAAAGTGACGAAGCTTATGGCAACTTCGGTAAATGAGCATCGTTTATGAACTTGGGAGCTTTTCTTGAAAGTTCATTTTATTGCTGCAGAGGAGTACACTGTGTTTTAGTTATCTTTGTAAAAGATTGACTGTGAAATTGGAAAATAAATTCTGGTAAGTAATACTTTTGTAGTACTTTTACTGTGCATGAGGTTTGAAGCAAATTTTACACTATCATAACCTTCTCGTAAAAAGTTCCTCTATAACTGCTTTGATCATCTACAGACAGATAGTGAAAGCTCTTTGAGTAAGTTTGTAAGGAAGCGCTGTGTTTACGACAAATCTTACTTTCCTGACTCATGTTTGGAATATTTGTATAAATGTTCCACGATCATAATTTAAAATTGCCGGTTTCTTTGAAACAGAAGTATTTATATTTTTCAAGAGTTCGTTTTGGGTGCTACGATTTTGACCAATAAATTCTGTCAAGTTTGAGGAGTACCTATAATTTACCGGAACAATAATGTAAATGCAAATTAAAGAGAATTCGTACAGATCACTGATTTATTATTTTCTGTATTGAAATGAAGCTGCACGTTTGATGACATTTAAATTGGCAACACAAAGAGACACCTCACGTGCACAACTATGTGCTTATAAGCTCAGCCTTCTAGTCTCGTTACATATTACAATTTAATTGAACTCCCTTAACAATTATATGACCTTAACGAAACCTTAATTAAACTATTAGGGAGGCAATTGAAATTGAGGTGCTTACAGGCATATTGAAAAGTTAATGTAAACAGGATTTCTAGTTTGAACTCATGAAATCGTCCTCAGCTCCGATTGTCCAGTTCAACTGCGGCTTTACTTTTTATCGAACTTTTGGAAATGTATGCGTGTTCGCTGTTTACGCTTTCCACAGAATTACAATTGAAGTCACATGCAAATGATAATAACGATTGTTCTGTTAGCATCAAACAAAAACGGTGCCGTTTAACATAAAAGCGAAACACTACGCATGAAATATGCCAATTTCCCGATAGAAACATTTGGTATTAGGTTTTTCCTGGATGAAAACGTAATACATCGTTGGAGTTGATGTTTTAATTAAACTTCAACATGAACGCACGTACAGCGTAAATGAGCACAATTCGCAGAAGCTAAACAATTACATAATAATACCTGATGTGAATTTGCAGAAGACATTGCCAAAAATAATTAAATTGTTTTTTTCGGTGTATTCAATTACATAATTATTTCGATAAACAACTTTTTTGGTGTAGCATTTTGCTTGTTCCGATATAACCCATACCAACCATCAATACTGACATCAATTTTAATGTTAATCTGGTTCCGAGCAATTTAAACCACATTAAAGACCATTTACATCAATTAATTATAATTATGCCTATGATAGAAGATATGAAATTACAAACCGCAAAATCATATGCAAACTAATATATAATTTGGAAAACGACTCCGGAAAATTATATTACGCACAACTGGATCAAAATTATTCCTTTACATCTTAATTACTACGACCGAAAAATTGATATTACATCCGTCAAAATTTTACAGTCCTGTGGTATTTACGCTATTTATTGTACTTCGGTAATCAGCAATTTCAATGTTAAAGTGCAAATTTGAAAGAAAAAATTTGTTTGATTGTAGGACTAATATACCTGGTTATATCAAATTGTGACCGTATAACAATAAATTTCAGTTTGATTTAAAGATTCTAGTTTAAAACTACGGCGTAGAAATGATCGTTTAAAACTTTGAAGAACAAGCTATAAGGAAACCTGCTCCTTCCCAAATTCAAAAAGATATATGGAAAACGGCATAATAAGTGTACTTTTCACATCGATCTTTAAACTTGCTTGCGATCAAACCCAGCACAGCTTCATCAGCTTCCACTAATATTTCTCATTTTCTCATGCGCGAATGATTTTATTGAAACCATATTAATCTGATTTCAAAATTGCGGAGGTAAATAAAAACTCATTCCTCTCCTTACATTAGGATCATCAGAGACCATTAAATGTCTAAACGTGGTGTGTAAAGAAAAAGTGTATTGTATAACTGTGCAATGTAAGATAATTTGTGGTTCAATTTGTGAGCTTTTAAACAATTGCATTCGCAACAAAGTGCACAACCTCAAGCGATCACGCAATGTAGCACTCAAGGAACGTAAACAATGAGAGACAACATACAATGGAAGTATTCAATCACACTACGGATACTGAAAGTACCCCTGTGAAAATTGCGCCATAAGGAATGATTGCAGTTCTATTGACCTTGAAACAATATTTTACCTTTCCATTGTGATTTACTATGGGCTCTCTAGTACAAATTATTCCTTGGAAGGTATTTATTGGAAATATAAATTCCCGTTGATGTATTGGAGGCTTTCAAACATATTTCAAGTTAATGTTCGCAATTTTTGTGAACATTCCGAGATGCATTACATCTTTGTGTTAGGGATAACAAAAAGTGTAAGATAACTTTATTTCACTATAGCCCACTAGCGGTCTTACTGCAAATGCTGCATACGGCGTTTTTTCTACTGCATTGAATCGATGAGATGCTTTGACGACAAGCACGGCTGCATCCCTATTGCACAAAATGGAATAAAATGAAAACCGCTAAGGTTTCCTCGACCGATCGCTTCGCCTACTTTTTTTTTCTAATTTTATGGAAATTCAGGTTACAGCAAAGAATGTACACTCCATCGCTTGAGTAAAATACGTTTCGCTCCTAATTTGTATGTGTAATAGTACATACGTATAAATCTCGCGTAATTGAGTTTGATAACTCTAGGTTTGATAATTACATTAATAATTAAAGATCTAATTTTCAGCACCTTCAGCTCATATTGATTCTATTACAGCGCACTATAGGGTTGATTACTGCTCAGAATTTCTACATCAAATATTACCAACTTGTACTAGCTATATTATTTTCTTCTATTAACACTATGTATCTAAATTTCAAGCTGAATCCAGTCTTAATCCTGCTTTTATTTTGGCGTAGTTATCGATTTCGTGTAACACAACTACTTCGAATGCATTTTATCACACGAATATGCACCGCAGCTTTAGAAATCAATTACTTATGTTGACATTCTCAGTACAATATTAATTACTTTGATGCCTTCAGCATAGGTAAAATTATCACAGCTAACCCACGATGGAACAAATAATTTACTGGCACAATGTCCTACAAGACCGCCTTACGGTAATATAGCACAGCCTTACAGTACAGATTCAACCAAACACGTTTCTGCAGCAAAATTGTCATCTTCGGTGTACAACCTAAAGAAAGCAGGTAGTAATTACAATGAAAGCGAAAGATGACGGGATCTGGTAATCTGGCAGATTATTTACGTCAATTCGATAGACGACAGCAATTTTCAAATTGAAAACTTTGTAGAAAACTAAGTGAACGTTGTGCCCCAGTTTCTAGTTTCACTCAGAGACAAAATGCTATGGTTTTCGGTTACCGGAAGTAGCAGTAACAGGAAAAATTCTCGTTTATTTCCTTCTATAACCTTCTATAACACCCAATCAACCAAAAGTGGGGGTAGATGATGATTCTTTTCAAACCAATTTAAGATTTCTGTTCAAAGCAATTTAGAACCGGAGGTTGAGGTTGAGATGAATGAAATAGCAGCTTTAAGGAAGTGCCGATATCCCAAAAAAATTAAAAGAAAAATACCCAACAAATCTAGAGAAGATTTTTAACTAGGATCAATTGGAGTTTCTGCAAACAAACAATTGTAGAGGATCTACTCGGTCTGAAGAAACAATTACAAAATCTCTTAGGTTATAAATGCCTTGTGGTACAAAGAAATACGAAGAAATTCGTAAGCAACACCTTCCATTTCCAAGAGATTTTCTTTTTATATTAATTGAATAAACTCCGATTGAATTAATGCACATTTTATTTTAGCTCAAAAACTTCAAGGAAGAAGAGAAACATGCAACCTTGATTTTCGATGAAATGGCAATCCGACCAGGACTTCAGTGGGACAATGCACGGTCAATGGTTGGCGCACACGTACCTTGTTAAACAAGGAAAAATATGAAAAAGCAGCCACACATGCATTTTCTTATATGCTTGGAGGGGTATCAAGTAAATGGTAGGAAATCGTGGGTTATGACTTCACTGGCATCATATTGGAGTTAAGCAGTAGCAGGACAACATTGCGCCATTAGAAATTTCATTCAATCCCGATCAGGTTTTTTTACTCCTGACCCTGTTCACGTCTTTAAAAATCTTGCAACCGCGTTCACAAAAGGATATAAATTTATTCTTAGTGACTTATTATTATCATTCAATGAAGTATCTATCGAATCCATCAGATAGTTACATACTTTAGACAAAAACGATGTTTTGAAGATATGTCTTAGACTGAAAGATAATGTAACTGCTCCTTCGCATTTTGATAAAATGAATGTATCAGCGTGGACTAATAAATCACGATGTCGCAGCGGGTCTCTTATATTACATAGCAAACCATACAATTGATGAAAAGCATAGAAGTACTGCCTTCGCACTCCACAACAATTAAACGCGCCAAGAAGAAGCAGCCGCTCCGTAATTCCTCGGAACGGATCACCACTTTTCGATCTTACCGGGAGCAGTAGAGATTAATTGGTCAGCAAGATACATCTTTTTTGTAATTAAAATTTTTCACTCTGATGCTTACTTTTAGAGAAAAATAAAATAAATAGTTCAACTTTTCAATTCAAAACTTCTCAAAAACAAGAGAACTCACAAAAAAATTGTAATGAACTTTCTTGTAGAGTTTTTTTAAGCCATTTTGGCAAGTGTATGCGAAAAAAATTTTTAAAAAAATGTTCAAGTCGTTATGGCTGTATTAAACTTTTGACACCCTCAACAACCATGAAGATGGTTACGAATCAAAACCAAAATAGGACGTTTTCGATTCCCCATACCACCCTATATGCGCCCCAAATTTCGCCCAAATCGGTTCAGGGTTTTTTTAGTTATCGTGTTCACAAAAAACGAACCACATACTCACACATCCACCCACAGACGTCAAGCTAAAACACTTTTTCGGGGTCTGTGTGCTGCAAAACGTCCAGAAAACGCAATACTGGCATATCGAAAATGTATCACGATTACAATACTTTCCTTTATGTAGTCGGAAAGTAAAAACCTATTAGTTTTAAACATCATGTACGTATACCATTCGGGGCAATCAGCAAAAACGGGAACATTTCCCTTTTTGTAAAAACGAGAAGCGAAGTTTGTTGAACCTTACATTGATTGCAAATTAAACTAAAGCGAAAACGTTTCTCCTCCGAACTTTTTAACGAAAAGAATCTTCAACGGTTCTTTTTCAACTAAAGAGATAGAACCACGAACTGCTTAAATAGAGCAACCACGATGTTTCAGTAGTAGTCGCGTCGTGTAGAAGTTCTATAATCTTTTATGTGCTTAAGTTTAAAATTTCTATGAATTTAATCAACGACACCGTCGTATTTTAGCACTTAAAAGTTCTTCGTGTAGATTTTCCACTCAATTTACTTCAACTTACTACGCGGATGTATTTGACCTGCTTTCAAATTGTCATAATTGCTTTGAAGTGTTTATTTATTACAATACGTGAAACACATCTCCAACAAAAATTGGTAATCCCTTATCCCTAGTGTGTAACAAAGTATAAACTTATATAAGCGTATTTTCCCCCAACCAAAGCATAGCAAGAAAAACAGCTTCAGGTGCGCTTTTCTCAAGTTGTGGAAAAGCGCCACGTGTAACGGATTTTCGTTTTGAATAAATAAACTTGTTTATTATATGTGATATAAACATATCGCGTAGGTTTCGCACATTCCCTTTTATTGGAACGTTTCAAGCGTAACGTACAAACTACCCCAAAAGCTTTTAATTGTTCCGATTGCTATAAAACATTTGTAAGAAAGGTGATTTATGTTTTTCCAATGGATTTCTTTTAACCTGCCAATACTCGGAAATCACTTAGGGGTTACACAATTTTTTAGCTACACAGCACGTGTTCTATTTCCTTATCGACTGTACCTTTTCCGTTAATGTTTAGAGTTTTATGCTTTCATTAGCGTCAGTTTCGAATGAGGTCGCCAGGTTTAGGTGTTGCTGATGCACAATTTGGTGTAATGTTTACTAATGCGGGATGTTTACTAAGTCCTACGCTTCCATTCAATTAGCAGCGTTCGATAAAAGGGGTAGAAAATTGGATTTTATTATAATTCCACTTTTTAAATTTTACGTGCGGCTATATTGACAATTTGACTTACATTGTTGTTAGTATTTCCGGGTAGCCTCTCGTTCCAACACTTCGAAATGGTCAGTTTCGTCTACATTAAACTGATTTGCGTTTTCTATGTATATGCATAGTGTAAAATTACACTATGGTGCCTGTAGAGTGATTAAAAATGAAGGTGGCATAGGTACCTTATTTTAATACAGGTAAATAATGGCAACACCGGTACTTCTTGCCCCATTTAGACAAGAATATAAGTAATGAAACTGAATCGATAAATACTGGTTCATAACGTCTTCGACAAAGCAGAAAAATCTGTGGAAAACAAATTAACTTTTTAAAATACCGAGGAAAGTATAGTAAAACGGTCCGTACTATAAATACAAATAGTAAAAATACTATTTACATCTGATATACGGGGCCCAAATCTATCCCCTAGTCCTCCAACTTTGGAAAAACTGGATCCCTCTCTAATTATGATTCGAGGAATTGGAAATTAGTTAATTGAAGTTATTACATGCTGCTCGTCGTTACGCAATTCAATTAACTCAAACGTACTAATTGAAAACCAAGTAGATGCTTAGAAAATCCGTCGCTTAATGGAAGTCTTTTTTTTACTTGTCGATTCGATTATTTATCACTATGGACTAGAGCTACGAGCCTTTGATTTGAGCACACGAAGCTCCAACGCCAATCTAAAAATCAATTTATTTTGGCGTGATCTTTACGACGGCTCAATAAAATTCTTTTTTATCGACATTGTTCTAATTTGTATTATTGTATATTACTGAATGGGGAGTGTACGTCCACAAGAACATTCATCTATTTCTTTCTCATGCCAAAGTTCATAATTACCTACAATACAAGACGCGTATACCCTACAATACAGCACTAGACATTAGGTTGCTTGTAGGTTTAACATTGTCTTTTAAATTTTTTTTTTGAAAAGCAAACTTGTACAAATAATACAAATATGCTGCGAGGTTTTCCGAAGGGATAAAGTGTCTGCTATTTACAAAAATGCATCCGGGCACGTACCGTATCATGAGATCACTTTAATCAGTAATCACCAATATAACGTTACCTATCATTTGATTTGTCTAATTGAAATTTCATTAATTACCTATTTCATTTGGCGGTCGATTATAATCATTACAATTGCATGTTACTTTTAATGGTTAGTATTTCAAACTAAACCATGATAGGACCATGTAAACAAGATAACTTTGAACGAAATATAAAGTTATCTATTGTATAAAGTGTATTTAACTCTAGAAAGCATACAATCGCACTTAGAGGGAAATGTTGCCGTATATTCGATTGCACACCTCCTCCTAAGGCTTAATCCCTTCGTCGCTGAATTGGTAGAGACGGCACCTATTTCGCAGATTTTGAAAGCGTTAAGAGAAACATATCCCTCCTTTATTATTATTTGCATTCAGTTCACATTATAATTTAGGGACACCGACTCTATACCTATTATATTATCGTACCAAACTTCGAAAATCGACCAAAAGTTTATCATTATAGATGCCCAAAGCTTTATTTAAGGGCGAACCTTTGCGTTTGGAAATGTGGCAGCTGCTATTTTATTTCATACAAATGTGGTTGCTATAAACGACCGAACAATATACTGATCCAATTGAAAAACAGAACAAATAGGAGTAATGCAAAAGCGTGTATAGTCGATTCAATGGAACAACATTGCTGTTTACGTTAAATGAAAGGCATGTAGCATGGACAGAAAAACATCGGCTGCATTATTATTCAAGTCCTGGTCAATGATGTTTTATTAAAACACCGAATTGTGTCGCTCAGCTAAGCCGTATAATTACGTTTTTTTTTGCAATATAATAAAGACAACTGAATCCTACCTCGTATCGTGCAATGTAACTACACAACCAGGTGGACCGTTTAATTTAAATCGCGTATAAGAAATGACGGGGTTTGATTTGACTTTTTACCCCTCCCGCTAATGCACCATATGTCACTGTAACAATTTAGCTTAAACGCAGACGAATTTGGGATTATGGGAGCGAACAAATCGCAGTTGAAATTTTATTCTGCCTACATCAAAGATTCTGTCTTTATTAAAAGCCATCGTTTCGCTTGATCAAATTTACTCGAGTAACCCAGAGTGAAATGTGAAGAAAGGCAAAATAAATCGTACGAAAAGTTATTTGTTCTTGTTTTTTTTTCACTAAGGGAAATGAAAATTTGCTTTTCCTTAAATCGAATTTAATGGTCTATCGACTACAGAAAGGAATAAGTAAAAAAATACTTTGCGTTAACTAAAAGTACAGATCTAAAATTCATCATAAAGGTATGTCTGTATAGGATACGTAGGTCATATAGATAAGTACTATTTAATTTAATAATTTTGTTTTCCTGCATTGACCTAATGGTGGGGGGTAGACAGTTGGAAGGAACAATGATGGTCAGATTGGTTTCCCCATTATGCAAACAGTTTTTGAGTAATTCTTGATACCTATCTGTAATAGAAAAAAGTAATGGGCCACTGAATTGTTCATTGTTACGGCGCCATTAAGAATTAGTATACACGGTCTTTCAATGAAAACTTGTTAACCCGAAAACTCGGCAAAATAAATTGACAAAATCCAAAAACCGGTGGTTTTTATATTAAGGGGAACCAATTTTCATGCAAAAATAATTCTTGCAACTTTAACCCTGTATAACCTGGCACAAATTGTATTGTAATTGTAGCTCTAAATTTTGATTTATCATTACAGGCTGTCGAAACGTAGCCTAGTCGATTTTCCAATGAATTATTTGATTAGCGGAATTGTAAGAATAAATCTGTAAGAATTTGGCGGAGTTTATTTTCATAATGGGTTCCGGATGTCGCAGCAACTGGAAAAACCATAATGGGTATATTAATTGGCCGTATGTACTCCAAACAACTGAAGAAGCGTGAGAGTAAGAAATGCGAAACCGGCATATTGGAGAAGTATGTGGGAATTAATTTACTATTTTAGCCTTTACTTAATTGGTAGTGCAAAATGAAGACAACGAATCAACGATTAATGATGTCCGATTTTGTTAATAATAAGTCATTTTGTAGGCGTTCATTAATCAGTAAAAAATTAAGGAGGAGGGGGGAGTGCTGAGGTGCGGACGTATTAACCGTAGAATGCCGAGCAAAAGCTTTCCAAAATTACGCGCACGTTAGCCAGGAACTGAAGCATGATTCAGTTTTGAGTTACGAGGGCCTTAACCTCACTGGTAAAATATAGTTTCTCTTCGCTAGAGCGTGCAAAATATAACCATTTCGGTGATGACGATAAAAATTCGTGTAACATTTTTTCGTTGTATGTGTGCACTATTAAAACAATTAATTAGCTCAGGCGGCTAAAAAATAAACCCATTGTATATTTCGTGTAATAATTACGTTGACGTAGACGTTGATTAAAATGGTGACTGAACGTTTTTTCCGTTAATGAAATCATAAAGTGATTTACACTACTAAACAAGTGTATAGAGTGACGAAAATCTATTTCACCGATTAAATTTTCGTTTTAATAATATAAATTATAAGAGAGAGAGAGAATGTTATTGATGTAATTAGAATTATTAGAGTTATTATTCAACGGTACCAATGTGACTTGAAAGGTAAAGAAATTGAAGCAAAAAATATGTAATAAAAGAGAATTCCCAATGCGAAGGAAAAATTAAATGAATGGTCGAGTTACAAAAGGTTAAAATAGGGGGTAGTAGGAAACAATTTAAACAAACAATGTTATTTCTTTTAAACTATATGTTTTTCATAACAAAAGTTGTGTAAGATTAAGTTATCTGGCGCCATCTGCAAAGCGCGAAAGAAAATTTGTTGGCCGGTTAGAACTGAATCGAATGACCTTGAACTTGGCACATGCGCAAATCAAAAGGTCAATGTGAGGCAGAATCGGCCTTGTTTATCTACTTATCTGTAACTGTAGCTTTTAATCTGGATTAATTCTTTCAATTTTTTTTATTAAGTTAAATTTTAAGGGTGCAAGGTCGTCGATAGAGAGCCTTTACTTCAGAGCCTATACTTCGAGGTACAGGATTAGTAATTTGAGTAAATTTAGATTTGTTGGGAAGTACGGAGTCTTCAATTAAAGTTTAGCGATCGTTTTTTCTGCGTCATTTTAATTCTACACTGTATTCAACTTTTAATGCCTCTAGGAAGTTTGGCGTAACAGTTTAAGAGCCGGACTCTAACCTCACAGGTGATGAGTTCGAAGTTCGAAACTTGAAGTTAACGTCTGAAGAGACTCGTTCAGAAAGCAACGATTCCCTGGAGAAGTCATAGAAGTAAACGTATACATATATACACATATGTACCATTGTTAATTCCCGAAGACAAGGGTGGGCCACCTTAATCATAATTTGTACGAATATTATCATCTACTGTACTTTTGTTCATTTAGCATTAATTGCTGCTTATCTTTGAGAAAAATCATCGTAAATTATATTTGGTGAAGTTAAAAATTATCAAAGAAAATTTCTATTTGTTTTTAAAGATATCAATCTCTGGGCAAATTGCAGACGTTTGTATTGCATGTACTTTACAATTTATAAATTCATTTGATAGAAAAAAATCAGTTTTTTATTTAAATTTGGTTTTATGCTTCATGAAACAAAATCTCCAAATTAATGAGAGCATTCTGATAAGATGAACTGTGTATAAACTTTGTGCCGTATCTTGTTATTAGGTTTGATATTGAATTACGGGTAGTTATAAAGATCGTAGCCACAACAATTAATCTATTTAGCGAAAGATGTAGATAGAAAACTTATAGGTAAGAGGGATTGTAAATTGGATCTATTTCATTATTGACTTTTTCATCAATGTATTCAAGGGTTTATAGTAATTTTTCTTTCAGGTAGAAAATAAAGGAGAAATTTTCATTCAACCCATCATCATGAAAAATTTAAGTAAAGAGTAAAGAGCTAGCCGTGGATCCACTGTGTAGAAAAATTCAAATTCAATAAATTTAGCAAATTCGATATTTTTATTTCAAAGAAGGGATAGTCATCGGTCAACACCTTTATTGCAAAAACCTATTGCATATCTTTAGACCTTAAAAGTGCACATTTTGTTTTGGTATTTACATAATAATCTACTATAACAGTACTCAACTGTTACGGTTTGGGATAAAAGGGTAGGTGCCATGAAACTGAATAAGTATTTTTCAAATTACACATATACATTTTATATGTATATGAGGTGTGTAACTGTGTATCTCTTTTTAAACAAAATAATGATCTCTAATCGCATACACGCTTGGTTTACACAAAGCCACACATTACAACAAAAAAGAGTAAAAGCAATTTATGTACTCTGGTTGTAGCGCTTTTAAAACTAAACTTCATTATTTTTATCACACATGCGAATCTCATAAATGTATATGCCACCGAGTTGGTAAGTGTGCGAAACATGTTTATCTACTTTATAGATTTAGCATACTTTTATTTCATTTCAAACAGCAGGATTGTCATTATCTTTCGCGTTTTATAAGCAGAACATGCAACCGATGTGAAATACGGTCATTTTCCTTTTCGTGTTTCTAACATCATGCGAGGAACTGGATCTCAAAATTAATAAATCCATCTTGTAGCGGTGATGGTAAATGCTGCATTTTGTAAAGATTATATGTAGAGCACCGCCCCTTTACCGCCATAAAAAGGATATTATTTATGACGACATAAACCACCCAGGCATGTAAACTTCAGTTCAGAACTTTATTATAAAACGAGTGATATAAAAGAGTACACCACTAACAGATGCACGTTATATCTTTCCCCACAGTTATAAAGGGTGATGGATAATAAGCTGTAAATTATATTTATAAAAAGTTTGCTCCATTATTAAATTTGTTTATGAAAAACTTCTAAATTATATTACACTATACGTAATGAATCGCTTGATATCGCTAAACTCTTGTACTTAATGTAGCCTATCAGATATATCAAGTTTGTTATCGAAATAGGCCATCGCGCTAAAATAAAAGAAATAACGTGGTACGTTTATTTCGGAGCTTAACAATATTTTGACCTACATTAGTTTAATTAGAATCTCTTGACGAATTACCCAAAGAAACCTTGCCTAAGAAGAAAAAGACTAATTAGGGAACAGGCCCATTCGAACGCACTTAGGCTTAGAGTGGTCAGACAAATTTACATTTCACCGGCTCTTTCTCCGAATTGAAGACCGCATGTACTTTAATTCGATTTGAGTTGTGTGTCGAGCGTTCAGAAATAAGCAAAGATCGTGTAAACGTGACGGGAATGATAAATGAGGGATTTTCATATTGTGGGAATGCTGTAAACTTTAAGAATTTATTAGACCTGTAAGATTTTCGTTAAATGATGGATTGGATAATTTTCACCATATTTATATGTCTACCTAAAGGTCTTAAATAACCGTAGACCTTTAGTCTGTAACACAGAAAGTCATTTATTATTTTGCTTCGCAAAGGAATACGTTCATACCATGCATAACTTTTAGATTTAAGGATTGTAGAACAGAAATTTTGATAAATTTGTAAAAAGGTGTATAAAACATAAAGAAGATATTTAATAGTTATTTATGTCTTACTAACCTATAATAGCACATTTTATATCTGTGATACGCGGGCATAAAGTACCACTTTATGCCCTGGTACTTTATGGCCTAGGGCAAGTAACTCATTTATATTTAATGACAAAACAAACAAATATTTGCAGGTTATTGAAAATTAGAAACGTCATTTATTAATTGTCAATACCTACTAAATCACAAGATTGGCCTTATTTCGTATAGTTTCTGGAACTTCTTGCTCATTCACGATGAATTGAATTATTTAAAATTACGTTTAACGTTTGGATGGTTTCAATCACATTAACAAATTCGAACCACGCATATACTCGATCAAACATAATGAATTATTTTGTAAACGAATTTTGACGAAGAAAACTATTTATAAAACATAAAATTGTGTATGTACCACGAGCATAAACTGATGTTTTACTCTCGGGCGACTAAAAAGCTCTGGGGCTATAGGCCTTCGAGCTTTTTAACTCGTCGCCCTCGAGAATATAAACATCACTATTATGCCCTTAATACATAAAATATATTAAGAAACAAGTGTCTAGTCAAATCTTTATTGATTATTCGTAATTCCGCATCATTGCCATGGAAATGTCACTTGATGTTTGCTTCTAAAAATCTCCGTCTTTGTAAATAATATTACTTCGGTTGAAGAAGGTAACGCACCGTCCTTCTGAATGCTTTATTTGTTTAAGTGTGACCCAGTTGTTCCTTAACAATTTTATCATGTGACACGCATCAAAAATGATATAAGCTCTGTCCTTTGTAACGGGATGCAAGAACAACGTTTGTAAGTTTTTATGTCATTTAATGCTGCACCAAGGTTTGCTACCATTGCAAAATGTGCAGATGGTCCATCACATGGAACTGATGATACAGATACCCCAACTGTATGGACTATTTCTAATGCATTTTTAACGTTGGCAATCTCTGCACCAGTTAGTGATTTTATAAAAAAGTAAGCTATTGGAAAACGCCCACTAAATTTAAGTATTTGATATAATAATAATATAATAATAACGAGATTACAAAAACAGTATTTTGTAATGGGAATATATGAACGCTATAGTTAAAAAATGTAATAACCTGCAGGACCATTTGCTCTAAATCAGCCAAGTTTGTCTCAATTTCCGGAATAGGTAAACAATAAAGTGTTGCTGCGGTTTATACAATATGTACTTTCCTACATGATGCTTTGTATCTCGCACATAATTCCACATCCCTTTGACTGTATGTAAATTCACGCGAGCATTTACAATACTTTTTTTGTTAAATCCTCTCATATCATATTTCGGGTTCACTTGCATCTGTTGAACTATATAAATTAAAGTTACTATACTGATATAGAATTAATAACTAAATACCTGGCAAGGAATTGCCCAGAACCGCTACTTTAGAAATATTCTTTTGAGGTAACTTACACAAAGATACGGGCAACTTTAGGTATAAATTACATCATATTACCCCGCAGCTCTCGAACTTTACATAGGCAATTTTACAATAGATTTTGCATCATTTACTTTTCCAACTTTCAATTACACATTCAAAGAAATTCCTTTATCACAAATTTTGTTATGGCATTTATGAAATAAAGTAATTATTGGCACGTTTAGGTACCATTACTAATTGTGAGGGTTCAAATTTAACGCCATCAGTATTCAGTAGTGAGTACTTTACATTATTTTGTTAAAGTTAGAGCACTTAAGCTACAACAGAATAGAATTTTTCGCATTAATTAGTCCAAGATGTCCTGTTAAATTGCATAAAATTCAATGTGTAGCTTTCTTGACCTACTTCCCCGTTAATTTTACTTCCAATGAATGCCAAAGTGTGCAAGCGTAATGTTGGACCATTAAATTGTAATTTTACACAGTTTACGTAATGCGTTGTAGATAACGATTTTAAGTGACTTGTTATTAAAGGGGATTTAACAGATTAAGGTTTAATTACATTTGTGGATTATAATAACCTAAAGTGTATAATACGCTGTGTATAGTCCTAGCTTACAACAATTAAACTCTTTTTGTATACGAAACGACCCTATTTAGTCTATTAGTTTAAATTAATTATTCATAAAAGAATTACCTACTAACGACGCATCCGTTAATAGCGAAGTCCCAGCTTAAAGTTTGGTTCGCAATTTCATTGCGACGAAAAGAGAGTGGAACGGTTTAACTTGATAACTAAGCCAAAGTTGAAACTCCCATAAACCCTCTACTTTAAACCCCTTAGAATAATTAGGTAATTACCGATTTTGTGGCTTTCCATTTGTTCCGTTTACTCTTAACCGGCTGCTCTTAAGTAGCAATGACGTGCTAAAGGGGTAATTTTCAATTTATGAAACTACCTAAAAAAGCAAAAGAAGTGTAGGTATCAAATAAGTTAGAATATCATTATCATAATACATTATGGAGCCAAAAGTATGTGTTTGTCCGGAATATTTTTAACTTGGATGTTTGTTTACACATAAGATCAGACACATAAGATAAGATATACTTCCTGCGGGCTTAACTGATCCGATGATATGTACAAACAAGTCATTTTTTTGTAGTTTATCATCGAAATCCAGTTTAATAAAAAAGAAGTGAAGTTCCTGAAGCTGTCAGTGTGTCTTCTTAGCAGTTCTAAGTACGCCTGAATATAACAAAATTCTTAACCCCTAGATTGTTGGATTAGTAAGAATTGTAAGCAATTAATATTTTTGTATTTAGTTGTCTGTCGAACGCCTGCGTGCGTGGTATGTGTAAAAAACATGCCTTAAGAGCCTCTCTCTCTTTCCGTTTTGTCAAGTTATATGTAACCCAAATAACTGTTATTTTCAATGAACATTTTGTGCTTAATCAAACCCTACATTTTCTTACTCAGGATTAGAGTTTTCATATTAAATTTAATATTCGTCCCCAGAGTTAGGTAGGTGTTATTCAAAATTTGTTCAAATAATTCCTGACATGATGAAATTGTTTGGTATAGCTCACAATGGGGTAGCTTGATGAGGAATTGTAAAACACTAATCACGCATCCAAAGTTTAATGACAATTCAAATAATTCCTTGGAATTGTTGAAAGCGATTAAGGCTGCTGAGAATCCTAAATTAATAAAATGAAGTATTTTTTCATTGTAGGAGAAGATGGACATGCCATGAGAAATTTATAATCAAGTTTATTTAATATATTTTAATTTTCATATAACATTTTGACTGGAAAACGTATTACCATACCAACGGGCTTCATAAATTGGTAACACACACTAATAGAAACATTCCCAATACGAAAATATCGGTAATGATAAAAAAATTATTCTCAATTTCACCCAGATTCACGGTAATTTAAAAAATAGTCATTCATGTGTCAATTCTTCTCCAAAATTGCAAGATGAAGTGACCAAAAATTGAATTAAGTACAACTTTAATTGAAAAAAAAACGAAATTCCTATCGTTTTTAATAATTATTCTCCAAAGTGTTCTATAGCATTCAACATCAAATCGCTAAATTGTTTTATTACTCGTACCTAACTACATAACAGTCTTCATATTTCTTTGTTGTTAATTGTGCATGGTTTTTTTCCAAACAAAGAGTTGTTATGTTACATTTAACGTAACGATTCCAGTACGTATTAGATCTAACTGGTCTTACAGGACTTACAACCCTCCTGTCATATCTTGTAAGATGTCCGATCGCGTAAAAAATAGTTTTTCCCCAAAATTTTCCACCCCTAGAATGTGCCGCTCTAGGCACGCGCCTAGTCCGCCTTATGGCAAATACACCCCTGCAGATGCTCACTACTTAACACAGAGAGAAAGATTAATTCAATGTGGAAAATTAAATGAAAAGCTATGTTCGCCTCATACTGCTAAACGAACAGGAAATATGCTAAACTGTGCAAGCACGCAGGTACATAAATTAGAGGACAGTCTCGGCATAATTGCTATTATTATTCGTTCGCAGGACGTATTTTATACACCACATCTAACAAAAACCATTAATCAAGATATTTACAATAACTTTGTAATGTTCTTGAAACTGCTAACACGTATAACCTCCACCTACGGAAGGTTTTATTAACGACGCGCCTCTCACCAGGTCGTTGCGGTTTAGTAAGTGTTTTATCCCCGTTTGTTTTCCGCAAGCTAATTTATATCAGGAACTCCCTTAAAATTGTTATTAAACCTACTAATATCGCGGTGTAGTCTACGAGTATATAATTTCTATGTTATTGTACATATTGCTATTTTGGGGGACCAAGTCACGTGCATAAATTAAATACAATTAATTGAAGCCCTTTCATTAAGGCTTCTCACTGTTCATTCTAGTTACTTGTTACTTGCGCCGATGGGAGCGTATAATTTTCAGATCATAATCAAGTACAGTATTAGCATTGTTTAAATACTTTATAGTTGAACAGATGCAATGTAAAAATACTTGCCGTTATATTTCTTTTGAGACAGCTGTACCTTCCGCATTTTGCATCCGCCAAGTGGTGTACTCTATTAATAACAAATAAAAGTACGTTAAAAAAGTTGAGGATCACAACTTGACTACGCATTCCTTTATAAACAAGGATAAAGCATAAAAACATTAGAGGAATGTCGGTGTTGGTAAGCAGATATATTAGGTATCATTGTTTTGAATGGTGGTATATCAAGTTACAGCTATCTTACAAATGTATGCCACGAGACGATTATCCCTTTAATAAAAGACTGCATACGTTTGCCGTTTCAGTAATAAAGTTCCATTTTGCCAAGTTTACTTAGCTAATTCTGTTTTTTTTTTCAAAATATCTTTGAATTTAAACCACCATCATTTTGGTAGAAATTTTAGTGATTATGTACTTGCATTCTTTTGTATGAGTTGCCGTTGCATGCAAAAATGAAATTACAGTTACTTACTTACTTATTAACCGTGCATGATGAGAGCATAACTACTCGTATTTGTTTGTACCTATGCAAGTTACAAAAAAGATTATCACTTAAGAAAAACAGCCCTCACCATTTTCCTACAGCTACTGCAAAGTGTTGCCAGGTGCGACGGGATTCATTGGTGCCGAAGCTATTTTACGCGGACAAAGTGCGGACTGCAGTGACGATGGACATTGGAAATGTCTCTAAATTACTATTTGTACAGAAGAAGGAACCTATGTGCAATTTTTCTGTATAAATGCAACAAATTTGTAAGACAAAACAAGCATTGTTTCTTTGATAATCTCGTATTCACAAAAAAACGATTCAACTTTTTTCATTTCTGATAAATGATTTCACTACGAGTAAATTGATTTTTTTCACTACTAGCGTCTGATGACATGATTATGAACCTTTTTTCCACTTGTAAAGTAGGCTTTCTCGGCAGTTGTTCAAAGTGGTTAATAATGTGGACATTATTAACTAGTAGTCAATAATGAGAACTGTCACTTTTAGAAAACACAACCCGAAATTTCGCTCAATAAACGTTTAGACAAGTTCTCTAAAATGAATAATTGCCACCATCAGCCATTTCCAGAGAAATTACATGTCTAAAATTATCACATTTTGAAAAAATTCGAACGAAATTACTCTTTGAAAATATCTCAATGACAGAAAAAAAATACGGCCTGGTTGACCTCTACTTCCACGTACTTGATTGACATGTTAAATTAATAAACAAAAAATTCTGTCTAACCGTTCACTTTCTTATCACTATAATATGTTAATTTAGAGGACTTCAAGTGCTAGTAGTGAAAAAAAATAGTATATATACCACGGTAGAGAAGTCTATTATTGCCTTCGCACCTTACACCCCTCGGCGCAATCGCCTCGAGATGTAATCTTGGTGCTCAGGCAATAATACTGGACTTCTCTACCTTGATATATAATGTACTATTATTTATTACTAACAGACTGTATAAAACACGAGTGGCCGATAAGAAGAAATAGGTTGCCGCTTTGTAATGACTGCTATTTGCGGAAAGCTCATTACTCTCTTCAACTGAAAGCTGAAGGTACGACTAGCTTTGCTGCCCAAACAGATATGGTTTTTGCATGTTGTTTACTTCAATAGCCATGTCACAACTGTTTTTCTAACCACTGGTAATTATATTCCAGAAAATGATGGCAAAACGTACAAGTGGACCTAACGTATATATACGGTTTCCTTTTAAAGGAATTTTTCAAAAGAAATTGCCCTTATGTGATGGTTTTGTCCGCTCGTCTGTTCGTTCGTATATCCATCTGTTCCTCGTCTAAACTCGAAAACGAAAAGAAACAGCGACGTTAATCCTTCGCCAATCGATTTCAAGGATTAGTGCTAAATATAGAAGGATCCTTAGCTCGGCCCACCACTTTTTTAACGTCGATTTATTTCAACCTTGCAAAATACTAATAAATAAATTCGAATCTAGGGCATCATAATAATGCTCTTGGTCTATTTCCCAACGATCTTGGTGCATGAATAACGATTTTTACATGATTTGATCAGAATACATATGGTCAACAATTTGGTGGAAATAAACACATTATTATTATTATTATTATTAAAAAAGTATCAAATGCATGGCTTGGGTATCAAGATAATGCTGTTGGTCTTTTTCCTAACTATCTTGGTGCATGAATAATCTTTTGACATGTTTTGATCATAATACATATGGTCAATAAAAATACATCAAATTCATGTTTCCGGCATTGAAAGCTTTTACAACTCTAAATTCATGTGTGAAGACTAATTTTGGGTACATTTTGCTCTAAAACTTTATACCTAGACCATAGAGAAGAATATTGAATTGTTACATATCTAAGTGTCAGGGAATAATCTAGCGACAGTCCGAACTCGATACATGACCTAGGCAATGAAAATATGTTGATTTCTATTATACTGAGCCCACAGTGTTTCCTGTTCCCGTTTCACTCGAAGTCCTATAACTTTGTTCCTGTTGAGCCAGCTTCCTGAAAATCAATAGCGTCCGACCCTCGATACGACCTTAATGTCCAAAGTATCTACTCGTACGCCATTTCAACATGATCGGTCACTTTTAAAAAGAGTTATAGTGCACACGGACGGACGGACAATACAAAACTATAAAGGCTCTGAAGATCCTTAATAAATTAGTGTAATTTAGAGTTTTAACAAATAATAATAGGTATAAAGGTAACGAAATACATTTCAATTGAATTCAGCTTTTTTTCGACTTCTAATAAGCATTGTTTAAAGACTTTATAATAAAATCCATACATTCTGGGTAAACTCCCATACAAATGAATACCGAACGATCTTCGAAATTGTTTTTGGCTCGATAGTCTACCTCTACGTAGCTGAAAAACAATAACGACCTTTCTGATTTGTGTTAAAATTTTCAAAGGGATATGGGACGTTTTTAAACAACGTTATCGTGCACACTGACAGACAGACAGACAGCAATACAAAATACTCACCCCGGAACAAAAATTATTATAAATGCGAATTCGCTTAATCACACAATAGGTAAAAACAAGTAATACGCATAGGTACGTAATTTATTTATTATAAGCGCAGTGAAAAAAAACGGTCTAGAGCTTCAAATAAAGATTAAATAAAATATGTGACTCTTTCTCTTAACAGGAAAGTAAAAGGAATTTGCTGTCGAACTAAACATCAGCGTTTTGTTTATATAGTATAATCGTAGCCGTATCGAGTTACAACTTGCATTCTTACTCAAGGTCGCCTCAGTTACGCTGTGTAGCCGATCGGGTTACATTGAAGGAGAGCCATCTGTTGATGATTTTTGCAGGCCTTACTAAAAAGTCTGTAATGATAAAGCGGAACCTTTCGTCGTAAACTGTCACTACTTATTTAGACCACGATAGTAGCGCCAACTGGATTTTCTAGACCAGAACTACTTATTTCGTTCAAGTAATATTTCCATAAGGTTGTTTAACTATAAAGTATTTAAACAATGGTATTACCGTCCTGACGTGTGGGTTATATTTGCGGTTGAAGATCCAAACGTTCTGATTCAGTTTCGAGTGATTAATCCCTCTATAGGTACTGAAAGTTAATGATACCATCCAATCAATTCTTCAAACAGATACCGAGTACGTGTGCTATAAGTTAAGATTTGACATCATATTTGGAAAAAATATCGGGGTCAATGTATCGATTTGAAAAGTTTAACAATTAGGGCAAGACTCATTTCTATTAATTATTTATTTAAATTGAATAAAGTTCTAAAACGATACATAGCAAACTTTCAAAGCAGACTGACAAAAACCCTAACGTTAAAATTCTTAGAGTAACGACTTGCTTAAAGCTTTCTGGTACGTTTTAACTTTTCTCAATTAAGGAGTCAAAACTTTTTGTTTGTCTACTTAATGTTTCTTAATAGGTCATTTCAACAGCGCCGGAGCAATCGAATAGCGATAAATTTGAAAAATAAATAACAGTGAGTATAAGCACTCACAGTATTTTTACCCGTTAAAAACCGCATTTTAAGTTTAAAGCGGGTTTTTAAGTTTTACTGTTACGACTAATATAAGCGTATGGTTAGTTTTCTTAATTTAAACTATATATGTCGACCGTCGTGTACAACTACGAGCATGATAGACCGGTCAAAATCTACATAAAATAAAGAAAACATTGCAAACGCGCATGTAACTACGATTTTTTTATATGTTGTTAGGTCCCTTGAGAGTAGTTAACACCCAAGTTTGCTACCCCCACGGTGCTCGAAAAACTGCGAAATTTTGGCACATATTTCAGTTGTTTAGAAAAATGTACCTTAACGAAGAGTTTTTTCAAGTACGTGTTCTAGTACTTTAATAAAGATAACTAAATTTGCTACAATATCAGCGAAACCTGAGCACGCTATGTCTTTTGGTTGCGAAAATACAGCAAGTCAAAGATGGGCAATTTTCTCGCAGTGCTAGGAAAACTCGCCAGGTAATAATTTTTATTTGTTACTCAGTTGTAAACGTTGATTAACAAGACAAAACGCAAACGGGTAAACGTCATGTTTAAACGCTACTGACTTGTAAAACTGACAGCTGACCTGTAAAAATTTTACAAGTTAGTAATCTAGTAATTTCATTGGCCAGAATTAATGCGAAGTCTCTGTTACATGGATAATATGATATTTTAGACATTCCTTCGAGATCAATTTAAGAACTAAATTATTTACGTTTACAAATGAGTAACAAATAAAATATTGTACATTATACGCCAGGTAATAGTTTTTACTGGCTCTAGGAGATGACAAGCTCGCCTAACGGCTCGCTAGTCAACTTCTCCTATCGCCAGTAAAAACTCACTTACCTGGCTAATAATGTAAAATACTATAAATTTACACAAATTAAGAGCTTTAGACTCTCGCCCTTTTGGAAGGACCAGGTCTCAACCACTCAAGATCAGTGGGGGGGATGGCGGGGAGTGGGGGGGGGAGAGATAGTGTTTTCTGGAGGTGGAGGCGGGTCGGCATATGGTGTTGGATTGTCCTCATCCTCGTCCTCCTCATCCATAACTATAGGGATGGGGTTATTGCAATTTCGACCGTGGCAAACGGAACATAAGACAGAGCACTTGAGCCCCGCCTTTCTGCAAGTGCACGATACTGAAAGGTGTCAAAAACTCCTGCGCGAATATCTTCTAAACAGATTAATGCCGCAGCTTCCACAACACGCAACCTCTCCTCCTTCATGTTGTTTTTTTTTCTTCATACCAGTTTTTGTACAGAATCGTTTGGCCGACATCTTTGAAGCACACCAATGCTATTTTGCCTTGGCCACTTTCTGTTATTAAAATTATGTCGCCGAAATGTTTGATAAGGTGAGCTTTGACCGTTCTTACGTCTGGAACATACTCATCAGTAATCTGATCCATTAGCTCTTGTAGCGAGAATTGGCACTCTTCTCTATTTTCTCGCAAGTATGAATAAATAGCCTCCATAGCTTGTGGCAGATTATGTACATCTGAGCACATTGATGGCCTTTTGTCTAATGATCTTGGTAATGAGTACAGATTTTGGTGGCATCGGTGATGGTACCTAGCACCAGCAGCTACTAAGTCAGTCCCCTCACGAATAAGGCGATCTGCTGGCCCCACTCATCGCCTCGACGAGCAGCTATATCAATAACTGTCGCTTTCATCGACGGTTTTTCAACTGTGTGCACAGGGTTCTTACGAGCTGCTGGTAGTTTTATCTGGCGCTTTAGAAATTCTTCTGTGATCTCTTCTCCACATAAAAAACATATCTTTTCCAGATTTGTGACATGCTCTTGACGTAACGATGACCGAGGTGACGGCCGCTCGGTTGGAACTGGATCCCCTCCTCGACGAACAGACGCAGCAATATTCTTTTCAGCTGTATACCTCTTTCTGCATGCATCATGTACGGAGACTTCATTCCTCGTCAAAAGAAAATTGTTGTTTTCTCGAAGACCACGTTTTTCACTTGCTTCAATAAGTGTGAGGATTCCCTTTTTTTTTCCTAGCACTGGGGGAAAATTGCCCATCTTTGACTTGCTGTATTTTCGCAACCAAAAGACATAGCGTGCTCAGGTTTCGCTGAAATTGTAGCAAATTTAGTTATCTTTATTAAAGTACTAGAACACGTACTTGAAAAAACTCTTCGTTAAGGTACATTTTTCTAAACAACTGAAATATGTGCCAAAATTTCGCAGTTTTTCGAGCAGCGTGGGGGTAGCACAAGGTTTTCAGGGTTGCAAACTTGGGTGTTAACTACTCGCAAGGGACCTAACAACATATAAAAAAATCGTAGTTACATGCGCGTTTGCAATGTTTGATGTCGATATTGACCGAGCTATGAAATCCGGGCGAGTGCAAGAGAACGGTTATCCAATCAACTGCACTCCTTAGGTAAAGAGCTGCCCACTCTCAAATTAGAAAACGACGAAAGTGCTACCTGTTTGAACTTTGAGGAGTACTGAAGCCTACTATTTTATTATTTTGTCAACGTTCACCAATTAAATTCCCTTTAGCTCCCACTCCCACTCTTATCAAACAACGTCTTCGATAAACTAACACCTGTTTATCTTCAAATTAATTAGCTTTTAAGGAGCGATAACGAACTCCTTATCGCAAAACCGTATGAAAATGAGATAAACTAAAAAAACACACAACGCAATTATTTCCAGATGTCCCTAATCATTCTTGCCGTAATCTAACGGAACAATAAATCAATCAAAATACAATGCGATTATTTAAACAAAATTAATCATCTTATAATTTTAATACAAAATAACTCCGTCCTAATAAAACTTGAATTCCCAACGGTCCACCACTGGGCTACATACCATGTGATCAAAAATGAGTTGCTGTCGAGTCACCTTTGGAATTTTTGTTTACATGGGAAATCGTGCTTAACTTGAACTTCCAAAGGCGACTTGACAGCAACTCATTTTTGATCGCCCGTTAGAAGGTGTCACTGAACATGAACCGTTCAGCAGAGAAAAACTTTGTAAGAATTTTATTTTGACTTGTGAGGGTCATTTGCTTCAAAGAATAAAATCTTTTGCAGTCACGAAACTTTGTTAGCAAACCTCAGATTCAGATTCGGCACCCCAAAAAATAACTACATAGACTGCTAGAAAATTTACCCCGCACCTTTCCCGCGAGGACCCTGAACGCAACTTGACTGTTTTATTACTTATGCTGCAGAAACCTTCGCGATGCTTGCTACACAATTTAATTTCAATTTTACAGCAGTAAAAATACCCCCCCAAAAGGGCAATTGCAGTTCATTTGAATGATATTAAAATATAATGCTGAATATAAACATAATGCGGCCTAAATTATTGTTTTATGAATCAATTAAAAACTTCAATTAGACCTAATGCATTTCGGTCATAAAAATAAATTCCAATATCATAAAACCTTCATTCACATAATACTACCCCCAATGACTAACAGTTTTGGCGTAAGAAATTATTATATGCTTAATTAATGTTTATAGTGTACCTACGGAGATAATTAAAGGAATTAATCCTTAATAAACTACGATGTAGGCACTTATTTTGTAGTTAACTCTTAAATGTATGCATGCATAGAACTGTAATGTCCTCAGAAATTGCATAACTTCCGACTTTACACTCATAAAAATCGTTTCAGTCATAACTTTATATGCCTCAAAAGGGTAGATGCACCTGACAGTCAAAACCTATGGACTGTAAAGGAATTATTGCAGCATGTGGCAGACTTTCAGTAATGTTGTACTAGCGTAGCAATATTGGAATGCTATTACATTCTTGAATTGAACGTAATATAGTATTATGGTTGACTGAAACATTTCTGCAGTACCCAAGTTTGCGAAAATTACTGAATAGCTATAGCTGTATGATTTCAAGGCGTGTAACGAGATGATTTATGCAACTTGGCCGTGATCGTTATATTCAGGTGCTTTATGGGTACGAGTCACTTATTGAGTATACAAAATAACTTTTCGCCATTACAATCGTTGAATGACGTCGTATAACGCTTACAGAATCATTACACACACATTACTCCAAGCGAAATATTGTGGTAATAGAATGGTTTGACCCAATGAACCGGTCTAGAAACTTTATACTACATATATTGTTTTTCAGCTATTATTCAATGTTGGCTTTTAATAATTATCGTTGAATTCAAACAGTTTTGTTGTGCTTTTAGCAATTTTGATTTTCATTAAAATTCATTACCTATACCTCATACCTGCTTGTTTGACAGGTGATTACCCATTTTTTTTTGCTTTATCGTACACACTTTCTGAACACTAAGCCCTTTTATGTCAGAAATTTAGAAGAATAGTTTGAAATTATATTAGAGTAGACCCCCGATTAGAATTGCAAAGTTTAAATTTTAACTGACATCGCTAGCTATTGGTAAATGAATTTGAACAAAACGAAAAAATTAAAACGGCAAAGAAAGCTTAATTTTGTATATTTAAGTAATAAAGTTTTAGCCATTTGCATTTGTCTCATTATAAAAACGTTCGCTTTGTTAGTGATGTTTATGCAGCAATTTTAGACTTAACATTATTTATTCCGACATTTTTCTTGACACAGCATAAAAGAAAGGAAACTTGGTTTTCTGGAAAGTCTCTAGGCCTGAAATTGAAAAAGTCGTATTCTGCGACTGTCGTTTCTGCTCAAGAAAGGCATACCTTCAATGGATATTTCACAGGCGTGAATGTGGCACAGAAAAACCTCCCTGCAATAATATTCTGCCCTTACAATTTAATGCACCGTTTTCATTACAGCCAGTTTATAATTTTCGTGGCGTCTTTGTATCCCATTATCGGATTCGATTTGGAGATCATCAACGTATTCGTAGCAATGTTATTATGATTATTAATAATACCATTACAAATTTTGTAAACGTACTTTACTGTAATTAGCACTTTACATACCAGGTGGAAATTACGCACACATTACGAAATTACCAGCTGCTAGTAGAAGTAAATGTAAACGTATTCGGTTTCAAGTTAATTTTATCCGCATTAATTCAGCCATGTTCATTATGCCTTAATATCCCAATTAACGCACACGATTTGTGCTTCGAATTATCGCGTGGCCTAAATATAGGTACAGATTCGGGGGTAAAGATTAAAACTTCAGATTACAAATTGAAGGGGTTTCTCAAATCTCTGATTTCTTGGCCAGTATTCCTCTAATGTCAAGCCATGATGACTGATGAGTATGATTGCGTCACACAAGCAAGTTGTGTACCTACTATTACTCTTTTATAAATAATTCAAATTTTCGGATTAGCTAGATAAATGCGGATAAATGTGCCCTTAGGTCCCTCGGTATATTGCAGTTCAACTGACTAAAATGTGATTCTGTAATGACAACTTAAGCGGTCTCATATAAACTTCGTGGGGGTTTAAGTTTTATTACCCAAAGTTTATTTAAAACGTTAACTGTCACGTGTATACTAAACAATATCAGAAAATTTCAAGATTATTATGTATTATATGATAGGTTTCATAAAGCTTTTCTAGACCTTGCCATTTTCCAATTCTCTATAGGAAACGAAGTACGAAAGGCCTGCGCGTTAAACAAGGAGGGACCAATCGGCGCTCGTTACCTGGATTAGCTGCAATAGCAATGGTCCTCATTCAAAAATTACAGTGATACTTAACTAACAAGAATATATATTTATTTGAGAAAATAAGGAAACTGTTATAATCCGGAAGCACGAAAGGTTCGCCCCGGAATATTCTCCCAAGGATTCGCATCATTTCCAAAAGATTCGCTATCGGTACATTCCTGGAAAGCTCTATCCTAAAGTTCCCTTCTATTCCTGTGACAATATCCGCCACGATAAAGTAAATGCAAACTACCTCCCCTCCAAACGAATTGTCCCCTGGAATACTCACCCCTTAAAATATTCGTTTCTGGAGGATGTACTCGTAAGTTTAGAAAAGCACGAGCCTGAGATTTTAAAAAAACCTCACCCTTGAGATAAGTGCCACGATATGGAGAAATTCATTAACTTCAAGTGGTACGTACTCAATTCTACAGTTCTCAACTATATCCTTGGGGAAATTCCGTGAAAGATTCGCCTTTTTGGGGTTAAGTTTTGAAGGAGAACTTCCTGCAATGAGTCTTCCAAGTCGAATTTACCGCACATCTCAAATAAAAATGCTCAGAAGGAATGGGAAATTAATCCGCAACAAACGTCACACGACTAACGTGCAGTTTTAAATTGCTGATAGGGGTAGTAATTCCGCCTACTCCTCTACGACCGCCACGTCTGTTCAGTTTAATTCCTATTCAATGCAAATTTAATGAGTTATTAGAGGATATTTTTTGTTCACTTTCCCAAAGGTAGTAAGGAGTTGAGACACCCTGTACGTATACGTTCCCAAATATTCTAAAAAATAGCTTCTCTTATTTACTTTTTTTCTTAGCAACCTTAAGACCTGCAAAGACCAACTTAACGGACTGACTATTTTCAACTATAACGTTTTGGTCGATATCTAACATTATTCCAATGCACGGAAAAAAATGGCAGCCAGTGGGAGACAATAAAAATGCGAAAGATGACACCTAACCAGTAGCACACAAAATGGCAAAGGATGCCCACAAAATTAAGCGCTTACCTTATAAAGAAAACTGATTTTCTAAAATTCATTAAAACGTCATTCGTTAACCATGCTTACCCAATTAAGCGAATTCAAACTTTAATACTCATTAATCCAATTAACCTCTAGACCTGATTGTAATTTTTCGGCGCCCCAACTGTTCTCGTTATCTACACTCCGGCATATCTGCAAGTCTGATAACGTGTAAACAACTCGATTTGGAACTCGCTTATATCCTGGTTTTCGCTTATTATGGGTTTAGTAATTAATTAACGGCACTGAAATCGTTAAATATTAATTGATTCTTTTATTCCCTGGCAAGAGGGCATTCGGTGGCTGCAAAAAACTATCCAATCAAAATATTTCTCCTTGATAAATTCATTATAAAACTTACGTGCTTACACAACAAACAATTACACAAAAATGTGAACACTCCTGGAGCAAATAATTAACATCAGCAACCCCTTAGTAACGAAGGGCCAATATGAACTCCGGGGCGGAAACCGGAAGCTTCGTTACATCGAATGACGTTCATAGTTAAAAGTACGATCCGAGTATTTATCCCTTTAAGAGGTGATTAATGATACGCTTTACAAAAAAGAAAGCAAAGAAAAGGTACCCTCTTGCTGGTTATGTGCCTCGGTTAATTCCTGTTGTCTCAATCCTCAAGCGTCCATATGATAGGTGAAACTGAGGATAATGGCTGCCCTACAAGATGGTCGAAACTAGGGAATGCAAACCCGCAGCAAAATCTCAATCCCGGTATTTGCGGGACTGTTAGATGTTAATCCCGCGGGATCCCGCAAAACTTTAAATAAATTGCCAAATAAGCAATTCAGTGCGGTTAACTTCTGTATTAAAATAAATCGCTAATTATCACAATATTTAACAAAAAAGTACCTTCAGCCTAACTTAGAGCTCAAAAAAACCTCACATGTAAAGCACAAAAAGGTGAACTTCTAAAGTGCCTCAAAAATCATAGTACCTTTTTAACGAAAAAAGTTTAACAATTATTTAAAAAATAACTTCTCCGTTATGCGTTTCATTAACAAAGTAAACAGAGTTGTCCCCTTAGTCGACAAATTCCTCGGTCCCGCAAATCCCGCAGGATCTCGCTCCATTTATGTGCGGGATTAATCCCGCAAAAATGCTGCTGGATCCCGGTATTTCGGGATCCCGCGATCCCGGTATTGCATTCCCTAGTCGAAACCTAACTGATAAGAGCAAACAGATACAGTTCCTAATAATTGCGTTTGTAATTTGTACATGAACATGCCCTTGTAGTTGATATAACCTCGAATTACTGGTATTTTTAGCAGGGATATCAGCGAACCCTCTCTACGAGAGGGCGTAGAAACCAATTAATAATTAGTAACGATGGATAAATAAATTGATTTACGTCGGCTCAACCGTCAGATTACAGAAGTCACGTGTGTAAAATTTTCCAATTAGTCTCATTAACGGGATAAGTGTAAGTAATTCGAAATATAACACAATCTTCGAAGTAACAAAAACAGGAAGCAATTCATCTCATAAAAAAATTTAAGCACGCACACAGGCGAGCACACAGGTAACTGCTTTAACTCGACGTGCCGACGTGAAGAATAATTACCGGAATGGGAAGTTTTACACGATTTGGGAACCATAATTACGAGTTCTTCCTAATGGAAAAAATACAAAATGAATTGTGGATACGCCGTTTTGCAGTAGGAGAAGAACAAGAAATTGGGAAATACATATTCGACTATTTAGGAAAAGCGATTAGATCAAATTTATTTGTGCCTTAAAAGTAACGTAAATTACCTTTGAGGACGGAGATTTCGATTTTACCTCATAAATTACTTGGAAGATATGCTTATTGGTATTCTTCTGTTGCTTCTGCCACCTAATACTTAGCACCTGTTGTGTTACACCCTATAGAAGGTAAATTTTGCAACCCCCCCCCCCCCTCCATCCTGATTCTGATTCGAGGACAGTTGTTTACAAGTGAATAAATAAAAATTACCACCTAGGATACAATATTGTGTTCGTATTAGCTGGAAAAAAGTGCAGTGTCGCAAGCTCAGAAATTTTAATTCAAATCGGTCAAGTTTCTATTCTAATTCTATTTAGCAAGTCGTAATTCACAATGTTTAACTAAGAAAGTAGTACTGTAACATTGTAATTTAAATTAGGATGATGTAACTTAGATGGTGTCAATTGTAATTCAGAAATGGTAGGACATAAATTATGATTTCTCATTTGCAAGTAATGTTTCCTGAAACGCAACCATTTTGAAATCCAATTTACTGCTTTAATTTTCAATTGATGCCTTTTAACATTAATCTGAATGACATTTGATCGTTTCCAAAATACTTTATTTAAAATTAACGCAACATTTTCTAAAATACAATCGCCTGATCTGAATTTCTACTTTCCTAAAACCTAAACTTACACAATTGGACATGTGTGGTTCAAGTAAGATTTGCTGAAAATAAGGTACGTAATTAAAGAAAGATGTGTAATTGTGTAAGCGGGTGTAATTACATGAACAGCTATTAATCATGCATTTCCCATAGAAAAGGGAAACGAATCATAGATCTATTTATTGAATCCATGTCTATGTACAATGGCGCGAAAGAATTTGTCGAAACGTGTAGCCAATCCAGTACCTACCAATTCCAACAACGAAAATGTTAAAAGTTTCATGGGTTGCATGTGAACAAAATTACGAAAAGTTGCGCCTCCGTGTTAACGATGCCGAACAGAAAAAAATTTCCTATCCATAAAATAACAACGGCAACTTGGTTTGCCAATCAAATTTAATTTATGTGGGATCTGAATTACCTATCTGCATAATCTTCGTTGTAGGTAATGAATGGGGTATCAGTTTGCATATTCAGCATTCTGCGATAGGTTATCGTAACGTATAACTAAAGCGTTAGTGATAAATGATAGTGGAGAACGGAAGTTAAATATATTCCTGAATGATTTCCTTCCGTGCGCACTTTGTGCAAGTGAAATGGAGTAAAATAATACATTTTCATTGCTGCAATGTATTACATGGATTAAAATTTAATCCATTCAATAAAAGCAAACGTTTAACTTTTTGGAATTATTCCACGCTTTATGATTTATTACTCCCTATTACCAATTTTTTTCCTAATGCTATCTTTATAAAGCATCCCAAATAGTTCGGATTGATCAGGAACGTACTATGTAAAACCATTGTGCACGATCATTGTCGCAACTTTCATTTAGTCCAATCGCTCGCTATTCGTGAATAATTAGTGAGCAAAGCAAAGTATGATCAAGCCAAAGTTGAACTTCCCATTTGCAAGAAAATATTGGCGAGTAGATTCAGCAATTACAACGATGTAGGTAATCAAAAAATCCAATACACATTATTTTATATTTATTGGGATTTTCTTTATTTTTAAGTAGGTCAATTTCTACCGAAGCTGCGCCTGCTCTTGCATATACCGAAAAATTTTGTAACAGTTTTAAAACACATTGCTATGTAAACAACGTGGACGTGGACGTTGATGTTTTGGTCCAGACGCCTGAAGTTGATGGCGTGTCATTAATCGTTAATCAAATTCTCGTTTCAATTTATTTAATTAATTTGATTAGGTTTTAGGATTGCGTTTCTATTTCTATCCTAGTGGTTTGTTTTGTTTAGTTTTGTTGTAAGCAATTATTTCCTAAAATTTTTAAATGTAAGTCAATTTATCACTTATTTTTGTTATCATTTTGCTTTGTTAAACCATTTATGTGACAGTTCAAATTTAATTGATGGGAACGTTGATTAGAACAATGCATTTTATTGGGCAACAAACTGCGTGTTTTCATGGAAAATTGTTTATCAGAGACAAGAGAATTTCGCGTAAAATTGTGTTACGTGACTTAAAAGAGCGTCTAGAAACGGAGTTTTAATTGGTTGTCGAGTTGCTACGCTCAGGTAATTGGATGAAGTTTTTCGATTTGTGAACGCCAGTAAGAAAAGGCCTTTTCGCTAATTTCGATGCCGAGTTGCTGTTCGTTGAAAGAGGGACTTTCCGCTATTTCGAGGCCGAGTTGCTGTAATAGAACGCTTATGCGAAAACCATAAAAGAAGGCGCTGCATCCGGAAAGCACCAGGAGACCTATTTAGGAAACGGATAGATTTTATATTGGTAGGAAGTAGATATAAACACGGACTCAAAAAAGTTTGTGGACTACCAGGAGCTGATATGTTCAGCGACCACACTCTCTTAGCTGCAGATTTAGAGAAAAGACTGAAAAAAGTGGAGAAAGCTGATGATGGTAGAAAATGGAATTTGGAAAAGTTGAAAGAATTAGACAAGGATGAAATAGGATGAAAAATGGAAAGAGAACTGAATGCGTGGGACAGAAGAAAGTTTGGAGCAGAATTTGGAGATGATGAAGGGGGGTGTAATAAAAATTGGTGCATCGGTTTCAACAAGAGGCCAAGATTAAAGAAACCTTGGATAACAATAAAAATGATAAGATGGAGGAAAGAGGAAAGCTAAACATTTAACGACAGATGAAGGAAGATTGTACAGAAAACTATAAAAGAAACGGATAAGGCAAGAACAGTATGGTTGTAACGATTTATTTCCCCCATTACGAAGCATTATTATTATTTACGATTTACTACTTGTTGAAGAACTCCCGTACATTTAAAGCGATTTTTATATTTCAAATAACCCAGTATTTCTTTTGGTATCTGAATTGATTTTACGGTTATTACTACCCTCGTATTTCATACGGGGAAAGTTAAGATAGAAATTGAGTGGCGCTGAACCCTCTTGGTGAGTGGTAACAAGGTGAAGAAGATCATATACCCAAAACGAACAACCGCAGTAGAAGATCTCTTATTTCCAACCCTGAGCTATTTGGCCGTTTAGGCGCGCGTTTGAGGTAACTCAGGGCCAACTCTGCCTACTGACGAAAGATCAATGAACTGGAGACATTAGGCAGACATGATTTGGTACTAATAAAGTAGAGGATTGTTAGTATAAGATTTGCGGATGGCATGATTGTATTTACTGAGAGTGAAAAAGGATTTCAGATATTGTTAGAAAAGATAGATGAAATGAAAACAGTATATGGCCTAAGAAATAATAAGAACAAAACAAAAGCTATGAAAGTGGGGGTGCAGGACAATGGAACAGGATGGTAGACGAGGTGAGGACAAATCAAATAGAAAGATATAAGTATTTAGGTACAGAGATAACACAACGTTGGAAAAGCGAAAGCGTGTTCTAACCTACGGTAGTGAAACGTGGACCGCAATGAAAAGAGATCAGCAAATGTTAGAACTTCATAACTTCATAACTTTTATTGTTTCCTGTTGACAATATAATATTGTATTAGGACATGTCACAAAATGAAGAAAAAAGAAAGAAAAAGCGAAAGAAAACATTGATATAATTTAACATAAAGATAACATAACATAACTTAAAACCTTGAGCACTTACTTACTTCTAAAAACTCGTCGACAGTGTAAAAAGCATTTTCGCTTAGAATATTTTTTATTGATCTTTTAAAATCTTTGAGCGTATGCAGGTTTTTAATTGAGGTTGGGAGGTGGTTGAATAGTTTGATTCCTACAGAGTTTGGAGATTGTTTTGAGATTTTTAACCTTGCCATGGGTATACTAAGGTCTCCTTTATTTCGGGTGTTATAAGAGTGAAATTCATTGTTGCGCCTAAGTTGGTGTTTATTTTTGTAGATATGAGTTAATACTTCCAATATATATAGCGATGGAAGGGTGAGGATGTTATATTTGATGAAATATGGTCGGCAAGACTCCCGCTGCTTTATGCCCAATAAACATCGTATTATACGTTTTTGTACAATAAAAACTTTAGCGGCCAGTGTAGATGATCCCCAGAAAAGAACACCGTAACATAACCTTGACTGAACCTCCGCATAATAGAAGGACAATGTGAAATATACACCAATCAACTGTCTGATACTACGGATTTGAAAGCAACAAACATTAAGCTTTTTTATCAAGCATAAGCAGTGGCACTTCCAGTTTAATTTTGTATCCAAGCACATTCCCAGGTATTTCCCTGATTGTTGCACTGGAACATTAGCAAGAAGGGATACATCGGTGGTGGGAGAAATAGAAGAAAATAAAATGCAGTACGTTTTGCTATTGTTTAAATGAAGTTTGTTAAAATTAAACCACCCTTGAAGCGTCGATAGAATTCCACTTGCCCGTTGTTGTAGGTCAAGAATAGTTTTACCGGAAACTATTGCAGTAGTGTCATCCGCATACATGATTACAGAGTTCAAAATGAAAACAATATCATTGATAAATAAAAGAAACAGGATTGGCCCTAAAATCGAGCCCTGTGGTACGCCAATGTTCATCGGCAAAAGGCACGATGAGAACTTTGTGATCTTGGAATTGGATTTGCACTTTATTTCTACATACTGAGATCTTCCATAAGTAGGATAGGAACCATTCCGAGACTACACCCCGGATTCCATAAAACTCTAATTTTTCAATCAAGACTTTATGGTTGACACAGTCAAAAGCCTTTGTTAGGTCACAAAACATTCCTATTACATGTCGCTTATTTTCAAGGTGAGAAATTACGTCGCTGAGAAATGAGTTTATGGCGGACATAGTAGAATATCCGGTACGAAATCCGTGTTGTCGGTTTGTTATGATATTATTTTTATGTAAATGACCGGTTAATCTATCGAGCATAGCATACTCGAAGACTTTTGACAGCACCGGACTGACAGATATAGGTCTATAGTTGTTACCATCATGCGTTGAACCTTTCTTGTGGATTGGATGAACTATAGACATTTTTAATTGAGCGGGAAAAATACCTTGAGCAAAAGATAGATTAATTAGAAACGTTAACGGAAAAATTATTATTGGTGCGATAGATTTCAACAAATTTGTAGGGATATCATCTGGTCCTGATGTTTTCTTTGATTTTATTTTATTTAGGACGAGTAATAGTTCATCGGTGGTGAAAGGAAGAGCACACATACTATTTGTGACAGATTTTATGTTGTTGAATTTACATCCGGTATAACTTAGATTATTGGATTGCATGGAGTTTACAATTTCTTGAGGACCATTTACGAATCTTTTATTGAATTTATCGGCTATTTCTTTAGGATCGTCTAACATATTACCTTCCTCAAGAAGAGTGATATTTTTGCTACACGCGTCTGAGTTACCTTGTGAGAAGCTTTTGAAATGTGGATATGGAGAAGATGATGAACATAGGGTAAGTAATGCAGAAGTATTAAGGACCCGAAGGAAGGTGAAGAAGGATATAAACGAGAAAAAAGAGAAGAGTAGAGGACAGAGAGTCATGGAGAAGGACCTGCATTAGCAAAAAACTAATGATGATGACGTACTATATTTACTGTTCAGAAGTGTAAGTTCTGACAAGACGAATCAATTCATCTCTCTTTAAGGTGCTTAATTTCTGGAAATGTTTAGCCACTTTGAGGATTTACAAACTAACACGCCAATAAAAAAACTGCCACGATTTCCGGCGCATTTTCATGATAGACTTCTGCTATAAGATACCAACTAGTATACTGAATAATTTCTTACTTGTGGCAGAGCAAATACAAAAGTTAAGCTTGAGAGGGTAACCGCCCCGAAATACATTAATGTAGTGATATTATACACAAGCATAGCAAATGAAAATGAGAATCCTAACGGATATGGCAGCTGCGTTTAATCACACGGCACTTTAGAGAGAGACACTCTTATTATATTCAAAAATAATGCATTCCGCCAATTAATCGTTTTGGAGAGCTTTTGAATAAGTTTTAAATCGCGTGTGAGGCTTTGGTAAAACAAAGCTATTTGTCTAGTTTCCGGGAACGTTGACAGGTGTTGATAAATTGAGTTAACTTGTCCTTTATTTCCCTTCCCTATTCCTGTCGTACACGTCTACAGTTATTGGGGAAAATAGAAGATGGGTGAAAACAATTCGGAAGGAAAACGTTCGAAAATACGTTGACACGTTTTATTCAAGCGTTTCTCCGCTGATATTGAAGAGGTAGGTACACGCGCTTTTAATTAAAACCTCAACTATCACGTAACCTTTCAACTAAGGAAACGTGTAACGAGATGACTTCTTCGAACTATTGCAGCACAAAGGCAACCGCAGTACACTATAAATTACGGGGCAGACGAGGGTGCAGGTAAACATATTACGTTGTCGCAACGTGTTGTTGTTGGACCTCGTTTGTCACTATGCTTTTACAGCATCATCTCTTAGGGGATCATGGCTGCTTAGAATTCCTGCACGTTTACTCCATTATTGAAAAGTCCAGAGGAAACGGCATTTTACGCTTATATTGAATTTTTCAATGCAGTTAGTTTTTGTTTTATTCTATACCGATGCTTGTCACAAACTCTTACGTAACATGTATTTATATGTAGAGAAATAACGATTTATCATGTTATAGAAATATGTCAAATTTGTGGTCGCATTTTTACTATAGTAATTTGCTTATGTTTCAGAGACGTTTTTGAGTACTTCACTGCGGGCTCGGTAATTACAAAAATGCAGTATGTATTGCGGAAATGGGGCGTACCGGACTTCTTATAACACCCGATTAGTTCAATAGCATAGAAATCACCACCGAAAACTATTTCGAGCAATAATTGCACATTTGGAGTCATCTTTAAATAGGGATGTATAGATTTTTACGAATCTATCTTGTTAATAACATCAAAATAGAGGATTTTTATCATTTATGGTATAAAGATAAGTATATTAAAAGCTAAATCAGGTCCATCTATTTGTGTTAGGTTGATTATGTTAATAATTTACGTTACTTGTGCTAAAACGTGCTTGCATTCGTTTTTTAATTTGAGAGTAAGGTCTCCAGTAGTCGGCCACTTAGGCATAGATATTACTTCACAAATATATTAAAAATAGTCAGCTTTACATCATATGAATGTGAATAACTGTTGTGGTATTAGTAGTAATTGTATTTGGTTCCAAAAATACCGATTAAGCACTATATGGCGATATAAAATATTAGTAAACTATATTTCAAAGCGAAGCCAAAAACACCAGTGGTCAGCCATTAAAAACTTTAGTACAGCCATCCCTGCTCCAGTAGTCAGCCCAGTTGCATTTGGAACAATAAAACTATAGGTAGGTAGGTATCTAGGTGGGTAGATATTAATATGCGACTTTAATAATAACAAAAATTAGTAGGTATATAACATTTAAGAATACACTATCCACAAAATATTATTTTAGCCTGTACAAAAGGTACAAACAAATTCTGCATCTTGAATGTCAATATATTTACACCCTTGAAATTTTGTGCATTTCAAGTGATACCACTTGGGGCACTTATCACATCCCACGTTTTTCATGTCATTGTCTTCTGTATCACTGTCTAGAAGTAAGTCGCAAGTAGCACACTGTTCTTTTCGCTTTGTTGAGGTTGGGTTCTCACCGTTGTCCTTTATATGATAGGTTTGTAGGTTGTCATTACTCTCATTGGTTTTTTTAGCTTTTTGCTTTTTGTTCAACGATTTTTGCTGTAATCTTTCTTTAGCTTTCTTAACTCTTTCTTCCTTTCTTTTAGCCTTTTCCTTTTCAGAATTTTCTTTTTCATCTTGTTTCTGCTGTAAATACATTCTAAACTGCTCTGATGAAATTGCGGCTGGGAGTCTATCAGTTTTTCTTCTTTTTTGTTTTGCATCTATTGGACCAGGGAAAAATAAATGATGTTTGATGGATGTGGTTTTTTGTTTTTCAGTAGTGCTACTATTATCGACATTAAAATTATTTTCTGGTTCGATGTTGGATTTATTAATAACAATATTTTGCAACACTACGATCTTATTTTTTTGGTCTTCAGCTTCTGTGTCTGCATTTTTCAGTATATTAGTTTCATTTGTGTTTGGTTTTATTTCCTGTCTATGAACAAGATCTTGATTTCGGTCATTCTTACTTTCATGTGGTTCTGTTTCACTCAATGTAACTATGTCCCTCGTTTCTAGGTCTTGATTTCGTTCTGTTCCTCTTAGTGTAATAATCTTCTTTGCTACTGCGTCTTGGTTTGCTTTACTCCTATTTTCATCGGTTTCTGTTCCACTCAATGTTACATTAGGGGATTCATTCGGTTCTATTTCCAACGTTATTGCGACGGCTTTATTTGGTTCACTACTATTTTCATTTGGGTCTGCTCCATTTTCATTTCCTTCAATTCGACCTGTTCTTTCTTCAAGTTCATTATTAGTAGCATTTGCATGGGAGAATACCTCAGTAACAACAGTTTCAAATTCATTTTCACCAATATATTCATTAAAATCAAATGTTATAACATCTGCCGTTTGACGGTTCAGTTCTATAGGAGAGATAGGTTGAAGAACACCATCCGGTTGTACTTCATAACTCTGACTTTGATTTGCTGGCTCGTATTCCACTTCTATGGCATGAAGTTCCTCAACAATCTGTTCAACATTTGCAATTCCTCTGTTAAAAAGAGTCTCTTTCAAACTTATCAAAACTTCGCGAGTTAGCCTTAAATCTTGTGCCGTCATCCCAACATTTGGATTTTTTTGCATATACCCTACATCTTGCATGTGTTCTAATCTATTTTGTACGCACTTTTTAAAATCCACCGCATCGGCGTTAAACGGAAACAATCCGCACTTTCTGAATCCGTTTTTAATTATGTCTAGTAAGTTTTGTTTTGTTAGCACTTGCTTTAGTAGAGGACAAAACGTAGTTTTCGTTAAGACACAGTTAGTGTTTTCTGATTTCCTTTGCCACTCCCTGACAGTGTTTTTCCATTCCTGCTTCAGAGGTTTAAAGACGCTTACGTCAGCCGGTTGCATGATATGGGTTGTATTGGGAGGAAGTGCGTATAAGATAATACGATTATCATGGCAAAATTGACTAATTTCTTTGGACAAATGCGACTTATGACCATCAACCAAAAGTAATACAGGCCTACGGATTTCTTTGGAGGTAAGCCATTTGTCCAGGCCATTAGCTATGTATTCAAAGAAGGTGTCAGATCGCATCCATCCACTTTCGGATTTGCCCAAAAACCACCCTGAAGGTACACTGTCAACCACCGCCTTCGTGGGTCTTACAAACGGGAACACAACCATAGGCGGTAAAGTTTGACCGTCAGCCGAAAAAAACAAAAGTACTGTGATAGTCTCCTTTTCGCTGCCTTTTTGTATTTCGTATACATCTCTCCATCCTTTGGGTGCCAACACTTTTCCCGTTTTGGGACACATTGAAAAACTTGTCTCGTCCCCATTAAAAATTCGAGTTGGATCTTGTAATATATCCAAAGAATTGCAAATTTCTAAATGAGCTGTTAATTCACGAAACCATTTTCTAATTGTTTCCTCGGTTATTATACTTCTGGCTTTAGTGAGTCCTTCTGCTTCTCGCAGAGCTATCGCAGGATGTCTCTGAAGAAACAGTTTATACCATTTCTTTCCCGGTCTGCTGTTTACAAAGGGATTTTTTCGTTCTTCGCTTATTACAATTTGTTGCACTGTGTTCAACAAATCATTTTTTTTTAAAGGAAATCCACTTTTAGCTAATTCAATCACCCATTCTTCTAGCTCTACTTCTTCATCTTTAGTGAGAATAGTGCCCGGTCCCATTCTTCGGGGCCCTTCTTTAACTCGCCCGTGCAGTCGGTCCTGCAATGTTCCCCTAGGAACACTGAACCTTCGGCTTGCTTCCCGAATTCCTAAATTTTCAGTTCGGATTGCGTTCAAAGCATCGCGTAAAGCCTCTTCTGAGTATTGATGTATTTCGCGTTTTTTAAAAGGCGCCATTGTTCTAAATAATAAATCATCAAATTATTACCTAGGCAATTTGTACGGATGAGTATTGGCACTGAGGGAGCGTGAAGTCGGCCATTGCCACACGCTTGTGCAATGAGGTGGCTGACTATTGGGTTTACAATGTTTTTGCTTTATTTTTAGTTCACCAGTTAGATTTTAGGCTACACCTGTATCACAACAGTCAATTTGGTTCATATTCGAAATGTCCGCAAAATTCCCAGTGGTCGGCCACCTGGCTGATTACTGGAATGGACAGATCAAGTCAATACCCATACTCAGCCGTCTTATTTTACCAACTCAGCTTTATTCAATTTTATTTTTTGAGAAATATTTGGAAAGAGAAACTATCATATAATTACAAAACACTAGCACTGTGATGTTATATGCACAATTTTCTTAATTACAGACTATTTTCTGATGGGTCGTATCTAAGCAAAATCATACGTGCTTACCTTGAATTCAGCCGTTACACATCAAGCATATAATCACATGCGTCGCACTCTGTCAATTTTGTGGTTATGTTGTTAGATGTTACTGGCGCGAAATTTAAATAGGTGGCCGACTATTGGGAAAAATACAATTTACAAAAAGAGTGATACTTCGGATATTACAAGGCAATATTTGTACTGGTGGCCGCCAACTGGAGATGGCTGAACTTAGGTGCATTTACCCTATATAGCTATTTCTAATTTAAGGAATTGAAGTTGATTGCCGAAATCTTCACTTCAAAATACGGCCACCAATACGGTGAGAGCTGCAGGACAGAGGATGTCAAGACGATTAGTGAAAAATTGAAGCATAAACTTTCAGTTCAAAGCCCGCCTAAGCTACTGGTCGAGAAGTATTTAATCGAAATAGCCAAGAATTACAACATTCCATACGAGCCGGATCCACAAGTCATGCAGGAGGAAGGTTGGTAGCGTTTATAAGGTCCAATTTTTCTCATCCCATTGTAGCTAATGGAATTTTGATTGACCTAAGCGACCGGAACAACTTGGGAGATCCACAGCCTGCCGGATTTATTGGATATCCCACGTATCCTACGCCGCCCTCTCTTCCGGCAGCGCCTTTTAATTATCCGGTGAGTGTGGTAAGCTGTTTGATATGAGCTGATGGGCGTATTTTGCAGAATTTGCCGCCTCAAGATCCGTCACCTGGTTTTAGTGTAGGCGGGCATCCGCACGATCCCAAAGGAGGAATACCATTTGGAGCACCTTTCTCTTATAATATTCCACCGGCACCTGAGTCAAAGGAGTCGAATATCTCATACCATCAGGTATATTCTCAATTTGCGATTGTAACACTGATATTGCTGTCCTCTATTGCTTACTAATTTGCGGGCTGCTTTTGTTCTTAAATGACAGAATGAAACTGATTTCATGAACTTGTCTTTTGTGTTTATAGTTTTTC
>NW_022170249.1:45824631-45952832 GCF_008802855.1 Photinus pyralis
CTGGGAAAACACTTTTTCTTATTATTGGTTGGCGTAGAATCCAAAACGTCGTTTACTTTTTCGATTAAACTTTTCAATAAAAAGTTACAGGACTGAACAATAAAAAAAAAAAATATTGTTTAAAGGGCTGTAACTTTTGATCTAGTAGCCAATCTCAGGAACTGTTGAAATTTGTGGATTCTCAACGGCCAATTCTATAAAGAAATGTTTTTTCCCCGGTCGATCATCAGGAACGAATTTATTTTCGGCGCTTCAAAAAAGGCAGTGTATATAACCTTCCTTTTTTCACAAAATGACGGCACCACAAATTTCTTGGGAAACAATTTTTTTATTAATTTGGGTGCGTAGAACCAAACGTTCTTTGGTGCAGTCGATTTTTGGTAAAAAAGGAAGGTTATACACTGCCTTTTTTTGAGGCCCGAAAAAAAATTGTCTTAGATCGACCGGGAAAAAACATTTTCATATAGAATGCGGCCTGTAGAATCCCCTTTTTCAAACAGTTCCAAGATTGGGCTACTAGATCAAAAGTTACAGCCCTTTCAATTTTTTTTCGAAATTGTTTTCTAGTCTGTAACTTTTGATTGAGAAGTCTAATCGAAAAAGTACGAATCGTTTTGGATTCTACGCACCAAAATTAATAAAAAAAATTGTTTTCCCAAGAAATTTTGGTGCAGTCGATTTTTGGTGAAAAAGGAAGGTTATACACTGCCTTTTTTTGAGGCCCGAAAAAAAATTGTCTGAGATCGACCCGGAAAAAAATTTTCTTATAGAATGGGGCCTGTAGATTCCATAATTTCAAACAGTTCCGAGATTGGGCTACTAGTTCAAAAGTTACAGCCCTTTGATTTTTCTTTCGAAATTGGTTTCTAGTCTATAACTTTTGATTGAGAAGTCTGATCGAAAAAGTACGAATTGTTTTGGATTCTACGCACCAAAATTAATAAGAAAAAGTGTTTTCCCGAGAAATTTTGGTGCAGTCGATTTTTGGTAAAAAAGGAAGGTTATACACTGCCTTTTTTTGAGGCCCGAAAAAAAATTGTCTGAAATCGACCGGGAAAAAACATTTTCTTATAGAATACGGCCTGTAGAATCCACAATTTCAAACAGTTCCAAGATTGGGCTACTAGATCAAAAGTTACAGCCCTTTCAATTTTCTTCCGAAATTGGTTTCTACTCTGTAACTTTTGATTGAGAAGCAGGACAAAAGTGTTAAGGCAAATTCAACTGTATTAAAAAATCAGCAATCCTGACTAAAATATTTTGTGTAGTTGGCAATTAGTCGTTTTTAAAGAAACTCACATACGATCGTGCTGTTTTGTGGTCGAATATTGCGAGCTTAACGTTTTATATTAGGTACCAAGAAAATCGGAAAAATCAGCATGGAGGCACATTATAATATTCTGTATTGTAATTATAGTTTATAATCGAACAATAATTCATACTATATGGTAATCTATGGCGATTAATTATTGCTGCAGTCATATTACTTCACTGCATCTTACCTCAAAATAAACCGTACAAAATATTAGAAAATCCTGAATGATTTTATTGATCAACCTTTATTGAGCAGATATTCGGAATATGGTCGTTTATCAGTTTCGTTTCTTCAAGACTAATCAAATCTTAGCCAAAGTCAATACATAGATGTAAGAAACAGAGTTAACATTGATATTCAACGTTTTTATCCAAATCGATCCATGCATTCCTAGATCAGGTAAACCATAGAATCGCGGAACCATACCCAGATAACATTGGATATTCTTAGAATATTCTTTTAAAATGCTAGAAGGTATGTGAATATCCATGAATATACACGTTCGTCTGGCACATTCCAAGAATACTCAGCAATGAATGCACTGAGAACACACTATTAATATATTCCTTGATTTTTCGGTACTGAGTATTCTGTTTTGTCACAATCACGTGTCAACTTCAAACCTTAATTACAATACACAAAATGTCTGTTTTAGGTAAATATAGTGCGTTAGACATTTATTTTAAATTAAAAATTTTCAATGAATTTTAGTCAATTTTAACATTTATTATAGTTAAATTCGGCTTTTAATTCAAGAAATTCAATTTTTCATGCATATTCCTATTATTAACACTTACTAAAATGTCACTCGACGTGTTTTTTTTTTAATTTTGACCTTTTTAGCTTCCTAGCATGTGCTAGGTAGCTATTGCGATAGCTGTTTTTTGAACATTTCAAAATTTCATCAAATTTTTTTAAATAGCAACCTAAAATTTTTATTCTATTATTTGGAAGACCTTATTTTCCTGTGTACAACCTACAAAAAATTGGGCCGGGTTATATTATCAAAAAACGGAGAAAAAAAATTGTCAAAGTCAAAAAATTGTGTTGCATATGTGCAAAACGCAACGATCTTGTTTCTGAAGCAATTTAAACGAAATTTCTATGGTAAGTCCCTTTAATAAAAGCAAACAAAACTCATGCGCAAAAATCGTGTTGCGCATGCGCAGAAATGCAATTTTCTTATTTATGGAACAGAGAATAAATTTTTCCCGTCTGTACGTGCGTACATATGTTGGCAATTTTTGGTTTCAGCTAGGAAGCTATTCTGTCAAGAATTTGACACCTGGTTTTATTTTTGTATAAACATGTTACACATTTTTAAATCAGGATTTCTTTCTGTTTTAAATGACCTAAAATAAAAGTATTAATGATCACAAAAATTTATTTCCATCATCTAAAAGAACAGAAAAAGTTCCATACAGGAAGTCTGTAAAAATAATTTCATTGACCGTTGGATTACAACTACTGTTATCCATTTTTGGGTTGTTGGAATCATTTTTCATTCTCTTTTTCATACGAACTTGATAGCTTAATAGCAGAGAGCGTTAATCTCCGCATTAGGTATTTTGAGTGATCTCATTTTCTTTTAGCTTCATACTCAACATTCATTTTGTTGACTCGAAAGTTTGGTTTCTTTCCAAACATCCATTTTGTACTAGAAGTAATTCCCGAGGTAATTCCACTCGAAATTTCCAATCATAGCATAAAAAACAACTTCCGGCCACCTTCTATGCTGTTCAGTCATGTGCTGGTACTTAAAAAGATATTTTTCTTATATTTCAATTTAGTATCCGTCAAGAGGTATAACAGATATGTGTATTTCTTTGCGAAATCGCACTTTTCCGAAATAGGAAATTCGAATCCCGTCGTCACTAGGAAGGAACTTTGATGCGGCTTTTGCTGAAATGATCTGTGTCAGCTTCATATTGTTAAATTTGGTAAAATACTTCTGGATATATAACAATTTATTCTTGTGTCAACCTTGTAGCTCTAAAAAACAAACTACCACCTATCTAGTTTTTGCAACATTTTTATAGATACAAACAATATCGATGTTCTGTACATGTAAATGCATACGAAGTTATTGAAAACCATTGTCCAATGGACCATAAAGCAAATCAAATACAATTTTCACTCCTTTGAGACTAAAGCAACGTTTATTAGCGAATACGAGATAACGATTGTCTTCAACGAATGAATTTGATTGTACAGCAAATTGCTGGTACACGTTGAGCAGCTTTTACGCCTGAATCCTCTAGTTTGATTTGTTTGTGATTGAAGCTAAGTCTTTGATTGCGTGCGTTTTCTCCTGATACGATCTGGAAAATAATGGCAGCCCCCAAAAAGATCCATACTATTCCACATATATGCTTACAGTTTCTGTTCAAAGTAATAACATAAATCCGATAACGGCGGTTCTCGTGGAAAGAGGCGAGTGTAGAGCAGTTGAGCTTAAACTTCTTTAAATATTAAATTTAGCTTGTATTTGCGTGAGCCGACTTCCAAAGCGGCACAAATTACTATACGATTGTGAGTATTATTTGCGATTTCGCTAAAATCTCCGACTGTAATTTGATCATGAACAATTCATGAATAACTAATGTTTACCTATTATTCATCGTGATTCACAAAAGCTATACATTTCAAAAGTAGGTTAAGGAAACCTTTTTATGTGAATAAAAATGTGTTGGTTGTTCATAGTTACCTGTATAATTCTAATCTCAATTTTTAACACTTAAATGTGCACGCCAACTTGAGATTGAACACAATTTTTCGATTACATTATTTGAATTCGAAGTCAGTGTTGTTTGATGTTTAATTTTGTTTAAATAATCATTTTGTATTTTGCTTATTTTATTGTTCATAATTTACGTGTTAAAAAGATTAGGTTTAATCATCTACCAGTAGCATCAATGACTAATTAGTCAATGGTAGCACTGAGTTTAAATACTTGCATGTAGATTTGGAATATCTTCGATACACTTTTTTGACAAGACAGAGAAAACTTTACACAGACCACATTTAGCCAAAAGCGAACTTTTTCACGTTGCAGGTTTACATTATTTTCTCAACAAAACATTCGCAAGTAACTAAATCTTGGCGGAATCGATATGGCAATGATTGCGATGCATTCAAACAAAATTTTCTTCTAGCGCATTCCGTAAAAATCAAATATGGCGCCCTTAAAAAATAAGAAAGTAGTAACCTGCAGCTTCTACAACTAGCGTGTTATGGAAATTCGGATTCGGATTCAGAATCCGATAGGAAGTGCAGTTCCTAGAAGGTATTAACGGAACCGTCCATTTCCGATCATTTAAACTGGGGAAAATGGAAACGAAATTTGATATATTCAATTTTCGGAGATATCTCAGTTATTTTCAAAAATTTCAAATGCGTTTTTTAGTTTCAAAAGGGACAGCTTTGCCCCAATTTAACTTACACTGTATCCCTCACCGTTATGGAGATCCCAATGGTGATCCACGAATTTTAACCACCCTGTACAGTTAGTTTTACGATTCAATCAATCTGTCCCAAAAATGTCGATTGAAGAGCGGATTCATTCTTTGTAGGAACACATGTCGAGTAATCATTTAGGTTCACTAAAATGAATATAAAGGACAACAGTAGCGTTTATTCGTCCATAACATAAAGGTTATCCCTATTAAATTATGTACCCATCACTTTTTTAAAGGCCCCTTGGAAAACACACTGACAGATTTCATAAGCCTTCTCGGGCAGAGTGCCTTTGGCATCTTTACAGCCACTTACAACCGCCAAAATGTCATTGCCATTCGGTATCAAACCGACGTACTTCTTTAAAGCGTCCGGATTTACATTACCATCTTTGTCCATAAAACCAATCTTCGTCATCATGCACAATGGAAAACCAGTAACCTGAGTAAAGCTGGGAAATTCACCGGCCATGATTTCTTTCAGCATTGACTTCATTGCTTTACCAATACCGCTTTCGGATGAACATTCATTTTTATATTTGAGCAACTCAAACATCTAAAATTGTATGATTATGACATTTTTACAAAATGTTAAGCTTACATTTTGTGAGGAGTTCTGCACACTGGCACAGAGGAGGAGTACGACAATGTACTTCATCATAAATTTTCCCGCAGACTGGTTGCATTGCGTTTATATACATCTATGCATGCCTTAAAAAGGCAATTTCCTCAGAAAAACATAGTCATTTTCATTGTAGTAACAGCACAATGGTAATGCAATCATAGGGAAAAAGCATTAATCAATTTTAAAGTTGCAGTTGCATATTTTCAATTGATATTTTTTATATAGTCGAGAAATAGCCATTAAAAAAATGGATTGACGTAAGTGCTATTCGGTTAACATTTTATGGCATGCAACGATTTGAAATTGAAATAACCACCGAGGGTTGAGTAAATAAGTCATGCCAAAAAGTAAACAGAAATGAAATTTGAATGGGAGAACTGGTGCCGTAAAACTATTTTCGATTATTTGAACGACACAATCCAATATGCATCTACCATAAAAGTACTAGTGGCATTTGTGCCTTAATAAAACGGAGGGACTGAGTCAAATTTGCTACCGCGTTTCAATTCGAGGAAAACTGATTTTCCAGATCAGCACAAATTAAAATTGACTCAGCACAATTTAGCACAACTCTAGCACTATTTCAACATTTTCGTTACACTTTTTGTTTTAATTGCGGGAGCTTTGTTTAGTTCCTTGTGCGCCAGAATATCGCAATTAACGGCCAGACCAGATACTCCTTACGTAGCAGCTTTAATTCTATATAATTGGTTATTAAGGAATGTTTTTGTATCAAAGCATAATTTTTCACATCTTCTAGATGACTTTCTTAATGTAGACGAATTATGCGGGTTACTCTGCAATTGGGCGCAATTTAGTAGTAAGTACTACCATTGTTTCTTCTTTATTGTTGATTTGGGGTGATGTTTAAACTTTAAACCAACAAAGATATTATTATGTTAGGCATTATGGATCCATTAATTCAACATTCAACCCTATGCTGTATCACTCTCGTTATTCTATACGATCAATCGTTATCGCAGTTTAACGATCAAAGGTTATGATGACCACAACGACTATCGATAAACGCGATATGCTGTATCAATATTTTAACGGTATCGTTACGTTGTCCGGTATCTCGCAGTGGCTATTTCGGAAAAAAGTGTCGCATTCTAGAAAACAAGGAACGCTGCGCAACGGCAGTGCGTGTAAGAGTGAAATACCACAGCGATCAAATATAAGAAGGCGCTTAATCTTAAAACAAATACCCGCCAGATTTGGAAATGCAGACGTTTCTTTAAAATTATTATTATTAATTGTAAATGTACCTACCTAGTTGGTTTTTCACGACATGGCGAATGTCGAAGAGAATAATAAGAGGCCATACAACAGTTTGTTTTTTTTTGATGATTAGGTACAAATACCTTCATTTCCTCTCATATTCTGTGGAGGTATATCTACATCACCTTCATTATCCTCGAGTGGTGGTAAGTTCTCCTGTATCGCAATATTATGGAGTATTGCACAGCACAACACAATTTTCACAAATCTGTCAGGGGAGTAATGAAGAACTCTGTACTTCAAGAGGCATCTAAACCTTTGCTTCAACACTCCAAAACAGCGTTCTATTACATTCTTGACTAAAATGTGTTGTGTAGTGTATCTTCCCTGTGGTGAAAGTGGGTCTGCCTCTGCATTTTTGCACTGTTGTCTCGTAAAATTCTTCGTTGGATGTTTTCCTCATGTCTCAATAAAAACATAATCTACGAGTATTAAAAGGCACAGAACTCACCTCCCTATTACATTTTCCAATTGCCCGAACAAAACTACTTGCAAAAATCCTTGCAATTATTCATTTTCTTTCTCTTTAACATCCGCTTAAACTCCGAACGAATCGATGACAGGACCGTTACGCGCCAAACGGATAGCATGTACCCTGCCGTTAACTTTCTCTGGTTATGTTAGCAAAATAACGATAGAGAATTACGATAGTCGTTATCCCACTCTTTTTATGAGTGATACAGCATACCGATTTTTAAAAAATTATGGTAACGCCGCATAACGATATCGTTATTCTTAACGATAGTGATACAGCATAGGGCCGATTATTACTTTATGTGGATGAAGATGCAGGATACTTTCTGCCCTTTTCATTCAATCGGGGTTGAATGCCAAGCTCGTTTTTTCCCAAGTTCCATATTATTCCAGGGCTATTTGCTAAATTTGTTTCAGCAGTTTTCAGAATTTCGTTCTTGGTAATAGAAAAAATCCGGTTGTACCATTTTTTTTTATTTCTTTGCCTTTACTTAGATAAATAATACATCATATTCGGTATGGAGACGTTTGTTTACGTAAGCCTGCGCCCTTCCACGAGGTAACTCGCTTATAGGGCCGGTTCATTCTGTGTACGGACACAAGACTGTCAGCGACCCTTAAAGGCGTTACAGTTCCCGTCGTAATAGAGGTTGATTTAGGACGAAAACGATTTTCACTCATCATTTTCCAATGATACGCTGTGATCTCATAAATCAAAATGGTTGTCTTGCACTAAGGCTTAATGTTGCCGACGTTGTACCCAATAAAGTAGGTACTGATTTTGAAAGGAGATTAACCCAGGCCAACATTTTACAGACATCTCCATCTAATAGACAAGGAGCCCTAATTATTAACATTTAAAACTACTACAATTTCTAAACGGAATAGATATATTAACAGAAATATTTCCATAGGAAACTTTCAATGAGTACTAACATCATTGAATCTGTTCCCTGTGGTAACTAGTAGAAAAGACAAAAGAATTCACATCATCACCACCTTAATTTATCTGAAGAAAAGAGGAAATTATGTTACCAAATGGCATTTTTTTAATAGCCCCTTGGATTACACAGAGGCCAACTTCATAAATCGTATCCGCGACATTCTCGCCTCTGCGGTCTTTACATTCATTTGCAACCTCCAAAATTTCTTTTCCCTTCGGTATCACACCCACGTACTTCTTTAATGCATTCGGATTTACATTCCCATCTTTGTCAATAAGACCAATTTTCGTCATTAAACAAATTGGGAAATCTTTAAGTTGGTTTAGGTTTGTAAAATCGGCGTTTATTAGTTCCTTCACAACGGACTTGATCATGCTGGAGGTAATGTTGTATTCGGATACGCACTCATTTTTGAATTTAACTAACTCCAATAACTAAAATAGTATGAATTATGAAGGATGTTTAATTGCAAGTGAAAAACTTACGTTCTGCTGTGTGGAGTATTGCACGCATGCACAAAGAAGGATGGCTACAATGATGCACCTCATGGTGAAACTGCTGTCAGTATGTGAGAAACGGAGTATATATTGTAAATAGCTACCTACATCGTCATAAAAGTAGTGTTTTTTAGAAACAAAGAGCTAGAAATAATTTTGAGTGATTGTCAGCTCCATTAAATATGGACCATGACACAACTGCAAAAAGTTAAAATGATTTCGTAAGAGCCGCTTAGAATTCCCATTGCTTTTGTGTGAATCAATAGCGGTATTGAAAGCAGACAAAATTGGCATGGGAATGGCTTACATAATTTTAAAGTAACATACGTTGATAATTATGTTAATTGGTTGATCGAAGGAAAATGTGATCCTTGCAAAACATGGAAGGTGTAAAAAAAACAGATTCTGAAAACTGATCAAAATGGAATGAGGGTAAGAATTGGCCCATATAGATGAGCAAAGTCGTAAGACTCTTCTTCAATATCAGCGACATACCTATTCACATGTTAAAAATTAATCATAATATTGCATTGTGCACGAAAGTACTAGAAAAGCGCTACTAAAAAACTGATGTCTTTTATGCTTTCCTTAAAATTTCACCCGATTGCAATGAAACTTTGGGGAATGATTAGACGTAGGTCCGCGGATGTTTCTGATTTAAACACTTGCTAAAATTTCTACGGGAACGGGAACGGTGAAAAACGGAGTTTTACGTTTTACAGTTGAAGCTTCACATTTAGACTGTACGTTTCCTTGAAGGCGTAAAGATGTAGTCGGAAAGCACTTCCTGAAATCGATACACGACATTGACTAATAGGCGCTGCATTTATACAGACATACTTGTCCGTCATTTTGGTTCTGGTGATCTTGGTAAATTTTGTTGGTTTTATCGATTAATTATGGTCCCTTCGTCAAGAATATGTAATTTATATCTACAAATAATTATCATTATCCACTATGAACGTGAAGTTTTGAAGAAGCCCGTCGTTTCTATGTATACTATAAGTGTCTGGATGGATTTTTAAACGTGTAATAATTCCCTTATAAGTAGCCAAAGTATTAAATTGTCCAAGGGTACGCAGGAATTAGTTTCATGTTACAAGGGTTGCAATATTTTCGCCGCGGTAATGGTAAATGTGGTAAACAAAATGTAACGCTTAACTCCTCTGCAGCGTGTGTATATTGGCAGAGGCTCAACAGCTCAACTCTTGAAGACGACGATCTAGAGTCTTCTGGGACCTCTTCCACCTCCCATAGAAGACAAGGATGATCTACCACTAAAATAGTCCGGTAAGGAACCAGGTAGTTTCTCGTCTGCTTTAATTTCCAGGTTTTCAAGCATTACAGTAATGATTGAAAATAATGAAATTTCATCGATTTGACCAAGTTCGCAATCATTTTCATATTTTCATCAAAATTTTAAATTAGTTAAAATGTCGAGTTACAACTTTACACTTCAATAGAGCTGTTCTATGCAGTTTCTCCAAGCGTGGTTTATAATTTAAGGGTATAAAAGAGAAAAAAGCGCCAAAACACGTTTTATGGCTGACGTTTACTTGGACGGTTTCCAATTTAGAAAGTGATAATTTCAGGCACCTATTCATGCTTGAACGTGTCACGCGGTTCCTTACATAATCTTTAAAATGTGAACTAGTTTCGTTGTATTTACAAATAATTTTACAATACCATTAACGTAACACGTAAATTGCTGGGTAATCAGTTTACGTAGGTTTACCTATTGCATGACATAATCCTGCAGTTTCTATGTGATACTGTAAATTGAAACTAATGTCTGTTATTACTTTTCACTGTATTCAAAAAGGCTTCCTATCCTATTTACTATATGTTAGTAAATCATCGTGACAAGGGACGCGTAAAATGAATTGCATCGCATTAAGAATAATATGGAAATCAATACGAAATACAGCGGTTACCTACCTAGAAATCGTGCATAAGGATGAAAATCATTTATCAACGACTTCCTGGCGAGGCACCGAATTTATGAAATTAAAATTACTCTTCTATTGTAGAATATCAATTTATCTTATTTTAATGTTGAATGTTAGTAATTTTGTGTAGATAGCAATGTAATATATTTGGCCGGTAGTTTGGTGGTATGTTATAGATGATTTGTGATTTTATTTGTTCCAACCATAATATCACTGAAAGTTTGTATAGCAATTCAGAATTTTAAAAAAAAATATGCCAGGTTTAGAATATTTTGTAGTTATAGAGAATTATTGTTAATTGTTATTTGATATTTGTGTTATTTGTTGATACAGAATTTGAATAATATGGGGAATATATTACAGTTATATCGGAGTCTTTTATAATGACATTGTGTAAAAACTTTCTCTGTGAACATTCTGATTTTGGACTCTAAATTTTCATGTAGGAAGGAGCACCAATCAGATGCCATTCGATTTCCCTACTTGAGTTTTCAACAATGTATGAACGTGGCTGTTCGTAAGATTTCCATTGATATTTTGTCATACCTCCAAGCCAATTATCCATACATGATTGCCAATTTTTTAATCTGAGAAAACCTTAGATCGGTCTTTGGGCATATTTTTGTTCCACCAATTTTTGGTTTTTCGGTCTTTTATATTATAACAACCACAAGTAAATACAAATGATCCTAGAGATTCATGACCATTGTGAACGAGTGGACAGTTGCATTAATTTTTAAAAAAAATTAGTAACTCATTCTCAATGTTTACAGGCGAGGCAGTGTAACTTTTATTTTGGTACTCTATAAAAACAAATATCTACAAATTTTTATTGTTTTAAAACACCATAAAGAACAACATTGGAAATGTATGTTACGCAGTTTAAAAATTATATCACCCAAAGATGTCCTAATTTTTTTTAAACGTAACCTTAATTGAACAGGATAAATCACCTCAAATACAAGGCGATATTTAGAGTATTTTATAAACAACTGTTTTTTTCTCGAAAAATTGAAAAAAAATGGTCGAAATTGTAGGTGTAGGACGGTCTCGGAAGATACAATGTTGACATACCTTCGCTGCTTTCTGGCATATCTCGGTAAACTGTTATTATTATTATTATTATTATTATTATATTTAGATGATAATAGCATGAGGCAAGCCTATTTATGCTATTTTGTTTAAGCTAATTTCTATCGGTTACGAACGTACAATTAGTTAACAATATTAATCCTTTCTAAATTCTTGTTATCAAGACGATTCTTAAATTGGTACACATTTATTGAATTTACGATGTGTTCGTCTAGTGCATTCCACTGGTCGAACATGCGGTTAGTTAAAAATTTTTGCCTTTGCGTAGTTCTGAAGGGTTCCTTTTGCAATCTAGTGTCCGCGTAAGCGGGTATCTTCACGAAATTTCAGGAAGTCTAATTTGTTAGCGGGAAATAGGTCGTGAGTTAGTCGGTAAATCTGAATCAAGTCCGCTCTATCTTGTCTGAGACATAGTTCAGGCAACTTCAGTATACTTAATCTGTCACTGTACGAAATTAAGTTAAAATGTTTAGGCCATCGGGAAACTGCGTGCATAACTCGCTCTAACAACTTAATATCTTTAGCCAAATATGGTCTCCAAACTGAGACAGCATACTCCAAATGGGGTGTAATATACGTCACAAACAGCTTTGCACATAGTTCTGGCGACGGATTAAGAAATACTTTCCTCAACATACATAACGTGGCAAAAGACTTTTTAAAAACTTTAGCACATTGCTCGTCCCAAGTTAATTTATTATTTATTGTGACTCCTAAATCGTTTTGGTATTGAACTTCATTGATCAGTATATTATCCAAGCAGTAAGAAAATTTTGGATTATGTTGTCCTATTCGCAGCACCACACATTTTCCCCCGTTCAAAGGCAAGTCCCACGAGTTGCACCAGTCAACTACAGCATTTAAGGCGACTTGGATTTTATTTTCCGCTTCCAAGGAGTTACCAAATATTTTGATATCGTCAGCATAGGCCACATGGCTGCATTTCAAGTTCAAAAGTAAGTCCGACGTATACAAGATAAATAAAAAAGGTCCAAGGACAGAGCCTTGAGGGATACCACGTACAACCGGCTTTGACTACAAATGAACTTACTGAACTTATGTACTTAACAATAATTCGTGAGAGACCCTGTCGAACGCCTTACTGAAATCTAAATAAATGATATCAATAGAGGCTCCAGAATCGCTAAGTTTGGTCCACTGGTTACTCGAAGATAGTAGGTTCGTTATCGTAGAACGACCTGGCAGGAAACCATGCTGTGTGTCAGGAATTAGACCGTGCTTTAGCACATAATCTAAAATCGCTTTAACTAAAAGCTTTTCCATAAGTTTACACACTATCGACGTTAAACTGATTGGAACTGGAACTGATTGTTCTCAGAGATTTGTTGAAGTCCATTGAAGCAGTTGATATCCGTATAGTTCCAATCTAAAAATCGTTTTTTTATTTTTTTTTAGTTCGAAATAGAACACTTCCATGTCCGATACCAAATTCCACCAGGAACCCTATTATGCGTGGTGAAGCATCCACTACACAACGCCAAGATGGCCGGAAAAGGAAACATTCTATCTCCCTTATTATTGAAGGTAAAAATTGTGTTGAATTGAGAATATATTGTAGGGTTATAGGCTGGCTTAAAATGTGTTGAACACAAATCTTCATGCTGCGCTAAACTACATCTAAATCGCTTCGTTAGTAAAATCTGATTACGGTAAGGGATTGCGACTAACAGAAACGTCAAGTTCGATCAAAGGAAATTGGTAACAGCGTCAAGTTTTTGTTCTTGCAATATGCATAATAAACTTGCATATATTCCAGAACACAAAGAATACGCGCATTGAAATTGGCGACAATAAAATTTAGCGAATGTAAGGAAAATAATAATTAGCAGTAGTGGTTGTTTCGGATTGAATTTATGTGTGCTATTAGGGTAATAACGCGTAAAAGATACTAAGATTTTTTCAGGGTAGGAGCACAATTCGCGCCGTGACACTCCCTTTTCTTTTTGTTTTGTTTATGTGACAGTAGCTACAGAAATAAGCCATATCGCGGTCCTTACACTTGACGACACTCGGAATTGGGCCCCAACCCGGATGCTAAAGTTGAGATAAAGGGAAACGATAATAACAGTTGCGATTAAATAGCAATTTTATCCAGACATTCAGCCGTTCCCTCCAACCTCAATATTATCATAAGATCGTTCATTTTTCTTGTTTGGTTTAAAATTTAGCACTCCATTATGATAATGGCAAGTATTTTAGACCGCATCTGTATGCAGAACATGGTAATCCTATCATTTATGTCGCTCCGCAATTTACGTTTAATACATTAGTCTGGTTTTTCTTTCTTTCAACGACCCGATTTTACTTCTGTTTGCAAATTTTATGGGACCAAATATATTGCCGGCATTGTTTAAATTCAACCGACATCTAAAGGTCGACCGTTGTTATTCGCCAGAAATGCTTTTCATTCTTGAGCGCCGCGAGACTATTGAAATTGTTCAAATGTTTCACGGATGAGCTCGAAAAAATCGTTAACTTCCTTGGTCAATTTGCAGTATAGACGTAAATTGCGGGGAGCAAAAATCCATGTTTTTGTTCTTTCGATGAGACAGATTTTGTTACGAATTAATAAACAATTGATTGTTTTTACAATATTTTGACCAATGTCAGTATTGCTTCCTAAATTTATTGAGTAGAATCCCATCCCATTCCATATGTTTTGTTCGTGCCCAAAAGATTAGTTTCTCTGGCAATATCCACGCAGCAGCAGTCTTCGATGTATTTCTTGTATTAGATAGACCTAAATTACCTGGTTGGAAAAAAAATAATATTAATACATCGCTTCCAATGAATTCTGTTTACACAAGTTACTGAAAAATTGATCATTTCGGCATTGGAAACTTATTTAGAGATTATTTCTGAGGTAGAAACCCGCAATTGATACCGCCAGCTTACCTAAAGTGCTAATTTATGAGCATTGGGTAAGTTCGAATAAAGGTTCCCTTTAAAATTACTTTTCTTGAGCAATTAACGCGAAATGAATAATATAACGGCGAAGAGAAAATTTAATAATGATACTGGAAATAGCGGTTTTATCGGAAAACTGATTATTTCAAGAAAGTCATTACAAATGAATGTTCCGTGTAGCCACAGTTAGGGGTAGAAATAGTTTATCGATCTTGAGTAATATGAATTTAATTTCGCGGAAATTTCAACTTGTAGTTAAAGACAGTCTGTAGCATTTGCATAATTAATACACTACACTAATATAAGCTTAACGAAGCCTGACCTACTCAACTCAATGTTCTAGTTGATAATGGAATAATATTTTTTTGTAGACTAAAGTAAAGGAACATTATCACTGATGTTACAGGCATTTTAGGAATCAAACACCATCTGCCCAACTGTCACTCATCCTCAGAATTACTGAAAATCAAACGTCCAATGTACATATGTCCGTTTTTGCTGCAATATTTTGAGTTTTATATGACTCCGAAAAGTGAGATATATTCGAGTATTCTGTTGTGCATTTTACGGGGGCGAACCTTCCGGAAACGAATTTTCAGGAGCTATCACAGTCTTGGTTTTAGATGGGTTGAATTTCAGCCGCCAGCGGCTCTCCCAGTTGACTATCTTATCGATGGCTGCCTGCATCCTTCATAGGGCGATGTTTGGAATCTTGTTTTTGCCGTGGATCAGAGGTCGTCGACGTGGCGTACAACGCTATTTTGACGTCAGAACTGGGCGGAACGTCGCTGATGAAGATGTTGAATAGTGTGGGTGACAGACAGTCGTCCTGCGATACTCCTCGCCCACGCTGGATTAGCGTAGCTTCGTACCTACTCTGAATTTGAAGGTACGATCAGTCAGGTAGTGGTCGATGGTGCGAATTTAAGCAATCGGTATATTTGGGGTTCTCGATAGTTTGAAGCACCCATATGCTTTATCAAAGCCCTTTTCATTGTCGAATGCCACAGTGTCAACGAGTCCGATGATCTGCGGGTGGTGGAGTGTTCTTTTCGAAACCCAAAGTGCTCGGTTCGGATGTTGAGCTGCGGCTGCAGGCCAACTAGAAGTATCCTCTCTAATATTTATTCCAGGGCAGGAAGCAGAGACATGTTGCTTGGAAGATAGGTCGGAAGTTTTCTTGTAGTTCTGGTAGAGAGTTCGCTGGTAGCTGTGGTGATGGCGACCTGAAGAGCATGAGTTATAATTTAATTTGGATCCAGTATTCCGGATGGTATGGTTGCTTGAGGTAATGGTGTAAGCGTCACGAGAACCGGTAGATGGTCTGACGTTATGTCTTGTATGTCTTCCATCTCGTATTGGAACGGTATCGCCTGCAGGATTGTTACATCGAGGACGTCTAGGTTTTGATTGGGGCTCCTGGGATGTGCGTCGGGCTGTCAGACCCAATGAGCTCGTAGTATTTTTTCCGGTCGAGTGGGCGTATAGCTTGGTTTGGGCCTTTGGGGGCACCGAACCCCAACCCGTGTGTTTTTAAATCGACAGCGATTATGGAGCAGTCACAGTAGCTCCTCGACGAGTTGCAGGTGCCTTACAACACCTACCAGCTCCAAGACGGCACCTGACGATGATTCATTATACATTGAGTTTATGAATGAATGTGGTTAAACAATTTACTTTGAAGGATCCAGGCGCCTCAAACACCCATTTACTAATATGTTATTCTGTTGCAGCAGAGGTACCTTAAAGAAAACAAGAACGGCTTCACAATTTAATAAATATTATTAAGTTATTTATCCTTTTACTTTTTTTATTAAAAGGTCGGAAGAGGATTATTAACCGACGAGCAGCCGAAGCATGCTAATTAATTATATAACAAGAACCACCCCCAATTTAGTTAAGATAATGGGAGATTAATCAGAGACAGGATGAAGGAGAAGTAAAATTGTAACATACGTTACAAACCAAAGTTACTCGCATGATCCGTGTTTGTTGATTTGGTGACTTTAGATATCCACGGTTCGCCCAGCAGCTTAAATAATGATTTCCCACAATCAAATATGTGAAGTTTAATTTTGTTGAAAGTGTTTAGCGCAGGTATCAAATACAAGATATAACGTAGAAACAGTTGTTGGTACAAACTGGTGTATAAAGGGGATATGACCTTAGATGTTAAACCCTATACAAAAAAAAAGACTATCCATTTTAAACTAGCAATTCGTGATTTACTAACTGTTTACTTACTTATTTATTTATTTACTGGTTCAATTTGATCACACGAAAAAGGATAAGTAAATTGATACATAAATCATAGTTTTAATTGCATTTAACCAACCCTAAGGGGATAGTTTCCTATTACATAATAATTAATGAAATTTAATTGTAGTTTGTGCTTATAAGCTAGAAGGACTAAACGTAATTATTAAAGCACAAATAAGTTTGTGGATAGGTGATTTTAATATCGTATGCGGGATGAATATTAATTACCTAAGCTACAATCGGCTGAATAATGCATACACAACAAAGTTTATTATGACCTAACTCAATCATCTTCAGTATTCGACGATATTAGAACATTTGTAGTAGTATAGTCTTATTGATTGAAACGGCAAGATAACAAATAGTTATTGGCTGTCGATTACTTTGTACTGCAGATGATGTATTGGACTTCCGCTTTTCAATCAATCAAAAGCGTACTAGAGTTAGCCTTTGTAATGAACTCTTTAAGCTTTAGCATGAAGTAAATGAACACCTATAGGCACATCATGAGTACATTAACATGCACATAATGTTTACTGAACTCATCGCTGTTTCTACGTTGTAAATTTTACAACAAAAACCTTAACAATAAAATGTTATGTTAAATTCGTAAAATAGTTCCGCCGATACTAAATGCGAAGATAGATGAAACTTAACGACAGTATCCCAAATATACGAGTATATCTGCGCCGGAAGGCAATTTATTGAGCTCTAAACATTTTTTGCTATTTATTTTGTACTTGAAGATCGGCGTTAACATCCACTGAAAGACTTTTACGAACTGAATAGGTGGAATTTAGAGGTCTGTTACACCTATACGAAAATTATTATATAGGACTTTAGTATACCGAACAGCTCCTTTACTAAATTTCATAATATGTGGGTAGGGTATAAAGTGCATGATTAAATTACATACCACATTATTAATGCGCAATGTCTTCGTATTCCTTGACATTCCTACAACGCTTGAGTATTATTGTTTGTTCTTTATGTTTGGATATGGTCCTTGTGGAGTAGTCCTTATTGCACAATAATTTACTAAACTACACTGTTATATTAAACGTGGTGTGGGGCATAGGGAGTGTGACCACCTTATACCGTATCTGTGAAATAGAACTTAATTCCCGCCCCTAAATTCAAATGCCAGGCAATGTGTGAGACGGTTTGTTGATGTATGTATTAATTTTTCCTTCATTTTACTAAAAAAAGCACTAAGTGTTACTAATAGTTTTAATGCGAGGATATAGTCGCAAAGATCGATAAAGCATTGGCATTGTAAGCTTCGGTGCAGTGCATTAAAGCTTATTTTCGTAAGGTATTAACTGTTACAACAGATACGAACGCAAACTGGCTCAAACGGCAACTAATGACCTTTCCATTAACAGTTCAGCAAATCCCATCAAAGCAATGCGATCGTTTAGATGTTGAAAATGTAGCTCATTTCGGAAAGGTTTTAATGAATTTTATGGTAATATGGTTACTTTGATATAATTATTGTGTTGTCTAGATGAAAAAGAAAAAATAATGAAGGGGGAAGCGTATTATTATTGTGGTTTTATGTAATGCTGTTTTCAATTGCAGAGCATAATTACTAATGTAAAACAAATACACAAAAGAGAAAATAAAATTATTGAAGTTTCTGTCATAATTATTAAGGTTTTTGTTTCACGTGCATAACCCCAAAAATAGCTGCGTATCCATTCAATTTTTTTAGCGTACTCTTAAGCAAGTAAATAATAAATAAATGTCGAAAATGAGCAGCAATCAGACAAAACCTGTTATATACTGTAGGTATTTCTGGCACGCTGTAAACTTGCCCAATATTTCTCGAATAATACCCAACCACAGGAATGCAGACCTGGCTGGTGAACAGCGGGGCTAAATCAACCCTTATATTTTAAAAATTACACACATACAAGACTTGCCCCCCCCCTCCCCAGAAATTCGCTTGTGAATTTCACTCTCAATAAAGGGGGTGAATTTCTTTGTGCTAATAATCGGACTATTTATTTGTTGATGAAAAATGTATACATTGTGGAGATAAAGCGCATTTTTTTAAACCGAAATGGCTTACTAAATGGTTGGGTTATAAGATAGTAGCATGCTATACTTATCGATAATTACTTTCTTGGTAAATGATTAATGGGGACGCATGCACGTTTAAAGGTCGCCTGGCATACATCCAAAATCTACGGTATATAATGTAAGAAAACAAATTTTCCGAAATATTGCATTTTTCCTCTAACATGAGATATTCACAATTTGTTATACAGGGTGGTGACTTGCGTAACGCATCATAGGGATTTCAATGTAAAATTCATAACATGCGATTATTGGCTCCCCAAATTATTTTATAGCAAAAATGTATTAAGGTTTTTTGTAGAAAAAAATTTTTTACGCCAATCAACGGTATTGGTTTTCAAATTTTTGGCATAATAAAGACGGAAAATTGGAAAAATAAAACCCCCATCTTTTTCAATAATCTGTGATGCCATGGAATTTTATAATACAAAAAGTACGCCAATATCCGTCATGCCATGGAATGTCTGCTATAAAACAAATCAAATTCTATCAAAAAGTATTATATTTAGAACAGCGAATTCAACATAAAGAAACACCAAAATACTAAAAACGGATTCCTAATATAACAATTTACAATAAATGAATAAAGGTTCGAATAAGTCACCATTAACTGCAAGGTAGTAACCAAGTCGATCATAAAATCCATTTCGAACTGCTGCTAATTGATAACTGGATATCTTTTTGTTTTAGAAAATTCCATGGCATCGCAGATTATTGAAAAAGATGCGGGTTTTATTTTTCCAATTTTCCGTCTTTATTATGCAAAAAATTGAAAACTAAAACGGTTGATTGGCGTAAAAATTTTTTTTCTACAAAAAACTTTAATACATTTTTGCTCTAAAATAATTTGGGGAGCCAATAATGGCATGTTATGGATTTTACATTGAAATCTCTATGATGCGTTACGCAAGCCACCACCCTGTATAGTTATTATAGTTTAGCCCTTAGCCGCTTTAAAGTGGCGAATTTTCGCTCTTATTATGCGAATTTCGCTTTTGCGACGCACACAAATTTTTGATTTTCTGGTTGATTATGCTTAAGGGGCCCCATAAACATTTAACCGCTGACATTTTTAAATTTAGTAATTTTTCCAAAGAAATGTCGCCCTCTTTTATTAAGCAGTTCTCGTACAACGATGGTCGTGCATGAAAAATGTTTGTTCGTGTATTAATTAGCCTTAGGAGAACTTTAGCAACCCCCTGTACCCCTCAGTCAACTTAAAATGATGAATGTTCGCATAACCATCACCTCTCACTTAGCAACTTTCTTATAGACATTCTCTGTTACTTAGAGGTTCTCTGGTACGAGAGTGTTTATTTTGCAACGCATTTTTACCTAATTAGTATTAAGGGATCGTTAGCAACCCCCTACATATCAAATTAAAAGCACTCAGATAATTTAAAGTAATATAACCATCACCTTTTTATAGTAATTTTCTATTATACAAGACGTGTCGCTCTTGCGGCGTGATTAAATATACTGAAAGTGTTCTAGCAGTCCCATATACATTAACATGAAAATGACCTCCATATCTGTTTAAAATTTATGAATTTTCTCATAAAATTCCTGTTTGTTTCCATCGTCATTTTTTCTAAGATTCCTGCTCGTCCAATCTGTTGTGACTGTCGCCCCTTATCAACCGTTAAACAACATGAAATACATTTACTCTCAGAAATTACTCTTTTCCATTCTATAGGTGATTCACGTCACTTTCAATTTTTTTGTATATACAATAAAATGAACCAATACCAAATTTGTAACCCACGCACTGTTTAACTGGGAAATAAAAGTCACGTTCAACGATTTGTTAGTTCCTACCTACGCTGCTCAATTAAGACATCTCTTGAGGTGCTCTCATTATTAACTAAATCAATATAGAGAGCACCATGATGAACTAACTGTTTCACCCTTCATCATTCATCAAAATCGAAACCGCTAAAAATCAATTGCAGGGGCCTTCAAAGAAAACATCAGACGTAAATTGAAACGCGCCAAGACCTTATTTTTATATGTATGAGAATCACAGCATAGCAATATTTACGAGAAAAAATTCTTAGCAAACAACATATTCCCTTTTACGTTTATAGCACTTATGCATTATTAACGTATTCCTAAAAGCTCTAAAACAAAAATGGATATAATGGCAAAATTTTCTTATTTATTGACTATATTTCTTTCTAAAAACCTAATCTCGGGGTCTAAAATATTTTATGTTTTTGCTCGATGAGTTAATGAGTACCTTTTATACAAGAAATTCAATTTAGAACGCTTTGAAGAAAATTTATTCACAATCACTTAGGGAATTCTATACGTCAAGGAGATATACCTTTTATAAAATATAAAAAATATAAACTGGAACACTTCAATAGGGGTCTTTGTTGCTGAATGTCAAAATTTCTACAAGAAAGCATTAAGTACGCTTGCGCGCACCAATAATGCACGATTATGTTGGGCCGAATTTTAATAATAAATAGAATATAAATAAATAATAATGAAAAAAAGAGTGATCATCTGCCTAATTTATATCTGTTTGTAATCACCATTTTCTTGAAACGGCACTAGATTTCGAACTATTTCGGGTTTAGTTCGTAATAAAATTGGTCTGGGAAACAGTTAGCAATAGCGACTTTGCTTTAATGTTTTCATAGCCAGCTTCCATGTACGTTAACAGATTTGACGCGTATAGACACAGAGATATCAAAAATCGTGCCTTTCAATTCCGAATCAGAAAAGTTTTTTTTTGGGATTTGTGTCCCTAAAGAAGGCTTCATACATAATTTTCGTATCAATTCAATTTTTAAGGCACGTATACGCGAAAAGAATAAACCGTAGCTTCGTTGAATCCAATAAAATGTAGTCGGGGCTTGTGATAATTCCTTTAGGAAAACTAGTCCGTGTGCGGAATTGGTTTAGATTTACGTTTAAATTAATGATTGGTTTATTTCCCCCATCTAAATTCTACGGCGCGATTTTCCACATTCAGTACATGTTTTAACAAAACACGTACGCTCTGTTTGGGCAATTTGTGTGCTAAATTAATTTTCTTGTTTACTATTCTCGAAGCCTAAATTTCGTAATTATAGTTTTAATGTCGGTCATAAATGAACAATTCAATGTAGTGGAGTTTTGTACATCCCACGGTTCCAGGTGGGTAATTGAGTGAATAGTTTTAATTTTGAAAGGTTATTTTCGTTCTATGCGCGTCCTGTAAGAAAAGCACAAAGTTAAATTACATAGTATTAGAGTATTACCGGAATTTATACGCAGATACAATTTTAAATTAGTTACAAACTTTAACTTGAAATTTAATATTAAAAGTTTGCGACTTCACTTTAGTATTCAGCAAGGAATGTGTATACTAGTATGAGCCATCTCATGAATAACCGTATTCCTACTCTTCTTACCCAATATTAACAATATGCGTTTCGTGGAAAATTACAATCCTCAATATATAACATATGACAGTAATATACAGGCCGTTTGGAATAATGGTTTTATTAAAAAATGTATCAAATAAAATTTTCTATATTCCACGCGCTTTGACAAGTGGCATTATTACACATTTTATATAATTTTTCTGCGTCTCTCAATGTGATATTAATAATTTATTCCGAAATGCAGGTTTTTCAATTACCTTCCCTTATTTCGGAAATTGTTGCCTTCGGTAGCTATGATAAAAGGCTGAAATTTTATGCAAATCACAGCCTTAAAATTTCCTAGATTAGGTACTGCGAAGTTACGATCAAGCCAAGATTTTACTTGGTTCGGATGGCTCGATTTGAATCTACTGAATGCAAAAACGCACGGAGAACAGTGTAAGTAAGTTTTTAATCCTTTTCAATAAAAAAAATATTTAATACTTCGTATTTTCAATCATGAAAATTCCCAGCAAACGTTCCTTTAAGAGCTTTTAAGGGTACTTGAAATTATCTATTCTTAAATAATTTTGTGAGCATTTAAGAGTAAGTGTTTTTCAACGCCTGCATTTTCTAGTATCTATAACGTGCTGAATTCTTTAAAGTACTTAGCCATTCTTTCAACAATTATAAGTTTTTAATAAGATGCAGCTTTATTAGTCTTTTGGAAATGTTTATGAGACTCCTCCATAGGAAAAGTGTGGTTCAAAATAACCATCTGTCAACGTTTTCAACCTTGTTTCCTGTATCTGCCAGGTATCATCATCGCTTACAAACAACTAATGGGTACAATCTGAGAGAAAGTTTGCATCAAAAAGACCGATTTTACCTCTAAAGTTTCTAAACGGCGTTTGGATAATGTCCTCGCTATACCTGAATACTTAGTCGAAATATAATTTTCTGGAAAATTTTCGCAACTCGAGCAAGAAGTCGAAAAGGTTCAATTGTTTTTATAAACCTAATTAAGCGCGCCCTTCCTTTTCATGCATTATTAACTAAGTGCTTTAAAATCACCAACTTTCACAGACTTCGCAAGGGATTTACAATTAGCTTATGTCATTTTGGCCGCTCGCTGAAGTTACGGTTAATTAATTGTGAGTTAAAGATGCCTTACGTTCCGCCATATAATTAACCCATCACGTTAAGTTATATAATAGGTAAGGCATTCGGTTGTAGGGTTTATTGTCGTTTTTATAGTTGTCCCTAAAGAATAAGACTTCACACCAAAGCGGAAATGGGGTTATATAATCTAGAAGAGATTTATTGAAATATTATTATGTGAAGGTTTAATGTGTTGGCGAAAATTTACGTTTATTTTAGTGCCGCCGGGATTACCTCAGATCAACTCGTAAATGGCTATAAAACGAAGTGTAACTTCCCCTAAGGTACTCCGAGAAAATATACACATCGAGTCTGAATTGTAGCAAACGTATCCCTAATAAGTAGTAAGACTGGTTGATTACTTTTAAAGGGCTGCACTTGGGAAGTTTAATAGTTTGCTAATGCAATTACATGCATCAACTAATGAAGAAAGTAAATTAGTTTTATTGAAATGATAACCTAAAATAGGGTTATGTACAATTTTATGGATTATAGTCATAACCCTCAAGCAATTATATAGACATTACGGAAAATTAATTTAGCATTGCAATAAAACGTTTTCCACTTCCATAAACATGGACGATATAAACGAAAGTTTTGTATTCATAATAAAAATTATAAGGTAGGTACTTAATGGTCCTATTGTTACCCAAATAGACTATTTGCCATATTTATTAGTTACATATAAATTTAATTAAAGAACAACAAAGAGCAATTAAACTTAAATGCCTTCCTCAATTGAATGGACTAAAATGACACAAGCAAACTTTATAGCACAAAGTGCCATTTTGAGTGTCCACTCTCGCATGTAGGTAGCGAAGTCTAATTAACAAAAAAATGAGTTATGGTCATGGTTCGGTATTCCTGTGACAATTTTGTGCCAGCGAAACAACCGAATTCGTATTCACACACAAATGTTTCATTTTAATTATATTAGGCTTAGTTAGGTTCTCCTCTCATAAGGGCAGATTTGTAAATGGCCGGAAGTTACAACAGTTTGATTTGCCTTTGTGATTTAACATACACTACCGAGTTAAATTAATATCTCAACATCGGCCCCGTTATCAACAGTATTCGTGGAGTAAATACACATGCAAAGCTTTAAAGGTGCCTTCCAATTACATTTGTGCAGAATGACGCTGTTGAAAAGAATATCTCCATTTTAAGAACGTCAATTCGAATGTGTTTTTGTCAAATGGTTTCAATCTAAGTTTATTTTTCTTTAAACGTCATATATGATATAATATTGACATTACGTAACTCAGCACTTTGAGTTAAAGTTTGACGTTTTAGAGCAATCGAAGAAGGGGCAGATAAAGGATTTTCCTTAGTTTGCACGTACGTCATCAATTCTGTTTTTGGGGAATATTGTAATGCCAAAGTATTAACAAAATAAAAAAAAATCACTTTAAACCACAATAGATGAGTTTATGTTAGATTGATTAAAGTATTTCGCAAAAGATAGGTCCTTGAGGCAACAAAAACTTCATTAACGCTCCCTTGGGTGACACACTACTTTCCATTAAATGTAGCGTTTCAGATCGTAATACAGCTTGCAATAGTTATATTAAAAGTATCGTTCATGTCTGCGGAAGCATGTGCACATTGAGTAAATTTATCGTTTTCAGAAGAGTAATGAATTAAAAATGTTAACGGTTCATAAAAAAATCGAATCGTTCACGGATGGATCAATTATGGAGCAATTTCATCATCTTTGATAAGCAACATCAACATGGATTTCGTAACGAGTAACAACTCTAACAGCAATACCCTCCTTTGTTTTTTGTTTTTTTTTCGTAGGTGGGGAAATGCTCCTTATGCACACTCCAGGTTGAGAGGTCTGGAGTAGTGTGGGGCTCTCCCTTACTCGGGCATACCCACTAAAACCCCACCTAAGGCTTCGGCTTATATGGCCATTTGCCTATTTGCTCAAAATTCTAATAGGATATTACATACAGGTAGGTCGACTCACATACAATACAATATTTTCGATATGACAAAGTTGGTCACTGACAGACAACAATAAATAACAATGAAATAATAGACAGCCATTATATCACAGTTTGTGCAACATTTCCACACTTTGGAAAAATCCTATCACCCTTCGACACCGTTCATCGCTGTTAAAGTTACCTTCCCATATCGGGCATATCCCGAAGGTGTCCCGTATATCTTTGTATCGTGGACAGTTACAAAGTATGTGCTCTAGTGTTAAATTAACCTCACAGTTCGCACATAGGGGTCTAGGTTTACCTTCCAGCAAGGCGCTATGGGTTAATGCGGTGTGCCCAAGTCTAATTCGAAACATCTTCACGAATACAAACCGACCCTCGCCAAGAAGAAATAGCGGCCCCAAATCGGGTTTGACCCTTTTCAAAAATGAATCGGACCTCGCCCATAGGTCGCCCCAACGCTCATACACCCGAGCCCTGACGAGTGTACGTCGGGTTACTGTTTGTCTCATTTGCAACATCAAGGTGATTTAGTTGTAGATACGTTAGATCCTCTCTAGCCCTTTAGCTCAGCGCTCTGCACCTATTCAGCCGTCGACGCGGAACTGCGCCTGCCATCGATATATTCGGATGTTGTTCATCCGAAATTACTTTAAGATAGTAGTTTACAGCAGCCTGTTTACGACGGAGGACTAGAGGGAGGATGTTCGCCTCGACGTGAAGCGCAGCGACCGGACTCGTTGGAAAGGCTCCGAGGGCATACCGTATGGCGAGGTTTTGGATTTTATCGAGATTCCCAAGCATCGCACTGTTGTCACATGTCAGATAAGCACAGCACCCATAATCAATTCTCGATAAAATTAAGGCCTTGTAGATGTCGAGTAACGTCTTTGGGTGAGCTCCCCACTTATGGTGGGCCAGGACCCTAATGACATTTAATGATTTCCTACACTTTGTGACAACATTCTGTAGATGCTTGGACCACCGCAGCTCCCTGTCAAAGGTGAGTCCCAAAAATTTCATATCTTGGGACACAACTATTATACGGTCTTTCATAAATAGAACGGGGTCATAGTGTGGTCTTCGGAGTCGACAAAAATGAACCACCTTCGTCTTTTCCTCAGACAAAATGTACCCCACTGCATCCGCATTATCAGAAATTTTATTGATAGCCATTTGTAGTATACGCACAGCGGAACCAACGGTTTTTTCGGCGTAATGAATTATTAAGTCATCGACGTATAGGGATTTATCGACTGTGTCGGCAACACCCAGGGCTATTCCGTTTATGGCAATTGCAAACAGTGAACAGCTTAAAGTCGAGCCCCGTTTTCTAATACGCGCTCGTTTGAATACGCCTCTCCAATTCTAATTAAAAAAATCATGTGTCTTAATCGATTTTGTGCGCCTATTTTATTTATACGGGGCGATAATGAGATTCTAATTTAAACGACCACCGGACTCCAGTGATTAAGCAAAATTTAAACTACTAAATTTCGAGACTGATTTGAGTCGTCATCCGTCTTTCAAAAATTTACTTTGGACCAGCAGTGAAATTTACCAGGCGTTCCACCATCCAATTTTCCGAAATTTTTCACAGATTTGTGTATTTTTTATGAATGATAAACGAACCCAAGCAAAAGATTTTGGTGATTTTTTTGTGAAGTTGAGTTTTAGTTCATTGATTCTTTTGTGTGGGTTAAATTTTATTTAGCATCCCGTAGTGTGTCAATATTTTGAATAGAGATATTTGGCAAGCGTAGTATTAATTCCAAATATTAACAGATCTAGATAAATAATTGAACTTTCAATCTGATCACGCGATAGGTATCAAAATTTTGTTTTGTGTTTGTTGCCTGAATTATATCAATATTTTAAATCACGAGAAATGTAAAGAAAAGAAAGAAATGAGTTGGAACGCGGATTTAATTATTTTATTTCACATAATTAATTGTTACAGTAATATTTACCAGTGCTGTAGAGAATAAAATTAATTTTATGCAAGTGAGGTTTACAACCCTTGTAAATGTAATGATAAATCGTTACAGTATACGATCGAGTAGCGGGAGAGGGGGATGGAGGTACAAGGAAGTTATCTTGGACTGAATATTCTACTTACTTTCAAGAAGATCTGCAGATTATTATAATAAACATTGTGTTGTGAAAGTTCTGTATATTCCCGAAGTTAGATATTCAACAATGTTCTAAAAAGTTTCTCAGAAAATCGGGAAATATTTCTAAGGGACTTTGTTACATTCACAAAGCTCGAAGCACTTGGATAAAATAAAATTGAACCTCTCTGCTGCACTTGGAAAATTAATTTTTATGTTATCCACGACCTGCTCAGTAATGAAATTGCTTTTACCCAAAAAATTAAAATAGCTTACAGGTGATAACGTGGGTGAAACTGTTTTCTGGTACGAATTCATCTTATCTCTTCTTGGAAAAGGTGGGTTTTCATATGAAAATAGATCGCTCCTGTATGGTACAGCTAAACCTCCTGCACCTCCCCTGTACGTTATTTTTATGATAAATGCCAATTTTAACGGAAGGCAAATTAATATGAATGGCGGATCCAAATAAATTCAAAATTTGAGAAAGTAATACTCGACATCGTGGTTATTTATGCAAAGAGATAAAATGCCACTTTTCCACTGCATTGGCAATAATTTTGCCTAATTTATTAGCGGCTTTTAATGTGAGCGAGATGTACAAATTTATATATCTTTACAATCTTTACCGTGTGTTGTCAAACACCTACCCTCACTTCCCAATAAATTGTAATTTATGTGTAGATTTCCCTATCTTCCCTGTCTACCAAAATACAAATTTGAATAAAAATCCTTTTTAATTCTAAAGCAACCATCCATTACATAATTCTGCAAGCAAATTTCATGATGATATTCTAGTAGAACTCTAAGAGGTTTTTTAGAAGATTCTAGTTACAGTCTAAGAAAATTCTAAAAGTTTTAATGACTATTCTATGAGGACACACTTTAAAAAGATTCCAACTATTCTTACTGATATGAAGGTCCTAAAAGATTTTTGGAAGATTGTACGTTTACTCTGAGAATACTAGAAGGATACTCTGGTAAGATCGTACGAAGATTCTAAAATCCTACGAATACTCTAAAGTTTTAATATCCAGTTCAGAGAAGATTCCAAGACGACTCTCAAGAACATTGTAAAAAGACTGTATTACCATTCTGAGGATATTCTAATGATTTTACAGAAATTATATCAAGATGATTTTAAAAAGACTCTACGACGTTTCTTCCTTCCGGTCAATCTAACATGGTTATTGGATAAACCAATTCCTTTCGAAGCAAAGGGATTTTCGAGATTTTTCGATAACTTGCCGCCCTTGTTTTTTTGTCGCCCTATGCTTTAGCCTACCCGGCCTATGCGTAGCGTAAATCCACTCCGGATGACTTAAAGAGTTACATAAATACTATTCCGTGAAATTAAACATACGGATTGGTCAATTTTCAAAATATTCAGATCTTTTTGAGATATAGATAGCCTGCACTCGTCCTGGGACACTCTGTACTTCCGATGCAAATAGCCAGTGAACTAAAATTTCCAGAATTGGCCTTATATAATTCGGGAGATTTGCTAGATTTTCCGCACTCGCACTACGAATGCAAACCGAGGGCTGACTAATGGTTCAATTAATTTGTCGATAAGAGACGTCAAGGAATCTATTACTTTGACTAACGTATGGGATCCAAACAAAGACCACATCTCCCTCAAAGAGAAAATGCCCTAAATATGACAGTAAAGATATCAGTGTAATTGCGTATGTGACGGAGCAAGTCAATATTGACAGATATCGATAGAAAACATAAGTATCGACATATTTTACCGCATAATTTTATTTTTAAGTTTACCGCCACGCACTTTATGCGTGCTTTTAGTGGCGCGTAAAATGAACGACCCATTAAATCAGGGTGCGATCCACAATAAGAAATTCTCAGGTTTTATGCGGCTCCTAACAGAAGGAAGCGTAAAAATAGCGAGGAATCGTGATTCTCGTGAAGATTATTGTGTTTAAATGCAGAACATAGCTACAGGTTAATTGTGGGGATTAGGAATCGATATTTATAGACCACGAAACTCGACGTATCGTGCACATAAGCTCCTAATTTTAGCGCAGACAGGTGGATTATACCAAATGCAGAAATACAAGATCAATTAATGAGAAGCTCAAAACATTCCATTTTTCACCGAATTTGTCACGTTTAAAGAAGATTAAATATATTTAAAAGCTAAATTAGAAGAGCTTATTCTGGAGTAATTTAAATATGTACCCTCTCGTGACTTTTTTCGTTCGCAATGACAGTGACTTTTTCTGTGCACTCTAAGTAGTTGTTTAATTATCATTTAATCTGTACGGACAATATACTTTCATTTTGGCAATTTAAGCAATGTAATTGCGAACGCTGCCTATAAAATTTCATGATTTGAAATTCCTCGAATATCAAGAGATGTACGAATGGCAAATTTTCATCTATATTCATGGAGTTGTCTTAGGTCCCTTGTGTCCGCAACTCCGAGCAAAAGACCTAAGTTTAAGCATCGAAGCACAAAGAGCTAACGAGCAACATTAGTTCTTGTATTTCTTTGCGACTTTTCCGCTAGGTTTTCGCCGAAACGGTTTAATTAAACATTCGTAACTTTGATACCCAACCTAAGATCGCAATTCAGAGACAGTAATGTGCGCTATTCAACCAACGGATTTTAAGGGCAATTAAGACGTAAAGGTGTGACAACGAACTTATTTTATGCAACCGGCTAATAACCTTGTACAGGTTGTAGATTATAATCGGAAATTGGGAAATTGTGGTCACGTACTACAACAGTTCGAAATCCCTTTGGGTGTCGGTGTCCCAAGTTAACCACCAATCAACACGTGTCGAAAACTTTCCGAATAATATGCATATTGCCAGTATTAACCCTTCTCTCAATGTGAATCGAAAATTCAATTATAACCTATTCTTATTTCCCAACGTCCTAGTTCTTTAATTCAATTTTTGATACAAGCTGCCAATTAGCGATGGTAAATGGAGATCTAATTGTAGGTGTTCTTTCGTTTATTTTGCTTTATTCATAAACTTAAAATTGGGTTTATGACTTTTCAAGTCACGTTCAAATTGAACAAATAAAAAAGGAAACAGGAGTGAAATTTTACTCGGATCCAAAGAGAGAAACACAAGTAGACGCCATAACAAAATCGTCGTATGAAACTTACTAGGTGCGAAGGGTCGTCGTATTGTGAAAAGGTAAAAAACGTGCCATAGTCAGAATAAATTAATTTTCAACTTTTGAAGATATCATGTTGAAAACTATCCTATTTTTCCGTGGCTTTTTATATTTTGCAACATGTGCATTGTGCATCAGGCGCTTGTTAAGCGAGGTCCTCTACTGTCAATATATTATTTGTAGACATTGTAGGCCAGAGCATATGAATATCTCACAGTGGGTAAAAATGCAAATCTGGTAAATTTTTAAATAAACCTCTTCCTCTTGGGCAAGAAATCCATTAATTAAAAATTAAAAATTTACAAAACTTTGCGATATTCATTTGTTTTTATTTACTTACATTTTGGTGATGATGACGCGACAACTTTAGTATTTAAAGTACTGAACGTATTTCCGTGATGATTTTTTAATTTTTTAAATTTAAGTTTCTGATTCTTCTTCCTTCTTTAGTTTAGCCGACAAATGCCTGTTTAGTTCTCATCATTCTGCCTATTGGTCGCTTCCATATTTTTAGAGGACCCCCTACCGCTCCTATGGCCTAATGGTGATTTGTCACGTGTTTCTTATTAAGGTATAATTTTCGGGTAAATTAAAAAACCGCGGCAATATTTTGAATGAAATTGGCTAAAAAACAACTGCGGGTGATACGCTAAACTTTAAAAAAAGATCAGAATATTCCAAAACTGTGCGGTCATACATACTTATACATACATATAGAGTATCTTAACCTACTTCATCGTTACTAAGGCATTAAATTTATTTTTAAATTTATTATTTACCCCTACTCCCTACTACGGATTTATAAGTCGACAGAAAATGAAAGTTAGTATTTCAGTAGCAACAAGAATAAAACTCTACATATAAATGCAAAAGCGTCTTCTCTGACAAAATTCAGTCTTGGTAACTGATTTTTGAATTGCACCTATTTTGCAATGCCCTAAAACGTTAGGGTTGCGTACATCAAATCTAGAAAATGCAATTAAAATACGGATGCCATACAAACGCTTTTTCAAGTTTAAAGCCCTGACTGATTACTACGGATTCTTTACTGCCAGCCAGATGCGATGTTACCTCTTGACTCCGTTATCTTTTATTCGCGAATTCTATAAAAAAAGGACCGTGAGTCGCAAATGTGTAGTAAACATGGGATACGATCCTTCAGAAAAATGTATTAAGATAAAGCGCATAAAGCTCCAAATTGTAGTGGCACTGCGGCTTTGTAAAAATTTATCCTTATCATGTTTTTCCAATGAAAAATTGTTGTATAAGAAATTAGTTGGATGACAAAGCGAATATAAAAAATGCAAAATAAAAGAAATATTTAGACTGAACTCAAGCGCTTTGGTTAGAAATGCCTTCATCATTCCAAGAAAATGGGAAGCGCTCATATAATAATGATTATTTCAGGTTTTCCCACTTCTGTATAAATATCTCACGTCTTTTGAATTATTTCGTTAACTACACGCCTAAATCTCGCACAATTTGAAAGGCTAAAGTGAAGTAATTGTTAAGAATTGAGCGCTCGAAATACTCGAAAATTCTCTGCTACGAAAGCTCCATACATGCGCAATCCAAAAGCCCTTCATTTCTCTACCTCGTCACATTTATGCTTAGGTTGGTGGAGACTATTTCTTAAGAATATTAGTCTGTAATCTGTGGTATCTACGAAAATTAATTTCCAGAACGATTCGCAATCGCTAGTTAATTCACCTTAAAAATATACTACAGTAATTTTGATTAAAGATATTATTATAATAATTATCTCTTAAATTTAATTAAGACCCTATTCCAAGCGAATTTATCACCCATAACGAATATTTAGTGCAGACTGATAAAGGTTTTTAAGTTTAACGAAACGGTAGATACATTTTAACGATTTATTGCGTTTGATCGCAATATCTATTGCGCCCCTGTATTGCCGGAAAAAATCCTTTTTAATCTAGCGAGGGATTTTGGAAAACGGAAGTTCATGTCGCGGAATTATTTACTTAACGTTGTTTACGTCTGTAAGCTTTACTTCGTATTTATAACCGTTACAAATCCGACGTTTTCGTTCTGTGCTAAACTTGGGGTAAATGTAACACAAAAGGTTAAGAACTTGGCTTGATTGGAGAAATTTGTTGCGGTGTTAATAAAAGAAAATCGTTTCTGCCAGATATTTTACAATCACAGCGTACGGTATTATACGTCCGAAATCACATGTTGAAGTGGCGTTTCGTGTACCCCCTCGAAGATTGTCTGATTTATTGTGTCAGGCATCTCTTGTGCATAGCAATTTCCCTTGAAAAAAACAAACTTGTTTATGACCTACATCCGCATCATCTGGGAATTTACGGTGACTCAATTCCGTTTACACACTAACTTCAATTAAATTGGAAGTTCATTTAATAACAGGAATTTCTCACACGTAAACGATGCTAATTAAAACACTTTGAACAAATATATTACTCATTCTTCTAGAGCTGGGCCCAAATTCTGAAATATCGAATCGAAGTCAAATAGGTATAATGTTGGGTGCATATGTAGATATTTCCACATAAAATGATTAAATTTCCAGCAAGCAACTTCGGCATCTTTCTGAATAAATGATTAATTAATGTTTGGTTTGTAATATACACTAAGTTTCATTTGCATGCCAAAAAAACGCCTTCAAATTGCGTTATGACAGGTACGAAACATTTTCTGTAGATAATTAATGGCGTACACAAAAGGTTATTTTATATTTTTACCTTCCAGTTAAACCTTTGCTAGATGAAGCATTTTATTCTTTCCTTCAGTTTGACCATTAAATTTCACTCTACAAAAACTTATTTCTCAAATCAACTACTACGAAATTAGCTGATCTTTTATTACCGTACGTGTAATCCAGAAAAGGCTTTCGCACCAAATTAACTTCTGTCGGCGATAATCTTAATTAACCTGCTGTAATTTATTTGAAATACTTCAGTTTTCGCTTGAAGTCGACAATTATTTCTGAATTTATCGTGAGGCACACAAAAATGAAGTTTTAACTCTGTTTCGTTCCTGAGTTAATTTTAATAATGAGCGACCAAAATTAAACTCTGTCACTCATATAATATTAAGCCCTTTCCAGAATTCTAATACTAATTAGTTATCAATAACCTCCACAAAGGTCTAAAGTTCATGAAAAATCTCAAAAAAGGGGAGTAGCTTTAATTACAGATCATCACTAACCGTAAAAGGTTATTGATAAGTCTTAAACTAGGGGCGCCCAAAAATCAAACAAACACATGACCTAATTTTATAATGAATGGTTACGATTCTGCGTTATGGCCCGAAAACTTCAATCACTGAAATGTTCTAAAATATGTTTACTCTTTCATAATATTAAGAAATATGTGCCAAAAGTTGACATTCACCTCTTTAGCGAGGTAGTACTTTTCACAAAGAAATTTACTGCAATTTATCGGTCTTTAAAGGCAAAAATCTTCTAAGGGTCATTCTTGACGAGCGTCAGTTAGAAAGATATGCAAAACCTTTGAAAATTAAGCTGAACTGATAAGTCCTTTAAAGGTTTTGGCACATGATGAATTGAACTAAAATATTTTCAAAATGGCGCCACTTCCGGAAATACCGGAAGTAGCCATCAACTTTGTTATTTTAAATAGGGACCCCCTATTTCTTCTACATTTTCGGATTCTACGTCGAATTTGGAGTACAACGATACCCCATAGTTAACTCTTTGCTCCAAGGGCTTCGCCGATATTCAAGTTTTTGTGTCAAAAATTGAATTTGCAGGGGTAACTTTTAAAATTTATTATTCGAAAACGGTGAGAGATATTGCAAAACAGTTTTCAATGCTTTATTAAGGAAAGATCAAATTTTCTCATGGTATGCGTAACCGTCTAAAAAAGTGAGACTACGTCACTTTTTCAAAGCTCTCAACTTTTAAACTTTTAAACATCCGTAACTGCATTTTTTCAAATGGCACCCCCCATTTTGTTCTTCACCCTTGTTTTCCTTTTTCCCAGACCTTTAATTTGATGCAAAATTTCAAAAGCTGCTTCAAACGGTTTCCGAGATATTCCATGTTTTAGTTACTTCTTGTGGAAAGTTGATAAAAAAATTAAATCGCTTGATGTTATTCTTTTGTTTTTATTATGATAATGTTTAAACGTCAAATTTTCGCTGCTTTTCCTGGCAGCTATTCGATTACATTCACCGTGTATTAATATTAAATCCAAAAAATCTTCATTAGTGTAACCCAAACGAGCCATTATTGACGAGAAGTATAAGTTCAAGCAACAAAAATTTGACGTTTAAACATTATCATAATAAAAATATCGTTGTACTCCAAATTCGACGTAGAATCCGAAAATGTAGAAAACATAGGGGTCCCTATTTAAAATAACAAAGTTGATGGCTACTTCCGGTATTTCCGGAAGTGGCGCCATTTTGAAAATATTTTAGCTCAATTCATCATGTGCCAAAACCTCTAAGGGACTTATCAGTTCAGCTTAATTCTCAAAGGTTTTCCATATCTTTCTAACTGACGCTCGTCAAGAATGACCCTGTATAGTTCTCAAACAAAACGTGATCACAGAACTTGGGGAGCTATCCTAAACTGTAATAAAAACTGAACACTTTTACCAAAGGATGGTCACGAATGTGTCCTTGAGCACTTGGAAATTGGAATACTAAAAATCCGCTTATTTTTCTATTACAAGCTGTCTACCTAAAACTCCATTATTAATCCAATAATTGAGGAGCTAACCCTACCTTGCATTAGATCGGGTAGTTTTGAAATTTGGCATATTAGTTCAGTTTTACGCCCTGAACAACATATTAAGCTTTGCGACATCGTAATGTCTTGGAAAACGATTAAAATGGCGGAGAAAATCAGTTTCATGGCATTATCTCCTATTCAGTTGCTTCCATCCAAAAAGTGCTTGTTACAAAAATTGTAGAGGACAAGTTTTGTCTTTAACATTTTTCCATTAAACATAATGATGGTTTCTGAGCTATATTATATCAAAGTGGGGCACATTGTGCGGGGTTCGACAGGGAACAATATCCTTAAATTTTCTCCGATACCAACAGTTCACAAGATTGGTTACCAAAAGTAAGTTCAATCTTGCCTCACTTCCACCTACAACAGCAGCAGTACGACAACATTCTCTCCGAACTTGTTACCAAGTTCAGGCTTGGTACGATATAAACATCTATCCGGAACAATGGGGATGGGAGAAGAGCATCGAAGAGGACGATGACACTCAACCAATCCCAGAAATTGACAATATCTACTTGGTCGTTCCAGAGCATCAAACGATTAAAAATAGACACGTATAGAGTAGAAGGTTAACTGATCAGTCAAATTAACAAGCGGAAAAAAAAACTTTTTCAATTTGAAACATTTTAATTACACATTTCAGCTATATCTCTACATAGTCTCCAATCCAATTTGGACCCTTATCGTACCGTGGTGCCAAATTTCCAATACCATCCGGAAAGGCTGTACCACATCGCGACAAGCGTCTAAATCGTAGTGGTAACTACGTAGAGAAATAGGTGCAATGTATAAGTAAATGTTAACTTTAAACAGATTTGTATGCAAAAAATTATCCGGCGAAAAAATGTGTTTAAATTTGCATAGAAACCGCGTGCAAAATGAATATTCATGAATCTATATGCGAATTCATGTAGAAACTAAAATCTTAAAGTATTTCCCAATCAACCATCAAAAGTTACAATCCAACGAACCATTTTTTGGAGGTTATATTTTTAAATCGGTGGGTTTTAGGTAAGCATGCACTCCAGTTGAACACCTGTTAAGTATCCCCGATTGTCGATTCAGCAAGGTTATCCGTAAGAATTCCATATCTTCCACGAAGAAGAAAAGATTGTAAATAAAGAGGTTAGTTGTATTTTTGCCAAATTCGCTCGACAGCTTTACGATCCATTGTATAAAGGTAAAATGTTAACCTACATTATATTATTACGATTAAAATTTTAATTGCGATATCTTAAAGTAGTCGAGAATAATATAAAATATTGTCTTTTTTATGTGTATTATCAAAACGACCTACTGAATTTGTTGCCTAGTTTAATCAAACTCATCGTTTCATTCCAAGTTGTTATCTGTAAAATAAAAGAGGACATGAGCAGATACAGTATTTTGCTCTAAATTAGTTAGAGGAGAGCATAAAGAAATTAGCATTGAAATTCTGGTGGTGCGCAAACCGTTTCTACACCCTGTATATCATGATATGATTACGTTTTGAACACTTAGGTGTTCAGTCTACTATAAACGCAAAAGTGTGCCGCTTGGCAGATTTCTGTAGGTACTCACAAACAGCACCATTAATCAGTACTACTCTACAGAAAATGTTATTTAAGTATACACGTAATTAAGTGTAAGTGGAATGAAGAGAGATTTTCGCTTATAACTATAATATAAATTTATTATGTAGTTGGTGATTCTGTAACAGACGTGAGTGAAAGAAAACTCCAACGTTTTAAGAACTTTGAATACGAGCACTCAAACAAACGCGTAGGTATTATTGAAAGGCAATTCATATTTTTTCGAATTAAACTTTAAAAGTAGCTTGCAAAGGACTCGTTTAGATTTTTAAAAGCTTTATGTTTTTTTTAAATTTGGAAAGTTAATCTTTATGAATGAAGCAACATGCTTATGTAAAATTCCAGAGAAGTTTTTCTACTCGATTGGCCAAAAATTCTGAAGCGACAAAGAAACGGCCTTCCTCTTTCATGAAATATTTTCTCAAGAATGTTTAAGCAAAGTAGAATTACAATTGAGGAATCTTCGTTCCTCGGAGATTTATTATGTACGTTTTTTGGAGTGGAGTGGATGGATAAACTAAGCATGTTAACTTTAAACAGCTTTGCCACGCAAAAAATTATCCGGCGAACAAATGTGTTTAAATTTGCATAGAAACCGCGCAAAATTAATATTCATGAATCTCTATGCGAGTGCATGTAGGAACTAAAATCTTAACTCGAATTACCACCTTAAAGTACTTACCTGTTGAAGCGAATATTGCGACGATGGCGGCTGTTAAGAGTAATTCTTCTAAAACCACCATTTTTAAATACTAGTAGCGATTGACGTAATTTTGAAGCATCTCATTAGCATTGTATCGGCGATTTACCAAACTCCTCTTTCTTTAGTACCCTGTAAAAGAAATGGATCATTAGTTTGTTTCAGTTACATTATCGTTGACCCTGCCAAGTTTGGAAAGTTGGTAAACTTTTATTTCAGCGTGCATTACACTATCAAATATTTATGAAGGGAAAAACGAAAACATTGCAGCGACTACGTCAACTTACAGGAAACTTGGAAAACTTTGAAACAATTTGATATCAACAGCTACGTTTAAAACACATTGACCCGGTTGGAATCTAGACGTTTGCTTTGCAAAGTTAATTTCGTTTCTGAATTAATTGCGATCTTCCCAGTTGGTTTAAACGCAGATTTTCAAAATACATATATCACAGTGCTAGCAAATGAGTTTAGAAATTAATTTAGAGGACAGGGGATCGAGAATGCACAAAAATTCAAATGTGGAGTGACGAATTTTGTTATTACCGCGTTGGGGCCCTACGCCTACAAGGCTTTGTGGTACTTTTTTCACACGATACGATATTGTATTCATCGCGCCGATTGGTCAACGTATTTTATAAGGGAACTGTTATCTCAGAGTTCCATGAAGCGCTGCATTTAAGCAAGAAGAGACGTGGTGAGAGGGCGAGGCCGAACGGACGGACGTGTTTCAAAAAATCAATATATCGGAGTAATTCTAAAAAAAATCTGTTTGTAAGTAAGTAAGTAAGTAATTTATTGTGTTAATACATTTAAAAAATGCTTACACTCGTCCGTCGAAATCGTATAACACATAAAACACATAAAATACATGAGACATATAGAACAATATTAAATAACATGAAAAATCATTTAGAAATAAAACAATTAAACCAAACAAACAAAAAAAAAAATATACAAACAACAAAAAAAAACTTAAGGCGTTAAAGTCTTGAGGTCGTTATCTAAAAACTCTTGGATGTTATATATTGGATTTTCGCGTAAAAAAGTTTTAAGTTTCTTGGAAAAAAGTTGTGGTTTGAGTGGATGGCGTGTGAAACAAACTATCCATTCAAAATGGTGTATATTTCAAGTTCATCAACGTTGCTCTAGTTCGAAATAAGACAGTGGCATGTCAGAGTCAGAGAACTGATTTTAGCATGTATGCAACTATAATGAGAGGGTCTCAACGAAAGGAATTCATTTCTACCAATCACAGCCCTCCTCATCGACCTTATCGTGATCGATTATTATTGCTCATATTAATCTGGGGGCTTCGATCCCAAAGTTTGCTTACCCATTTCAGATGCTAACTAGCCGATTTCTATATTTGTTTGATGTTTTTCAGTGTAGTACCTCAAACGTACATAATTAACCATAAAGGTAATTTATTTGTGTCTTATATGCAAGATTTTATATTTGTTTAATGTTTAATTTTCCATCTTTGTTTTTGAAATTGACATGATTTAACCTCAATGCATTACATGTATGCAAAATGCCGTTAGCTGGTGCATTTACTGCTTCTTTTAATCATTGCTTAATCTGTATATTTTACAAATTACTGTGCCTAACGAAACTACCTTTTTTGGGATTTATTAATCAAAGGTCAAGATTGTTAAATATTTTATTTATTTATTTAAGAGAACACCTACATGGAAATGAAAAAGTTAGACATGAGCAAATAACGAGGGTTCGCTCTATAAAAATCCTGGACGTACCGGGGGGCACAGCACAATAGATCGGGATCGGGTATTCACTTCCAAAACCCCGTATTAAAAATACTTTGTTAATAATGGTGTACAAAACGTGGCAGTTGGTGCACAAACGAAACTTCAGAAATAATGTACAAAGTGACGTACAATGTTACAACACAATATCGAATTCGATCAAACATGTTGGTGCATATTCCTATAGAATTTGGTATAGTACATTTGACCACGGAACAAGATTACTCCCACCAAACCTAAGAATTAAACAGGGTGCCATTTAATGATCTATTTCAAATTGGGTCCAACGAAGAGCGAATAATCCCTCCCAACTGTGAGCATCAATTTTAAAATAATTCCGTCTGCGTTAGAAGGGGAATGTTCACTACCCCAAGCTCCAACGGCGGCGCGGTGTAACTTTGTTAGCTCGAACCTTACACAAAAGATTGGGATAATGCTGTAAATTACCTATTAAGAAAGTGACTTCCGTTCGAGTAACGAGTTTCTAGGTTTGATTGTTGCCTGCTTGATACGACAATTTGTTTAATTTCAAAATGCGTTTTCCAACATTTAGGTACAACTGAATAGTGGAAATTACATTAATTGTAACACAAAAAGGATTGCGGAAAGCGCAACGTTTTTGTTAACAGTATATGCCGTATACACGAGCAGCTCGGATTATAATTCATCCAGTTAACCCAATAGTAAAAGGAAGAAGTTAGGTAAACTTGCAAATTGCCGCGTCTAGGTAATCAACGGTTTAAATTAAGTTTTGAGAACGGAAAGTTCTAAATTTCGAAATGGCTGGCTGCTAAATTATGTATCAATGAATTATTTATAACGGTAGTTCGAAAATATATATGCCGATAGTGTATAATTTAAGGGTTTATTGACATCGAAAGTGCTTTAAAATATTCTCGAAGCTGGAGAAAAATACAGCGCAAGCATTTAAATTATACATTACAATAGCTATTTCGTAAGTGAGACCTTTTCATCTGAGAATAGGCACAGGACCTTATTTTACATAAATCGTATACAAGATTTTTGTAAATTTGTCGCTCGGATTCACGTTCAGAATACCAGCGTGGCGTTGAAAGTCATTGCAAGGGATAATCTGTTCTTATCTAGTCTTGCGGCAAAAGTCCCGAAGGATTCCATTGATAACTTACGCAGTACTCCACGTGTACCACATATTTATCTCGTAGTCGTAAATTGGATACAAGGCAATTCAAAGTTCAAAGTCATTTCTGACAGGACCTCATTATTGTTTTAGGAGAAATTTATGTGATAGTTATCTGTTCGGCTCGTGTAAACCAATGGCGGTATAAATCACCATTCGATAAAGAACGGACCAAGAAAAGCTTACGCGATAATTTATATTTGATTTTTTGTGCAAACGCAAACGTTGGTGATATAAAACTACTTACACGAATGTAATGTATTGTGTATAGCCCATCAAACACGCAAATTGCATATCTTTATTTTAAGTGACCAAAAATTATAAAATATAAACATCAGCAAAGAAAATAAGAGTCTATAATAAATCCAAGAATAGTAAAATTACAACAATGGATAGTAAATGAACTCTTGTAAAGGAAATGTTTTCGGCTTGGATCTCCCGTAATCTTATTGGTCCAATTCCCTCAAAGAAGAGCTTACTTTCTGCACTCCAAAGACCCATTATTTCAAAAGCTAACCGTGTCTACCCTTCAAAGCTTGATATTTCTTATGTTTTTCATGCATGTTGTGCTCCATTACCAGACTGAAAGTAATCCCCTGGACCAGATAATCAGTGGCAGCTTTCCGTCATTTCAATGAGGTTCTAATACAGGTTCGATTCACAGAATACGGCCTTCTCAGAATAGAAACAGCAATGTTACAAATTTGTATGGTATTTTGGCGGACTCTGGTGGGTGTACTGTGAACTAAAGCTTCAAAATCAGAGTAGCGCCATCTGGTGACCAGCTTCTAAAGCCATGAAGTAATTTCCCCAATTCGATCTAAATCATAAATATCGATAAAAAATACACAGTTGTTAAATTGCAAGTGTATTTAGATACAATCACATTACATTATTTAACACAGACATCTTAAATTACATGTTTTCAAATTACATATAAAACTCAGAAGTAAGTGCAACTTACGCTTTGTAGATGTTAGCACTTTGCAAAAAGACCCTTACGTAACGATTTGTCGTACAAAATATTTGGTTTTAATTGCTGTTTGGACTACATATTATTGATAAAAAATATCTTTAGAACTAAATTTTTTGTTCCAAGAGGTAATAAAACCGTTTCAGCAAATTGTCACACAAGTTTTTGACAACAAATGTTAACTTGATCCTGGTACTTACTTGTTGAATTATCTAAAACGTATTTTTTATTCATTGTCTAAAAGGAATTACAATATAAGTTTCTACGTCTATATACTTAAATATAAAACTCAAGTCTACACCCTTTTGCGCCTATACAGTTGGTAATTTATAAATTCCATACCTTGCATAAATAGGAGAGAAATAATAGCACATTTCAACCCTCTTCGCGTTTCAAGTACAAAACAATCTGTTTCAAAATATGGGAAACGATGCCTTTTTGTTATTTTATCGTTACAATCCGCCACATCACACTTTTTACGGTCACATAACTTGTTCATATTTTAAATCTTTCAAAAGTCAAAATTGACATGTGTAAAACCGTGTATACGTATAAAATCGACGATAAAAATATTTCCTGTAACGAGCAAAATTACAGGTTTTGCAAAAAAATATTTGAGTCTGCGATAAATAGTTCTCCGTACAACCACGGGAAACGCTGTAATCAGTGACAATTTAGCGCCATTTATGTTTCTGTTCTGTGAAGGTCTTATTCTGTGGTTCGATTGTCACTGGATCGTTGTTCTATTGTTTTATTGACAAGTTGGATTTTTGGTTCCTGAGAATATGATCTATACTCTTAGACCATATAGTACATGGACTGCTAATTGTAACGAAAATATGGTCAAGGACATCGCCTGGGTATGTGAGTTTCAGGGTAAACGAGCCTGTCCGAAGTTGTCCGATTAGATACGATGTGAGACTGTCAACCTATAAATTAACAAACGTCAATTAATTATTCGCTTAGATATGGCAAAAAAAGCAAACCTATTCTTATTTGTGGACGTATAGAAGATAATCAAGTGTATTTAAAGCTTCCTGTACTACGCGGTTACCATAAAAGCTACTCTTTACGCGATGCGAGTGTGTTCATACGACTTTAGTTTACCCTGAGATTCACATACCCACGACTACAGTGCCCTCTATCCGTGACCACCCATTTTGTATTGAAAGCATAGGGCTAATAGCAGTCCATGTACTATATGGTCTAAGTCTATACTGCTCACGCATCTTTGGACCACGATGTCCTTCTGGTTTCACTTCAGAAATTTAAGTTTAGCATTAGAAGCTTCAGACGGAACATCCTGCAGAATGCTGTAATTTTATTTGTTTAGGACCTGAGGGTTACTTTGTCAAATGGACACAGAATTTCGGGGTTTTATTTAATGGTCAGTGTAATGTGCGGTTTTTTGTAATTTGTGAATTTATATTAGTAATGAAAAGGTTGTTCATATTTAATGAGTGTCTGAAATTCAAGGAACGCATAAATAGGTAAAGATTTTATTTGAAATTGGCGTAAGAAAGGAGTCTTATCTGATTATTAAGATTAAATTTCAAGTGTCAAACAAAATGTATTCCGTCAGTATGTGCGTTTCTTTGGACGGACAGACCAACTTAATTTTAGATATTTCTTTGGACAGACTGTCAATACTTACTTTTCATTTCTTCTGATCTCTTAAATTTATTGATTCGTTTCGTTATGTCCATTTTGAAAACGGCGTGTATACAAAAAGGCTCTTTATGTTACCTTAAAATTTAAGATCCAGATCCATTGTATTTCTGGGCGTGGAAGACAAATATGACGGTGCATCGGGTTGATGGAAATATACTTTCTGAAATCGCAACATTACAAATAAGTGCCACATTAAAACTAATTTTAAGCGTTGCATTTGCAGGCTAACTACAAATAAGAGCGCTGATAGATGTGATGAGAGCAACGACATTTATTATTTCCGTGCATGAAACATGTTCCAGCTTGTTACCATTATTTTTGCATCTCACCCCGCCATTGCCTTACGTGTTTATTATTTACCGACCATGAACATGTAACACAAATGTACCTTCATATTCTGAAAAACATTAAATATTTATGCCACCAACACATTTTTCAAATACAAACTTCACGCAAGGGAAACATTTTAAAGATTTGATGTTGTGCTAGAATAAAAGAAAAATATGATTGTAGTAAAACACACAACTTAAGCAGAACAAATGTTACTATTTTCAGCATAGGCGAGTATACAACGCGGAAAGAAAATTGAATGGGTGCATAACTAATAAACTTTTAGTTCCTTGTTATGCTTCTTATGCGAGAAATCGTGCACAATTTTAATCTTAAACGAAGCATATTGGAAATTTTCTTTTGTTATAATAATCGGTTCGGTAGTATACATAAGATATTATTATCCTTTAGAAATGTAAGCAACTGTAAGCATCTGCAAACCTCGAACATTACATAAAATGCACATTCGATGGTAAAAGGAATCGTATTTTACTATCGGATTCGTCAGTACTTTGGTTCAGTGAACGGATTTGAGGTCTTGTTAGATAGATGCATCGTATTTAGTATACTCTATAACCTACTTTTCTAGTAGATGCGTCATTAGACTGACAACACCCTTGTGAGGAAACATCACTAGGAAATGATACAAAATAGTACAAAACTGCAATGGCCCTCGTATTTTATTCTCATTAGCGTAAATTTTAGGGTAAATATGTCTTATGAAATGCAGCTTTACGTTCCTAATTCCCTTGTAATTTTAGGGCTAGGCGTATTTAGATTTCTTGCAGAGAAATAGATCATGAATTTGTATTGTCGTTCAATTCTGGAACTGAAAAGACCAGAAAACGTTGATTAGGTTTTCTGAAAAACCAGGCACACTACGGAAAAGTAAAAGCAAACAAGCGGAGTCTGTGATTAATGGTAATAGTAGTTCATTATAATCACAATTCTTACTACTCAAACAAATGACAGAAAGAAAACCAGAAAACTCCCCACAAACTGATAATTCTCAACATCCTCTCAATATTCCATTAACCATAACCGAGCTACAAGACGCGCTAACACAAGTAAAAAATTCCAGCCCTGGTCCTGATGACATTCCTTACGACTTCCTGAAAAATCTCTCCACAAAATCACTCCAAGTGTTACTGGAAATTTACAATAAGATATGGACTTGTAATCAATTTCCCTCCTCCTGGTCCGAATCTTTGATAATCCCAATTCCGAAACCAAACAAACAAAAAGAAGAACCTTCCTCTTATCGCCCCATTTCCCTCACATGCACCACAAGCAAATTGTTAGAGAAAATCGTGAACAACAGACTAGTCTGGTTCTTGGAAAACAACAATCTTCTCAACCCTTCTCAAAATGGCTTCCGAAAACATCGATCCACACAAGACAACATAATTCAGCTTGAATCAGAGATAAACGAAGCTTTTGCAAACAAACAATGCGTTATTGCAATCTTTTTCGACCTAGAAAAAGCGTACAAAATGACGTGGAGCTATCCAATCCTCAACTTTTTGAAATCCAACGGACTAAGCGGAAATATATACAACTTTGTCAAAAACTTCCTCAACGACAGGAAATTCAAAATCAGATTAAACGAAAAATTATCCACCCAGAGAACTCTAGAAAACGGCATCGCACAAGGATCGGTCATCAGCACCTCACTATTCCTCATCGCCATAAACAACTGTGTGGAAAACATCTCAACACCTGTGAAGGCCAACTTATACGCCGACGATCTCGTAATATATGTGAAAGGCAAAAACATCCACTCTATACAAAAAATCCTACAAAATACTTTGTCCCGCTTAGAAAATTGGTCAAAAACATCGGGTTTTAGATTCTCAACCGAAAAAACGAAATGCATTTCCTTCACCAAAAAAACACCAAAATCATCTCCACTCCTAAAATTATACGGGAAAACTCTAAAATTTGAAAAAACCATTAGATTTTTAGGCATTATTTTCGACCAAAAATTAAACTGGAAACCTCATATAGAATATCTCAAAAAATCTTGTTATGGAGCGATAAACTTGTTAAAAGTACTCTCAAGCCACCACTGGGGTGCCGACACAAAAACCCTCCTACAAATCTACCAACACCTAATTCGATCAAAATTAGACTACGGAAGTATTTCCTACGCGACAGCAAGGGAATCTCATATCAACATCATCGACACAATTCAACACTCCGCGATAAGAATTGCACTAGGAGCCTTTTGCACTAGCCCAACTACCAGCATGCTATGTCTCGCCAACGAACCTCCATTTGTTTTTCGTAGAAAGTTTCTCACATTTAACTTCGCCATTAACACAGCAGCTCACAGAACAAGAAACCCCAACAGCCTCTCCTCCACTTTTTCCAAAAAATTTAAAAATGAATTCTCGAAAAACCAAAACCTCTCACCCACCTTATACGAAAGGATAAATCGCTTGGAAAAAGAAACCAACTTCTCCATTCCAAAAAAAGTTCTCCCATGGTTTAACACTATTACCCCACCGTGGACTCAACAAGCGATAAATACCAACTTAAACCTGACCAAACATCCAAAAACAGAAACACCACCAGCACTGATACTAGCCGAATTTAACCGCATCATTCAATCGTACCAAAATTATTCAATCATCTACACCGGCGCATCTAAGTCAGACAACAGAATAGGAGCAGCAATTATCACCCCAAAAAGCAAAGGGAAGTTCCGCCTGAGTGCATTGTGCAGCACGTTCACAGCAGAACTCTACGCAATTTTACAAGCCATTAACTACATAGCATTACATCAACAAGAAAACTATGTGATATGGACAGACTCCCTCAGCTCGATCTTAATCCTAAGACAAATATACCCCAAAAACCCACTCGTCCAAGAAATTCGAAGAAAAATCGATAACTTGGCAGGAGAAATGGAATCTGACAAACACCCATCTTAAACAAGTGAAACCCCTAACACAACCCACTTTGCCTATACCCACAAAACGAAGATCTCAGGTCATAATCAACAGATTACGGCTAGGATACACACGAATGACACATCGCTTCCTAATCACCCGCGAAGACCCCCCTAGCTGCGACACATGCCAAACAAGATTAACAGTCGAACACCTTCTCTTCAGATGTCCAGATTACACAGCACAGAGAAACATGCTGTACAGCTCCAACACAAATTCCTTAAAAGCACTGACCGACATCGAGAGTTGCAAAGAAATCGTGAAATTTATAACCAACAACCAAATCATAATATGAATCTCTAGTACAAAAACCCAACTAACCAAAACACCAAATTGTACCTATACACACATAGAAGAGAAAAGGAAGTACACACATATACAGACACACCAACACACCCTCACATACACACCACACTCATAAAATAACACTACACCGCTAATAACCCTAGCGGTTGATGCGGAAAAAAAAATTATAATCACAATAACTCTTTCTAAACCTCGATACTCATTTGTGCGATTGTGTCTTTGAATACGTTTTTCGCATTACTGATTTTGAAATAGGGCAATACTCTAATGACACATACCAACGTGCTTCTTCGATTACTTAATTCTCTATCGTTTAAAAACGTAATCCTTTTTTTCTGGTTCTTCATGTTCGAAAATTAAAGAACTAGAACCGCATTGGTGCGTCCAGATTCGTGGTGTTTTTCTAAAAATACGAATACATCAAAAACGCTATGGTGCATCCAGCAAGTCACCACCAGGTATTTAGATGCCATGGAAAACGTGGTAAACAGAAAGCGCTTTAAACATGCCCATCACACGTTTGTGTTACGGCTGCAAACTAAATTTATGAAAATATCCAAGTCAAATTCAAATACGGGACGGTGAAGTGAATGTTCCAAGAAAACAAAATTGAATGACGCTAATGAATCTTACGGAAAATATCCAAATTTAATAATGTACTTACAATTGTAACTCGCAAAACACAAGCAAAAAGATCCTATCTAAACAACGGCTTTACCATTTATAAAATTTGGTCATTTCAAGTAGGGAGAAACTGGAATTCCCACTTCGTACGCTCATACCTTCGATACGTTCAAACAAATTAAAACTGTTTTTAATTAATTACGTCCTTCCCAGACCTCTTAAAAATACGAGACGAGTTAATTAACAGCGCTTCCTTTGAGAAAAGGTCCACCGCAATCGGACGGGTTTTCTGAAACTCATTTAATTATCAATCGTTAATTAGGCTTCTAATTGCGCGCATCCCATCTCTAATATTTGTTAATTGGAATTTAAGACAAATCGGCAAGGTCAGGAATTCAAGATAGCGCGCTGCTTATCTGTACTGTGCGGCTTTCGAGTCATCAAAACAGCTTTTCTATCCTGATGGTTTTATTGAACACATGAAATCTAAAATCGATTATTTGTTTCATAATGAAGCTGACATCTTAAAATCGGCCCATGCCTTGTTTCCGTCATATGCGTTTTTTGTATTTTTATAAAGCATTAGTATCATTTTGTTGATCATCGTCATTTTGTAGCCTTTGATGTTTGGTGAATTGTGTGGTCATCATCACCTTCGTTATCTGCTTCTTCGTTTGAGAACGATAGATTTTTGCGGGAATTTTGAATCTCACGCGGCAACGACTATTACAATTTCAAAATTCGGATATGAGTTATAATGTTTATTGTAACCATAACAACATTATACAAATTTCATAGTTAATTTTATTTAAATTTACAGTAACCCTACTTTTCATAAACTGAGAAATCCATTAAACGTAAAATCTGTCACTGGATCAAACAGAGCATCTAAGCTTCTCCTTTCAGTTACAAAAGGTTATAGCAGCCGACGCCGACGCCTACAAGGATTTGACATAGGAAGAATCCAACACAGAAAGAAGCATGTATCAGCCACCTCCGGAGCGTTCGGGTACCTAAAAAACGTACCCCTTCCCTTCCCGTACGCACTGTATTAAAATAAAGTTAGGTAGATTTACACTCGCCAAGTAAAAGGAGTGTTTTGATTTAGCAAATTTTTGTAATTCGGGGAAATTTTTACTCGAGTTTAAACTTTTACCTGGTCAGATTTTGATAAAAGTTGTCAACAAGAATTAATTGGTTTTTTCACATACAATGTCACGTTTGAGATAATCGATGCAGGTGTTTTATCATTTTTGGCGGCGTAGATGGAATTTCGAGGGTCGTCGGGAATAATGAAGTTGATTTTATTAGTGGAGGTGGTTTTTGCTTAAAGATTATGGAGGTTCTTATCGTACCGTTAGATTACTTTGATATCCAGGTACTTATTTAATCAGGATTTCTTTCAGAATTAATTACAGGAGTAGGTAGTGGTAGAGGGATGGATTATTCTGCCTCACTTATGGAGGCCATAAGAGAAACATATATGAAAATAGATGACCGGATTGAAAAAATGGAGAATGACAATTTGCGTAAAAAAAATGGACCGACGAGAACGGAGCTAGTTCAGAGGATAGAAGACCAGAAAGATGTAATAAAGAAGAAATACGAAACAATTATCCAAGTCTATCCACGCCCAGACCACATGAGATGCAGTTCGAAGAGAAACTGAACCAAGAAAAGGTTGATAACAAGAAAGAAGTGCGGGAAAGAAAAAATGAAGGGGTTTTAGTAGAGAAAGAAGTTGAACTATCTGGCTGATTTATTGCAGGAATTTTAAGAAAGCCGGAGTTGAAGTAAGATTGTATTGTGTGAATTATACGAAGTTTGTAATAGTAAATAGATGATAATTGAGATTTGAATTATTTAAAAACAATGGGTTTTGCAGATAATAGGAATTTTTGTTGGGGTGTAATTTTACAGGAGAACTTGTTCAAGTGCATAGAATAAAAAAAATTGCTGTGGGTAGCACAACTGCGCATGCGCGATTCTGTCCCCTTTGATGTCTAAGAATATGTATACCAAATTTCGTTCTAATCGGTTCAACCGTTTAGCTGGAAATGAGAGAACAGACGGCCCGATAGAGAGACCGACATAATAGAGATTTTGTTTGATTCGGATTCCTGGTGTTTCAAAACGTATATTTCCGTCAAAAAAGTGGGGATCATGATGAGATTTTAGGTAACCGAACGAGGGATAATATTCTTGTAAAAGGAATTTAGGGTTGGTAAAAGCAATTATGGATAAAGCCATAAAGGGCATTTGTGTAGGTTGCGAAAGGAGAATTTAAGGAACCAGGATGAGATTAAATTTATTAGGATTAGTGAACCGTAACCTAACAGATGGTACGAGCAAGTATTGACTATTCCAGTAATTTAATTAGAAAGCAAAAGAGTTAACAAATTTTGGTAACTGACGAACTACAATCCTATATAATGTTTGGGCTTTCTCTAGACCTTGGGTAAAGTTAGATAAGAAGGGAACAGGAATAGAAAAAGGTTAGGAAAAGATTAGGGTTTAATGCGAGATCTTGGTAGGTGACTAGGAAATTGTATTTAGATGATCGGGACCGAATGTCAAAGGCAAGTCTCGACCTATCTAAGGGAGTTCAGTTGGTAAACTTATCAAAAATCCATAATTCCAAGGGTTTTATTTTGTATTAAATGGGGGTGATAATGTGATTATGTTTTGTGTTCAATTTTAGGGGAGAAATGTTGTGTAAACTACATAAGGGTGTCGTTTCTCAGGGTTGCAAAATTCCGAAGATTAGTGCGAGCCACCTTTTGTACAAATACGTGTTGTTAACGTAATTTCGGTTTAAATATCGGAAATAGTAGTCGGAACATCCTGTATATAGCATAATTCAAGTTATTTCAAAAGACCTGAGAATTTTTAAATTTCAGTTCGTGTTAAAGAGTGTGTTTTGCCAAACATCGCATATTTCTTACCCTTAGTTTATTGGAACACAAGTGCGAGGACTTTTTAAGGTCTCTTAAATTGTTTTGCAAACGGGGTGTTTTGTATTCGAAAGGCACTCTTAACCTTAAATTTTTCCTACCAGACTCTTTGCAGTTGATTTTCTTTTTATGATGTTAGAATAAAATCCTGTAATTTTTCATTATTTGTCAATTTGAATCCCAATTTCAAATCCAGGTAGTTTTATTTTTCTTCAGATTTTTCTAATTTATTTTATCCGAATGTTGCTTCTGATTTTAATCAAACTTAGAGTAGAGATTTATTTCCTTGTAATTTACGGAATTTGATTGGAGCCATCGACTCTTTCAAGTTTAAGATTTACTTGTTGTGTCGGAATCCAGTTGTGCCTTGACGGAAAATTTAAAAAGGAAAAAAAATAAATTGAGTAATTGGAGCTAGCAATAATTTGACATTATTTCAGTATTTGAGTAACTGGAAAGCTAGTGAAAATTGCTTTGTGTGAAGTTAATTCGGAAAAAATGTTAAGTGTTTTCCATTTCATATTAATTTTGAAATTAGAACGTTATCAATACATAGTTATGGCGATATTACACGTGGAGTCATTAAGTAGCGTTCGAGGAGAAAGTCAATTAGTTTTATAGTGATTCGCGAATTAATTTCAACGCTTCAATTTGCAAAAATAACCTGCCACAACTCAAAGGGCGGGCAAATTAGTTTTCCAACCATGTCAATTTTGTTAATCTGATTTCACTCAAGTCAATTACCCCGTTAGTACCTATAAGGAATTATTAAGCTGCTTGCCGGGTACGGCTAGGACATTCGTCTAAAGTGAAATTCCTAGTTTAAACCAAGTTTATGCTCGAATCCTTTCACCAAACATATCAAGCCCTGTCGTGCTGTTAATGACCATATCAAATAGCAATTATAATTAATCAATGTAGCCAGTGGGGACAATGGTGAAGCATAAAATTGCGTTCAAAATGGAGTGATATATTTATTGGGTATTGTACAATCGTTGACAACTTTCACGGTGGAATGGTTTTTATAGTATTTGTTTTTAGTTATAATTTCAAAGTAGTCCCACGTTGAACTCCCCGGAATATCAAATAAAAAATGTACTCTGCGGAGAACGGCTATTTATCTTACGTTAGGCTCGAACAAAATCAATATTTTTCGACATCAACCTTTTTAGGGTATCACATAATATTTAGAAGTCGTCAATGTTTGAATCTTAATAAGTTTCTTGCAAAAGGGAAGTTATTATATACTGTTGTCGGAGGAAATGAGACGGTATAGGTATTAAATAAGGGGAATAAATAAACATCTCCGGTAGGCAATTCAACTTATTCGCTTGCCGACAAACATTTGCACAGGAAAGCGAAAGACAAAATTAAAATGGACATATGATTTATAAAAGTAAAATACAGTGGTAATTTTTAGAGGCCCCCAAGGAGTACTAAATAAGTTATGAGAGACTTTGTACGTTACTCATTTTCAGACAGACGGATTTAAAACAGTTCAAGAGGTAGCTTCAAAATTGTAAAGACAAATACGAATAACTTTCAAGCGAGCTGTAACTTTCTCTTTGTTGCCACATCTTTCGAAATTTGGAGAAATGTATACAAGTACGGCAGATCTAAAATGTAAGTACTTAGTCGACGATGTAAATGCATGAAGTGTAATTTCAAACGTTCCATTATCTCAATTTTGATCTGATTGCGTAGTGTAATTAAACAGTTAATTCTAATGATTAAATCAATTTAAATAAATTGCTACATTTTCTTCATAGATTCGTAATCTAGGTCTAGAAATTTATTTATATTGGTTACCACTCGCGGACAACAATTATAATTTATCGATTAAATTGAATGAACGACTTACCTTTTTCATGGCGCTAAATGTGTTTTTTTAATACCATTTGTTAATCGTCATACCTCAAATATAAAAAGTTGCTTTTATCTAAGATTACTATTGCTTATTATTATATTATATTATATTATATTATTATAAAATAAAAAAATAAAATTCGTATACCCAATTTCGATATAAAAAGGATCGCCAACATGATATATCGATCCCACTTCTGACTGTAGGTCCAGGATTTTACACAAATAAAAATAGTGGCGAGGCAGATGAAGCTACCGAGCATGTGATCTGCCACTGTGGCGCCTGGATCAAAGACGGACATCAACTCCTTGGAGACGCTATCTGCAACCGGGTAGGGTGAAGCAAGCAGCTTAGGCTAAACAGGATCCTATCCTTCATTCAGAGGAACGGGCTCTGAACCTAGTTGCGAAAGTCGGGCTCCCCTGTGAATGGGATAGAATAGAGACGATTACATTCAAATAACAATTTAATAGTAGTCTGCTCCAAGGCAGTCGGTTATGTCTGAGTGCAATCGACTACACCAGCAGATTACCTCGGATTGCCTTGGTTTTCTTCAAATCTGGAATTTCTTTTTTTAAATACCCTCTAACGTCAGTTCGTAACTTCCATTTTGGCTTGCTTTTTATATTAATTTCTAATGGTGGGTTTTACTTACCTGTATTAATTCGTTTATGGGTGCCGAGGTACCTAATTGTAATCATATGCCTTTCATAATTGTGACCATTGTCATGTTGCGTATTTTTGAATTATAATATACTGTTTAAATATCTTTTTTTACTTGCCCGTTACAATACACACAAATTATACAAACATAAGCTTTGAATCTGTTAGATGGAAATCGATTTCCAGTATAACCGTTTTCCTAAATAGGCGGATTAACACTTCTACTTTGAGAGCATACTCTTTCATGAAGTGAGTATTATGCGTAATTGCTCGTTTCAAAGTATTTTCGAGCCTTTATAGAGATGCTTTGGTGGGTGAAATGTTGAACAGCAATATCTACAGGAAACTTTGCACAAAAGAGAAGAATCAATAATAAAATATCAAAGGAAGAGATGTAAAGCCTTTTGTGTAGCGGAGAAAAGTACAAAGGAATTAAAACGGATTTGTTATTTTGACTTTGATATATTAAGCTGAAGATCCATCAGTTGTGATAATCCTTTAAAACGTTATACTTTACTGTGCATTACAAATATAAAAGTTTTAATAAAATAAATGTCCGTGCTTGATTTACCGAGTTGGTCGCGTGATGCGAAATTCTCAAACTGTCACTCATCGAAAAGTTTGTAGCTTCATTTAATTAGTACTTTTAAATAAACTCGCTTTAATGTTGTTACTAAAAGCTTTGATTTATAAAGTTTGATAAATTTGCATTAAATAATTTACATCGAAATAAATGTGTTCACTTCATATCCAAACTTATTGTTCGCGGTTTCCTACTTCATCACGGATTCACACTGCATCTTAAATTGCTCAGAATTGCATACAAGCATTGAATAAAATAGTGTTTTTATTCAATGATACAAGGTAAACCATGTTCATTATCACTAAACATCCTAATTTACTAGAAGGCGCGTGCGTAATATGGCTTGATGTAATGGAATAAGATACTCGGTTACTACATTGAAGGTGCATGGTTCGAATCCGGTTTCGGAAGTTATGCATGTGTAAATTTTGCAATCGCAATTAAATATTACAATGTTTAAATGTTAGCTAATTCTAATAGAGCGTAACTGTGGCAGTCTCAGTTCTCCAACAGAGACGAATTAAGTCACGTACCGCTATAATTTCAAGTGTCAAATTTTGGTCGGAAATGTAATGCAATCACTTTGCGACGAGTGAAAGGTAAAATACGCAATGTGAAATTTTCAGTGACATTATCTATCTCAATATGAAATCTGACAGCCGATGCGTGAATATTATCTATGCATGGCTCGTAGACGGTTAATTCATAGTTAATTACCATATTTGAGTTGATGGCGCTTCAAACGAGATACCTACTTAATTTGAAATGACACGCACTTCCTACGTCCAACAAGCCCAAAAATTATGACGGCGTAATTTTGGGGAGAAATGAAATATTAGTGGTCTAATTTGTTGGAGTGCTTTAACTATATGTTGTGTCTTTATGAGAGAAGCATTTTCTTAGACGTAATGAATTAGTAAAAGAAGTAAGTAAGAAAGAACCTGTCTTTTATTATTTTGGTAAATTTTTTGTTTACGATATAATAAGTGGCCACGTTTATAACAATTAAAAATTTTAAAGTGACGATTTCTTAAAATTACATAAAAGGATATAGTTGGTGTTATTAAATGGGCCCGATTTTCCAATTGTTGTACTTTGGTTATTGTAAAAAATTATCCTGTACGCATGAATGATACTGATGCCGTATTTAGCGAGAATGCTTCATCATGCACTTATCACGCAAAAGTTGGGCCGTTGATTTTTCTTGTATGCTTTAAATACTGGGATCCTTCAGAGAAGCAAGAATCTATGCATTGGGTGCATAAAGGATCCGAAAACGCAATATTCAGCGGAAAAATTGATATCAACGGTTTTCTGGAATATAGTGAGGGGATTCTGTTGATCGAAATTCACATCTCTTCCCATAAGGCCACCCCACCACACTATAATTGCATGGTGTAAAAGACTCAAAAAAACGGTAAAAAAAAGAGCGTAAAGGTTGAAGGTACAAATATGGAAAATTAAATGTTATTTTGCCCCTTATTCAAAATTAAGTTGAAACGAAAAAATGTACTCTCCAAATTTCTCAATACCGCTATTTTGAACAAACCGGTTTCGCATTCGCCTGCTTGCTCTTTTATAAATAAAGTACAATAAACAATTTAACCCAAAAAGTATTCTGTTGTGCTCACATTTACAAAACGTGCTAACCACGTACAAAAAAATACAATTTGTAAGAACTCTGAATTTATCTCGCCGCGCTTGTTGTAGATTTTATTTTAGGAAACACGAATCCCGATATTGGGCGAACCAATATAAAGGAAAAGAGCATTTCTTTTCTACGAAATGTTTCCGATTGTATTCTGCCGCATTATATGTGATGTAAATTTAGGGAGCAGGGTTGTATTTGTAAATGTAGACGAAAGGAATTTGGACGTCTACCTAAACCAGCAGATAAAGGCAATTCTTAGCGTTTCTTTTTTTTTTCATGGTAGGTATATTATTTTAAAGCACTGAGACTTCCGCTGCCTCTGGCACTGATACATTCAAATAGAGTGCCCCTATGTTTTTAAATTATGCAATAGGCGTTTCAAAATAATTTCAAACTGAAACCTAAGGGAATAAAATGAATATACACCCCTTTAAAGATGATTCATTGAATATCCAACACAACATCTCGTCCCTGATACATTAATATACGGTTAGATCTTCCATCCATTACATACTTGCTTAAAATTACTCCCTTTGGTGTTTACCCACGTGTCGTATTTCATATTTCAGAAGTACTCACTGATTCCGTCTTTTAATATCAAACCGTGCGTGAATTCTTAGGTGCTACACCTAGCAACAAATTTCTCTTGCCATATTGCACAGATTGACATTATTTTATGGAAAATTACATTTTATCACATAAGACATAGCATTTATCTCTAATTATCCATTAATTAATTCAATCCATTCATGTGAATTTAATAAGGATCCTAACTGTGTATAATAAAAACTTTACAGAAACAAGTAAAAAAGTTTTCGCTCTAAGGCGAGCAACTTCAAAAGAATTAGCAAATTAATAAATTTCAATTAACCCCTAATGTAATTAAGAGCCCAAAATAGAAAAATTTAATTTGAGAACTCTTATATAGGTCTTAATTTGGGCTCGATTAAACACAACAGCAATCAATCAAATCAGCTGAAATGGCACTCCGGGCCATATAAAACACACCACGCTACAAGCGATCGATAGAACAATTAATTAAAGAAATCTTAACCTTAAAGTGTTAATAATCTAAAATATCCCATCGAAATTGCAATTTTCAAACAAAGAGACGCACAGACAGACACATTATGATCATACTTCGGAACTTCACTTCTTAGATTGCACTCAAACTTCGTTTGAAACTGAAATAACTTCGTTGTAATTACAATTATAGTATTAGCCCTTTTGATGGGCGATAAACACCCTTTAACTGATAACTTGAAGCGACAAACGACCAATATTCACTGCACTCTGATTAAACTGTTTTGTAAACGGAAAAATACACTTCTCCTTAATCCGACTTAACGTTAAATTTGAATACGACGACTTCAACCTCTCAATACTCGTAGCACTGAACTAACTTTCTTCCAAAATGTGATAACTGGCAAAACTGACTGTTTTACATAAACTGTCAATAACACTAACTGTTTTGTTACAAGTACGCTCAAATACAGGTGAGTTTTAATGTCCAAAAACTTGATTTACGTTTTCCACCAAAAAGAGGCAACACCAAACAAACGCTTGACCAACAAAAGGCGTCGTTTAACGTCCAAATCGCTTATTTAAACATTTTCCCTTTCCTCACGTCCGTTCCTTCTTCCTTAACAAAACAACGTGCGTTTTAGAATAGTCAAACAACATATGTGTTTTCTAAAACGGCAATAACACGTCCTTACCTCGAAATTAGTCATCGTACGCAGCGATAACAGTTCTTATCGCAGATCGGAGATAAATTTTTACAATAACTACGCAAATAATTCCCAAATGTTCCATATTTTACTAACAAAAAATACCTTCACAATGAAATAAACAGATTAAGCAAAGCAATTATTTAAGCAAAATTAACATTATTAAATTTCATTTCATTCATTTATTTATTCGTTGTTGCTTTACCTTATAGTAGGTGGCAACACCATGTCCCTAATACATACAAACAATATACTTAGCACAAATACTAAAATTACAAAATGTATAACATATTAAAACAAGCCGACACATTTAAAAAACACATTAAGATACATTCTAAAATTGTGACGAACATGCAATAAATATTTTAAAAGGTTTCAAATGTTTAGGTATTCATTTAGGTGATTGTTCTCTGCTTGTTCTCGGCTTTAATAACAATCTTCTGTTTTTACAATAATTTCAATTCACCCTATACATCTTTTCAAATTTATAAATTTATCGATATGTCAGTTTCCTCTTATACCGAATTGTCAATCATTTCTAGACATGCCGTCAGCATGATCTCGAATTTAAACTTAACTTAAATAATTTAAATATGTAGTCATCTCAATAGTTTCAATACTTTTATAAGTTAATTTTTCCCCCCCGTTCTTTTGAAATGTGTAAGTACCCTTTAGATAATTTACTTTTTAAATCTAAAACTTTGTCCATTTTTAGGTTAAATTCAACTTTCAACTTTTAATGTAAAAATTCAACCCTCCGGTTGGTTGTCTTAACAAGGCTTGATAATAATTCGTTTTGAAACTTAGGACAACCTTTCCGTTTTAACCACCCTTCAGGTTTTTTCTCTTGGCTTCGGCCAGTTAATAATTAAAAAACAACATGTTCGTCTTATTCGTCTTCAACGTTTGTAATTTACCGTTTTCCTGTTAAATTTCACAGTAAGTACTAGCTCTTAATGTTTTCAAATTTGCTATATTGTGATACACTTCTAGTCGCCTGACGATGGCAGTACGCCGAAACTATAGTCGCTTTTACTTTTAAAAACTTCAACGAATAAAACTATATGGGGAAGGTTTAGAGAGTTTTGATCACACAATATATATTATTGTTGCTGCACCATGTGCTCAATTTATCTAGCGTGAGCTTTATTTGCAATTTCAAAGACATTATACAACGTGATTTAATTAATATATTTGTGTCATCAGCATATGATGTAATAAATGTAGAATCGCCATCATCGCCCTCTTTCAGATACGAAACCAGGTCATTGCTGTAAAGAATAAATAGCGTCGGACCGAGAATTGAGCCTTGAGGAACTCCTGTTAAAATGGACTTAGACAAACCACGCTGACCCTGAGGTAATTCAACGAATTGCGTTCTATCTCTAAGACAGGATTCAAACAAATTGAGAGTAGTACCTCAAATGCCGCATTGAAACATTTTGCTAATTAATTTCTTGTGGTCAACAGTATCAAAAGCAGCCGAAAAGTCAATAAATAAACCAACAGTTAAAATAATAATTCTGATACAACATTGTCCTCGAATTCAACCAATATGATCAAATTTGGGTTAACTCTAAAAATACCGACCACCTTTACGCTTTAAAATAATTGGAATGCACATACAGGATGACCCATTGTTATTGCAGATAACGAATCCAAAGGAAACGTCCGCAAGACGTAGTTTACAAAACATTAGCTTCTAATTTTTAACTTTATAAACTGCTGTTCTAAAGGTGAATGCTTCCTCGCCGAATGCTGCCATGTATCATTTTCGCTTTAGCAAGTCGTTGGATTGGATTATTGTAGAATTTCTCATGGCTTAATAACAAACTTAATAAACAAAATGTAGTCCTTAGGACCGTCTAGGCGTGCGAGTCTACCCACGTCTGAGACATTTCGTTTATACGTCCTCAGGATTAAGCTATTACATTAATAATAATTCCTTCAACGTGCCAGTCCTTTATGTAAAGTGTATCGCATCAAACGCGTCTCCAAATTATGTAATATGAAATGCAACACTTTCCTTAGATTTTATGCCGTAATTAATAAAACAGCAGCAGTTCTGAATAACGACGATGTTTCCAGAAGGTGCCGCGTTGAAAACGAAACCGCTATTTCCGAAGAACGCCGGAACACGTCACATTACGTTAAATATGAGGGTATTACTTACGATATTTTTCTTTCAGCTTGGTCGATTTGTGTATAGCCCGAATAAATGTTATTTTATTTGTCAATGAAAAACTTTGTGATTAACCGAATCCTAAATTTTAAAGGAGAACGTATGACGGACGGACGGAAAGTAAAGTGCAGCCACGCTAACAAAGACAGCGTACGTACATATTGACGACCACTAGGTTTACTGTACGCCCTCGGTAAGCTGTTCGAGTACATTATCAAAAGGAGGCTGGAAGACAGAATTGGCGAGGAACACGACCCTTCACAAAAGGGAAATCCATTTAATAACTTAAGTTATTTTAAAGATCGTAGCATGATTATGGAGGACTGCGAAGGCAACAAAGAGGTGAGAAAAATAAATAGTGGCGTTCCCCAAGGATCAGTATTAGGGCCGTCATTATGGAATCTATTAGACTATGGTGTTCTGAAACTAACACTTGCACCTGCATGCAATAAGAGTACGCGTTCGCGAACGACGGTCACGCAGATCCAATTCCTGATATGTGGGAGACTACCGAACCAAGGAACCGCATAAATTTCTGGGCGTTATATTGGACAAGTGTCCAAAATTCGGCGCGGACATGGATATGTAGCAGATAAAGCGGAAAAGGCAGTATCAGCCCTAAGTAGGCTTATGCCAAGCACGAGGGGAAACAGGAAAGCGGCCAGGGAACAAACGCTTGAAAAATGACAGAAGAACGTCATGGGAAAAGGCAAAGATTGCATACTAAGACCGGGGAACTGCGTAACGTAATATCACAGAAACACAACGCACATTAGACGAAAGGACTTGCTGAATAATATGCCATGTTCAGTTTCTTATTAGTCCACCAGTCGAAAAGTTACGGATACTATAGCAAATTTATTGGTCCCAATAATTAAGTATAAATCGTCTTTCAGATAAATCATTATTTACGATGCTTAAAACATGATTCTCCACACGGCCTCTTTACACGCGCTTGGAATTCAAAATTACATCTACGAACGTAAGAAGTTAAAATCCATTCATTGGCTATATATTGCGTATTCGTGAAAACAACCCTTTTGTGAATAACATTTCAAGAAAACTCAAAGTGTAAATAGAAACCTCTAGCAATGTTACTTGGACATATGAACTTATACCCCTTTGTAAAATTAATGTTGGGCACGTAAAAAAATTGCGATACATTGGGTTATATAAACTTTCCCCTAAAGTTGGTTAAATCTGCCATAAAATAAACTTATGATCATCTATCACTTATTGATCGGACGCCCGTCACCTGTAACTCCTAAATTTCGTATCATAACTAAAAACATGAGGACCGACCTTAATTCAATATTAAGTTAACCCTAAAAGATAAATTTCCAGTTACTTTATATTGACTGACAATTTGCACTCGCACGGGGTACTCGAGTCCTCTATCTGCATTAGAAATTTAATTTGGTGAGACCCAAATTTTAATTAAATTTAGCAAGTGACGTATATAGTATTTCAGTTAAAGTTACTTAATTTGACCGTTCGAAACTTAGATGAAACCCCTAACGAGTTTTTTAGTTAACTCAACTTCCCTAGAATTTACATTATGAGGGTGCGAAATTAGAATAAAATGTAAAATTGTCACGAGTTTTCTTACACAATTTTATGAACTTTATAAGGCTCGACGCGCAACGCTTTCGCCTGTAGAGAAAAATTAACGCGAAATCCTCCGAGTAACAAGACAACATCGCTTCGAGGCTTTTTTTTAAAAGCAATTTTAGTCAAAATCCCCGCCGATTAATTGTATGCGGCGTTATTCCACGGTGAAGGATGGCATATTATTGAACGTTAAATGTTAACTTTTTACTATATGACGAATTGCGTTACGTTTAAAGCTTATTACCCACATTTATCTATCTTAGGGGATAATACCTGGCATTTCTACCTTAATTTGCCATATTCATCTTCATCCTGGTTGACATCAAATTATGTTTGTCGATTCTGGTCGGGAGACGTAATGTAATAACCTGCATTAAAATTCTAATATAATAAATATCGTCGCGTCAGCTTCCACATTGCATGATGGATAATAACTCATGCCAAAGAATACAAAATGTCTAAGGGTACAATAAATGTTCGGTAAGCAAAACGAATTCGGTCGATTGCATGGATCAAATTCGGGGCAATTGGAATCAAAAAAGATTAAGTGAGAGAGAGCTTAACACCAACCGATATTACATATACATACAGTGAATTTTTTTTTAATGCGAACATAGGAGTTTGCATGCAATGTAATTTCCCTATGTTCGATTAACACATCAATCTATTGAGTAGTAGATATACAATTGACAGCTGTCACATTTTTAAGAATTCCGCCGTCCAATTTAATTACGAAATCGGTTAGGTTATTGCTTAGAATGTCAAGGCGGACACTTCGTCGAACATTTATTGTAATTTTTTCGTTATTTATTTTCTTATTTTCTTCATTTATGTATTGAATAGATCAAATTAGTAGAATACCAGGTGCACATGACCTACAAATAATTGAAGGTTGGTTCACAATGAGCTGTGGTGTCAGTGCGTGGCCTGTGAGGTCAAGTTAAGAAAAATGTATCCTAAAGTTGCTATGGCCTCACATGGCTTCTTTAAAAAAATCTTACCGAGTGCTCTTCATCATAAAGACTATTAGAGTTGCTGTACATAGTCACACAAGTTGCGCGATTTGGGAATGTGAACAGCGCACATCTCATAGATTGATGTGTTTTTTTTTTAAATCGAACATAGGGAAACTACATTGCATGCAAACTCCTATGTTCGCATTTAAAAAAAACTCACTGTATACATATGCTAAGTGCTATATTCCTGACTCTATTTTGCGCTTCATCTATCTCCTTTCATTCTTATATGGACTTCATTATTCCATGATTTCCTTGGGACTCTCTTAATTCGTTTCTGTGGAGAAAACCATTTAACGTTGGTAGTCTGCTTTCATCCATACGTAGAAGGTGCCCACTCCATTAGGTACTTCGAAACTCTACTCCATCGATAATAGTGTAATTTGCATTTACTTCATTCCTTAGTCTTCCCAATCTGGATATCGTTGCGTTACGTATTAAATAATCCACTTCTAGTGAGTTCGCTTTTCTCTTCATTTCGGTACTCTTCCTCTAAATTTCCCAATTGTCTGTTGTAATGTGACAATTTCGCCATACTGATGTGTTTCCTTGTTCTATTCTGTTTTTTTTTTCTATTTTTTTACCTCGTAAAATGAATGTCATTCGGTAGATAATGCTGACATGAAACAAGCTCAGTCGGTCCTCCTTACATCCACAAGATTTCGGGAAAATCAAAAAATGATTGGATTGGATCTTTCTTTCGGCTAAATCCTTTGGAAAATTTTCCGGTAAAGGGGTCGTTTTTTGAAAGGGCCTTTTGTTTATGGGTTACAGGCAAGTAAAATTTTATTAACAGGACGGTTTGTTGCGTTAATAAGTTTTATAAAAAGTTCTAAATGTTTCCTATATTACAACAGGAGAAATCTTCACTACGTAACACTTTTACGCCCTGTTTTTTATGACTGTTTTTTCAACTGTGCCCGATTATAACAATCTTATGATTATACAAATTCCGATGACAAAGTTCAATCCCCTTTCTTTGTAATTGTTGCATACGTGTCGGAATATCTTGGTACAGACCGTAAACAGTAGCCCCTTTTGCATTGAATTTCAAGAAGGAATAAGGAATTTGCCACGGCCAGCCAAGAGGAGCGGGTCTTCCAGTGAAACTGACATCGAGGTTCGACAAACCTTATATAAAGTTGGGCGCCAGGTATATAGACAAGCCACACCAAGCAGAATCTCAGGCGCTAAGGGGACAATACTCTTGCCTTCGCAAAGAACGATACTCATATGAAATTTAATGAAAAACAAAATTATTTTCAATTCATTTCAATTCCGCCTGATGTGTATAATAAAACTTTTTCTTTGTAACTGCAAAATTGACGCTCTCGCGATCAAAGGAGTTTTTCCAAAACTTTGCCGGATTAATTCTCGGTCGAGAAGTTCCCAGAGAACAAATTTACTTTTAAACACTGCTTGCTCTGGTAACCCAGAGCCCAACGAATGCAAAATCTTTTTATGGACCACCCACCAGCCGGAACGATGGTTCAAACGCGAATGAATCTAAAATCTTCCCAGAGAACTCCAACATAATTTCTTACTAATTAATATGGTTAAAATGGTTTCTACTAATTAGGGGAGGGGGGGGAGGGGGGGGGGGAATGCCGCCATAGGAGGGAATACCGCCACCCGTCTTATTTTAGTAGTAGCCGCCAATATGATTCTTAATTATGTGCTGTCCTCTAGTACTATTATAGGTTTTAAATGTCTGCTTGAAATTTGAGGAATCTGCAATACCGACAGATCGTCGCTCGTGCGAGTCAACAAATTCGACTTGGTTCGTTATAACTTTGGCGCTTTCGAAAATAGTGGTGAGTAGATAAACGAAAAAAGGAGTTCACTTTATTTTAGCATGTGCAGCATCGGCACGCTTTAGTGCTTACGTAGTGGTATGTATTTTTCTTCAAAACACACACTATGTGACTAGTAGAAAAAACATTGTGCTATTATCAGTGCGGGGGAATGCCGCCAGTCACCGTTGGGAAAATTTAGAAGAGGCTTATATTATTTGTGGGGAGAAAGGCAAGGATGAAGTGTGGTACAGATGTGTCCTTTGTGGAAAATGGACCCATAAGGAGTGTAGTGGGGTTGATACTGCCAGAAATTTCAAGTGTGACTGTTGTCAATTTTGAAATTTAGTGGAAATCTAAGAATTACAATCATTTTGATTTTGAAATATTTTATTTTCGAAGAAAAACGTTTTGTTTTGCATTAACAAATAAAGTTTATTAAAAAACAACTGACCCTCATTCAAGTTACTACAAAAGGTAGGCACTTAAGGTAATGGCAGTATTACCCCAAATGAATGGCGGTATTGCCCCCACACATCGGGGTTATTCCGCCATAACTGACATTTTTTCATTCCTTAGCAGTTTAGTGTGTTAGAGAAGCGCTTCTTTTAGGATACATATTTGTTGGTAAAGGTTTCAAGTATTTAAAAAAATAGTATATTAAGTATGGAGAACGGTAAGGGATTTTTACCGTTCGAAGACAATTGTTTGGAGGAGGAGCGAAGCGACGACTCCAATTATTGTCTGAGAACGGTAACCCTTAACGTTCGACGTGCTTATAACATTTTTTGCGCGATCGAAATTAAAATTATCCAACCAATATAAATATGCACTAAGAAATTAACGAGCAGAATAAATCGAAATAATCGAAGTGGTTTGGTGTACATCACTAGGTAACCAGTTTAAATGTCAAAATTGAAATTAATAATTTCATAAAAATGTGCATGTGTCTGATGTAGTTTACTAGCTTTGCACTTCCTTTATGACTTTATGAGCGTCTTGCTATAGGAAACAACAGCACAAATTGTACGTTTAATGTACCTAACAATAATTAAAGATTAAATGTAATGTAAGACTGTTGATTTTTAAAAAGGCGTCGGTAAGTATTTTTGCTGTTCTGTTTTTAGATCGGTAAGTAATTTTGGCGTCGTCGTAATCATAGCAACTGGTAAATTCTACGTACTGTCATAGAAACATCCATGGTAAATAGTCAGAAATGACCGATCGCGCAAAAAACTCATTTGTTAATAAACAACGTGTACTTCCAAATAACAACCATATTCCCTTAAGGTGGTGGCATTCCCCCATTCGCCCCTACGTAAACCATTTTAATTACGAGCCAATCAGAGTTACATTATCCTCCTGAAATGTATACTATCGCTCGCTGAATTTTCTGCAAATTTCACAAATGCCACGATAATCGCCCTTAATTCGCAATTTTAATCACGTGTCTCCCTCGCCTTCTTATATGCTTTTGATGTACATATTGGGTAGAGCACGTAGCCCTCCTGTTTTTTTTTTAGAAACATTATCTTTGTACAGCTCTTTTATCCGATAGTTTCTTCCTTGGAATAATACTATTTTGTCTTTTCATGGTAGGTATATAAAAGCAATATATGTTTGTTGATCAGTTCAACATTCTGTTTAAGTTTGTAATCTAATGTGTGACATTTTCCATTGTTGTCACACTATCTGTTAATACGTTTAACCAATCCATATAAATGTCACTTCATTTTTAGGGGAAGGAAAAGAATCCTCTTTCTGATGGTCCGTCTGACTCGAGAACAAAAAGAGACAGCCAATTAATTTATACACGTTCAAGGAACAGTGGTATTGAATATGAGCCGGATTAAAAGTCGTGCTGAGTGTCAAATTCCTCTACTGAAAATCAATTCTCCGTATACTGTTAATTATCTCGACACTTATTCCTCCTTGTCCAGAAGTCCGCCCACTTTTCAAGGTTCGTCTTCATCTACTGTAATTATTATAATTATACCACGGTTTACGTAAAATTCTTCTGTATTTTCCTGAAATTGAATTTTCCCACTTTGTTCTTTAAATAGTTCTTCGAAGTATGCATTCCCTGCATCCACTGTTCCTTATTCTCATCTTATGATCGTATGACGCGAGTTTTAATACAAAAAGCCTCGTCTACTGGATCGTTTTGCAAATACATACATAATAATACATATTTACATTATAATAGTTATTTGTACAACTAGTTTTGAAAGTGATACTTTTTTTCATGAATTTGCAGTTTGATTAATGAGGGCGAAGCCCGAGTTAATCAAGCAAATTCATGGAAAAAAGACACTTTCAACACGTGTTGTACACGAAATTTTTTTGCATAGTGATCCATAATAACCCACAATTGAATAATTTGATTGGCATTCGCGATTTACTGTCACTCAAAAGTGGATGCTATTGTTCATAGACAGGGCTAAACTCCATGGAAACGCATAGTAAAAATCGTGAAAAAAAGTACCACTTTCCAATCCATACGATTTTTCGTTAAAAAAAGTCCGATAATTTCATCACTATATAAAAATAGTATATTAAAGTACAAGTGTCATTTGACGAAGATTGTCGCACGAGGTAGTTTGCCGCATAAGCCGCGTAGCGGCGAATGCGGCAAAAGCCGAGTGCGACAAGTAGACAAATGACACGTGTGCTTTATACTATTTTTTCTATTTCGACTTTTATTTTAAATAATAAATTATACAAATTATAAATATTGCCTTTAGGCGTTGTTAGGTAATTTTAAACTATCATTCAGTGTATGTTGGTAATAGACACAATTCATTTATTTTCACGTTGGCTAACCCGATTCCTGTATTTTCAAACTTCAAACTTTTAATTAGGTATTTGGTCATAATTCCATTTTGCGGCAGTTACGATGAATACGGATGACAAACACGTCTCTTGTACCCCATCGGAGATCCAAGAGATTGCCAATGAAGCGACGTTAAATTTACTGCCTGTAAAATCGAAAGTAAAGTACGAGGAGTACAAAATTTTTGAAAACTGGCTCACCGAGAAGGGGAGTTCAAAAAGTAAGCAAGAATGTACTGCTGGCATATTTTACTACGCTAAGTAAAAATTAAAAAAAGGTCTACCCTTTGGAGTATATATTCAAAATTAATCGGAATTAATACAATCGGTCAAGTTCCTCGTACGTTATTTACACTTTACAGGTTATGTTTAGTTTTGATTTGACGGATACCGTTGACAGCAAAAAAGCAAGGGGTACCAATCCAACAAAATAAAAAAAATAATGCGTTTCTATTTCTTTCGGCATCATTTCTGTCTAGAAACGCACGCAAACTGGGCCAATCAAGTACGGTTTCGGTATTGTTTCCACATCGAAATAGAAAAAATCAATTTACCTTACTATAAGCTTGATCTAATTACATTTGCCCGCAAAGCACACCTACAATTTATTTAAAAGTAAGTGGTAGATATGGCAGAGCATTGTGAATGGTTCTTGAACCGGTAGTTGGCTTGGTGTAGATTTTTACATATGTGCAAATTGCATGCATCCCAATATCCGCGTCCTTTTGTCGTAGATTCAAGGTGCAAGTTACTCTAGTAATAATCAAGTTGAAGCTTTTCTGGTTGTTTAACTAATGTCATAGTGTTGAGAGAGAAAGAACAGATAAGTCACGAAAAGACACTTATATATCGCCACTTCGCACATTGTTTCGAAGTTACTTATTGTGATCACCCTCTACCCTTCCATTACCAAATACTGAACGGTAGAAAATGATCAAAATACTGAAAAGGGCATCTTTTCTTTGTTCAGCGTTCTTTATATAATACACTTCAACATTGAATAAAATTTTTTATTTAATGTCTTCAATTAATCCATTGTGTTCCGAAATTGTACGATGAGCCTGTTCGAGTTCCTCAAATATAAATTAAGAAGCTCACAATATCCGCAAGTTCTACATAGCTACGTACCTAAAACCTCCGAAATTATTCTTTTTTTATCTACAAAAAAGTTGTTCGCAGTTGTCACGTTCGTGCTAATTGCGTGGTTGCAGAGATTATACTTGTAAACCTTAACGATGTCTTTAAATTAAAATTTCATAAATTCCTTTTCCCGTCTCTTTTTAATTCGCGACATGAGTATTTCTAATTTACAAGGGGACATTAATTTTATTTCTGTCATAGTGATACCTTCAAACGATGTCAAGTAAACATTAATCAAGGTTTTGTGTTCGTATCCACGTTATCTGGGGAAACCAAATTACTTGCTTTGAATTGCTATTTTATATGAAATTATTAGATTTGAGATCTGTCAACCAGAACCAGGACCAGAACTCATACTTTTCTAGTTACAATAATGCATACCTTCTTGCTCTTGTAAACTGTCCTTGGAAATACTAAATGCAGGCACCCTGACAGGCACTTCTAAATATACAGACCAGTCACGAACATTTCGCTGAGCTACACGTCGCCAATCTAGTTTCTTTGCTGTTTTGCTCGAGAGGTTGCTGTCTTCGTAAACTATTTTGCCATTATCCTGCTTGTTTAATTATAATTTAATTTCGATTCAGAGGTATTAATAAAAAAATGTTTAAGGGCCTGAACTTCTAGGGAAACCAGTTGCTAGGGCGTTCGTGTGCGTTAACTTTTCCAGGTGAACTACACAACACCTCAAAAATTTTCTTTTTGATTACGTTGATTATAAATAACTGCCGGGTCTTTCGCCGTATCTTGTTCAAGAACTGGAAAAGGGAAAAAAATTAATATGGTCGTGAAGTTATAAAATTAAATCGGCGCATTTGCATTGATTATTACTAGTTAGCTAGTTTATAATTTTTTATATGTATTATTTCTTATGATAGGATAAAATCGCTCCACCTAAAACCGCCGCTATTTTATCACGCTTTGGTCTCGAGTTTTTTTCCGTTGCAGCAAAACTTTCGTGTAAAAATAAAATTATCCCATTAAAAATCAAGCTCCTGTATATTTACCACTGATACTTTGAATATTTTATAATCAAATCTCGATAAATGTATTCAACCCCACAAAAAGTGAGATTTATAAATAAATATGCATGTTTGTGGAGAGTTTTCCGGATTATAATGACCAGACCGTTAATGACTTTATTAATGATCTTGTTTGCTATACATTTTAAAAACGAAATGCCTTTTTTCTCAATTTCCCGAGTTTCAGTATTATAGGAGAACTGAAAGGCAAGTTCTTAATCTTTTTCTTTAAAAAATTTAAATACATTTCTCTTGAAAATAATTAGGAAATGCAGGCGTAAATTAGCAAGGAGGTTGAGAAGAAGATAGTATAAATGGAGTTGTATTCAATGTATCATGGACCACAAAAAAAGTTAATGAAATGGTGAGTTTCTATATTAGATTAGATTTAATTTTTACTTAATTAGAATGCAGAACAAGTTTTTATATACGATATTTGTCTATACTGTGCAGATTTGGGTCATAGTACAAAACTAAGTTTTGACACAAGCGTTTTTTTTAGTGTTCTTGAATCGCAATACTCCAAATATTGCTCATAAATTAAACCGATTTATCCATGACTCAAAGAAGTCTGATAACTAGCTGACAAGTCGTGGTTGAAAGCGGCTTCGTTTGGAGCAAATGGCAAGTATAAGTGAGTATCATCAGCGTAGTGATGGTAATGCATGAAATTTGGGGATGTGTATATCAAAAACAATAGTGGTCCACAAATGGAGCCTTGTGGTACTCCAATTAACGAATTCTGACATCATCATACACCGCGGCATAGTATCTGCCAGTCCGAAAGCTGCATACAAGTGTGCCTACTTGGGACTTTAATCCGACATAATTTTTATTCGTAACATATGGCCCGCTGCATATAAAAAATTAAAAACATTAAGATATAAATGAACTAAGGATGATCAATACGCATAAACCAGTTTATGACGGCAGGTAACCACTGGCTTTAACACAGTTTTAGGGAATTATTTTATAAAAATGATACCATCTCTGACAGTGACAGACGTTGAGGTTAGATCGTATTCTAGTAAGTTGCCAAATTTTAGTGGTGTGGAGAAATTTTTAAGTGCCATGTATCGTTGAAAAAAGTCGGCTCTTAAAACTTTTTATATCCAATGAGTTTCGGTAATTCGAAATCGCTAAAAAGAACTTCGCTAGCTCTCCCTCACGGTACACATGGGAGTAGAGGAAGAGGAAATCCCATTATTTATCCTTATATGAACACATATAAATCAGATATTTTAAACAAGGAATGTATTCAAAATGTCCACATAAAAATAAAAAGATAAAACGTTAAATCTCGGGAATACATTACGAGAATAGAATAAAAGTAACGTCGTTATAATTCAATCACACCCCCACATAACAAAAGGAATGTGCTTCAGTCAGAAAGCCTGTAGCTTGTTTAACTGCAATGAACGACGATTATAAATTGTGTCTTTCTACCAAAATAGTTATTACTAAGCCCGTTCTTTTCAACGGTCGACCCGGCATCCGACCCGCTGCAATGATTTAATGTTCCACAAAAGTATTAGAGAATGGGGTATAAGTCGCTATTATTTACGCCGATTTTGTCACATTGCGTAACGTTTGCAAGCGCGGAAATGAAAGACTCTGACTTTTGATTTAGAGCTCTTTTAACGAACTTTTTAAATACTCCACCAAACACGGCGAATCCCTAAATTTTCCATTTGTATTCCGAGATACGTGGTCAAATTTCATACAAAACGTATTGGGAAGTTTACATCAGTTAAGCCCGTCGAACTTTGTTGTTAAATACATAATGCACAAGCGATTTAAACTCCAGGCAAGCAGTTAGAGAACTACCGTCTCAATTATCGTCATTTCGCGGTATTTGCTTCTTGTACTTCCACCGCTTCCTCTAAGTTACTTTCAGTTTAAAGAACTTTTAAAGTAAAACTTTAACGTGATCCGAAATTTTAATGTATCGCTTTGTTTCATGCTGGTAATCCTTTTATTTATAAAAATTCTCCCTGGACCTGCGAACACACCGCACAACTTTTGGTTGGTTGTTGATATTTGTTTGTATTGCTTCAGAAGAAAATAATTAATCGCCTAATAACCATTTTGTAACAGCAATCTTGCATTCTTTGTATTCAAAATCGTCTTTATTCATTATATCAGAACCTATTGAAGCTAGAGTTGAGAATGAAAATTGGGAATGTGGAGAGTATAATTATCATTGTATATACAATGGTATTATCTAAAAATGGTTCCAGGTGGTCGATTTTTGAAACCAGTCGCATCTATTCGTATACGCTTAGATGCGAAGACTTAAAAACGTATACGTTTTCCAAATTCAATTTTTGACTACTGTTCGTAACTGCCTGGAACCGAAACGTACAGTGCATATGACAACGTCGCCTTTATTGATTGATTAGAACTAAAACGGACTATTTGACGTTCATTGACGTTTGGGTTTGAGCTTAGGTGGGGAGGTGAAGATATTGCTCAGTCATTTCAAATTAAAGAATAATAATATTTTAGGCACTGATTAGCATGAATACTGAAAACAAAATGGACACGCCAAAGCGAGGGTGCAATACCACGCAAAACCAAAAAGGGTGGCTAGTAGAGTTTGCTAAAAACCACCCCGATATAATAGCAGGGAAACAAACTACGACTTTGACGTGCAAGAAAATGCAAGACTCATGGAAAGAAGTAGCTGATACATTTTGATAAATTGTGCTTCATTTAAGACTTCTATGGGGTTGCAAGGATTACGGTTCCTATTCGGGCGATAATTGCGTTCGGCATTCTCTAAATTGTCTATTACAAACACATTCACAGCTTCATCCATTGTTGTTAGTAGATACCTTTCAACTTCAACACTAACCAATACATAACCCACAAAACGTCAGTTGCGAGCGTTTGCGAACGCCATTTACCCGCTCGCAGAAAAACGAACACAATTGAACGTATACGCAATATAAACATATGGTCAAAAATTGCAAATATACGTTTCTTTACGAATACGTATACGTTTTAAGGAAACGTCGACCAAAAATCGACCCCCCACACCTGTTTCCACTTTTTCCTACGTTTAAGAGAAAGAAAATGTTTTTTTTAATCAAAAATATCTAACATTCTCACTTTCAAACAACCTTGGGTTAAACAGAAAATAGAAAATTTCGGAATGTGCCTTGGAAGCTGTTCGAAGTTTCCATCGGCCGTGGCAGTAGGGCAAGTAAGAGTCAATCCAAGCTAAGACATACCTGCTTCAGTAGAAGGAACACTTCGCTATTTTACTTTTACTTTTTGAAGCCTGGCTATCTTCCAAGTACCCTTCCGCAAGAGCCGTGCCGGTTCAACGTTGTCATTGAAGCCCCCGCATCCGCCAACAAAGTTGCAGAAGATCTTGGTAAGCAGTGGCCTGTATACTTTGCTGCATCCGGTAAGCCATGGTATGTAACGATCATACTAGGAATTCTTCCGAAGGTGTTCTTCCCAACAGATGAAGAAAAGCAGCGACCACTCCGACAAGTCAAGAAGAATCTGTTCCCATCGCAATCTCGCGGTCTTAAGGAACTCTTCTTATCAGCTTCGTTTCAGGAATATCCACGACGGAAACTTTGTCGTCTACATGGTCCACTGACATGTTTAGCAATTCTTGCCGTCGGCATCCACCAAATACGCCAAACAGCAAGGCAACTTTGATCATCAGAAATTGTGCATTTCATGAAGAAACCGCAGAACCTCTTTTCTGTTATTGTTGTCATTTATATTTTATTTTTTCTACTACTAACATGTTATGTAACGAAGCACCCGGAATTTCTGCATTTCTTTGCCGCTTGCGAGGATCACCCTGTATAGTCACGATTGGTTTGGGCTTCGTTACATAAAAAGCCGTAATTTCGAGAACTTTCCGCGATGCCATGGAGACAAGGAGATACCGTAATTAATTAGTCCGCCTACGGCCGTTCATGTTGGAATTTTGGAATTATTTTTGTAGCCACCGAAGGGCCTTGTCCTGGAGAAGATGAAGGCCAATTAATGGTTTCAGCGCCGTTAATTGTTTATAGGCCGTTTTAGTTCCCCATAATAAGTAAAAGCAAGGATAGAACAAGTTCCGAAGCGAGTTGTTTTGCCCATCAGTTGGTGGGGTGCCTGCAAGAATGTGGCTTTGTGGCCGAAAACGTGTAATTTCCATAAAGTTAAGTAATGTAAAGAGTTCATGAACTTCCATTTGGCCTTTCGAATATGTTTAATTAGCATACACTAATTAAATGAAATACAGTAAAGCACCTACCGAGGAGGTTTTGGTGTCAAATTGTTCGCGCTTAATTAACGAATCGAATTCCAGATGTTCAGGAATTTTAGCACGAACAGGAGCTCAGTAATTAATTAAAAATCGAATTGATTGGTTTCGATTTCGTATTGAATGTGAGACGAGTTCTACATGCGTTCTACTTGCCGTAAGTAAGTCCGGAAATTCTATTTTTGCCATTTTGGGTACCGTAACTTAGATCTTCTTGCGTTCTACTTGCCGTGAGTCCGTAGTAGCTTTTGCCATTGTTACGTACCTTTTTCTTTTTCCTTTGTCCCATTTTTAATAAGAGTGACAGTGTCATTGGAAGTGTGTTTTTGCTTTCTGTTTGTTAATATTTTGAATTCGCAGAGAAATTCATGAATAGTTAGTGGACTACGTGAAAAGGATTTTGGAGCTCAACTTTACTGTTAAACAAATATATTCAGCAAATACGTATTGTAGAATGCTGGATAAAATCACTTCGGGTCTCTCACAATTAGATAGCGTTTCATAACTGTATAACAAGCTTTCATAGTACAGCGCAACACGTTAAAGCTCTCCCATTATATCCCATATCGTATAACGAATAAAATGGGAATACTAGTTGCAAACTTTAAATTAACCTAAACTAACTAAACTTACTCCGTATGCGAAAATATATACATTTTAAATGATGCTATGAGCGAGCGAGTCATAAGAATTGCCGTTGATTAAGTTTTTTTTAATAAATACGCAATCTCATCTCATTTTAAGTCGATGTAATTATAATAATAATCAGACTTTATTATAAGCAATAACAAAACAATGCAGTAGAAATAATAAATGTTAGACGAATCACACAATGATATAATACCCAAATTCCTGAAAATGGCAGCAATTTTAGTTTGAGATTGTGTATTTAAAAGAGTTTACTTTGATATGACAACATGTTTGTCAACTTATTCAATACATTTTCCGTAAATGTCACATTCCCCTGCATCGTCTTTCTTTAAAAGGATATGTGTAGTACACCCGCTTAGAAACATGTTTCTTCGAGTTTGAAAAGTTTGAAACGTTCCTGTGAAATGCCGAGAAAGAATCCGAATTGAGGCTTTTCGTAAATAGAACTTATAGAGCTTTTATAGGACAAATAAAACCAGGCCACAAAAATTTAAGACGATACCTAGGATGATATTTTACAGGAGAGTTTGCGTTACCAGTATATTAAAAAAGTATTAGAGAACTTCATCAAAGTACATTAAATCAGACATACAATGTAACAACAACTTTACAAAGGCATAACATTTTCAACAGCATATGAAATTTTGATGGGAATGTTTATTTGAGCCTTACGTAGAAAATAAAACCTACAGATTATGTATGCTACCCCTGATGGTATGTTCTAAATGAATGTTGTGTGTTAGCTGCTGAAGTGGGGAGAAACGGAGGCAATTTTAACGTTGAATGCATAGGCTGCTTTGCAATAGCCTGCAAGTAACACTAGTAACTGGAAAACAATCGAGATCTTGAAATCAGAAAAATCTACTTAACCTGAAGGATCCAAAGAGTGTGGAAATTTTAAAAAGGAGGAATCCAAAGAAATTTACGAATAGTTGAACAAATTTAGACTTAAAAGAATCATAAGATTCCGGCGAATCTCAACAAGGCGAAGAATCGGAAGAACTCGAAGGAACCAATAACTTTAAAGAATTTTAAAAATATGTACGATGAGTCGGAAGAATAAAAGAGCCCGCAGAAGAGAAGCAGAATTATAAAAAATCATAAAAAAAACAATGATGACGAATTGATTGTCGAGTATTTCAAAAGAAATAGTGAATAGAGGCAAGCAAAGAAAAGCTTGTAACGTTTCCGTTTACATTTGAATTGAAATTCCCGCTAAATATAAAAATTTAAACTCAAGGTAATCAACAATAAGAATTTGGGACAAAGGTAACTGGTAAGGGTCAAGGGGTTATCGAATGTAGAGAGGTTAGAGAAAATGGTTGAATGAATCCGAGAATATTGTTGTAATCCTGTAAGAAATTCAAAATTAATTAAAGTGATTGATACATTTACTACAAACATAAACTAAATCCATGCCAAACAGATGTGATATTTGAAATTATATGAAATTCCTTTTAATTATCAAATAAACCCAAAAACATTTGGTAAGAAGAAGTGTTAAAGCAAAAATTTATTTTAATTATACCTAATTTATTTTAGGGTTTATTTATTAGATAGTTAAAATACCAATTTGGATCATCGTATAATCTACCCTTAATTTACATCTGGAGCCGGAATCCACATCAGAATCTCATCCAACGCCGTCGTTTGGTAACCATCACCGAGTCCTAAAACAATAAAAAAAATAGAAATCAATTTGGATTAAGGTCAGAAAAACTGTTTATAAATTAAACTCACCTCATTAATCATCCAACACAAAACATATTGTGAAGTAATCACGACATACGTAATCTGTAAGAGATCTCCGGTAAAACCCTACAACACCCACTCAAACATTCACCTCTCTTTCATTTCTAGTAGTCCTTAAAAAAAGCAGTTATTATTTTAGCGAACATTAAAGAATCAAGTATTTGTGTCAATGGTTTATTTCATATAGTTCTAGGACTGGGTTTTATTAATCGTACCCTAATTTGTCCAACGCAACCCTGGCGCCCTAATAATCCTTATGCTCTCCGGTTTTGAGCCGAGCGAAGGGGTATCGCTCCAACATTGTATGAACCATTGCCATACAGTTTTCTTACCAGGTAGTTTGTTTCTTGATTGATTTATTTTGTTGTCCATTTAACGATTGACCGTATTTACGTTACCTCTTCATGAACCTATCGAATTGGTATTTTTGCCAATACGAAAAGGTTATAAGCTATAGTGAGCAACAGTGTAATGACCTACCGTTTTATTAAAAAAAAATAGAATCAAGAAGTTATACGGAGAGACAGGAAGTAGGGTAAGGGTAGGAGGGAAGGAGTCTAAAATGTTCTGGACAATAAAAGAGTTGATACAAGGATGCGCACTTAGCCTAACCTTATTTAATTTGTACATAAGGGATATGGAAAAATATTAAGAGAGGGTCAAGGAAGAAGAAACACATGGTCCCTGACTTCCGGAGATAACACGTAATAATGGGGCAAATGCACACATAAAGGAATTACGAAAAAGGGAGAAGTGGGGAAGAGACAGTGTGGGGAATAGGAGAGACGAATTGCAAAAATGTTTTCAGAATAAGGAAATACCTTTTTGACGCAATGGCGAGAGAGGGTGCTGATTTACGAAACATAGCTATGGGGATGGAAAGAATGGAATAAATTAGAAGGAATACGAGGAAGGTACTACAAATGTGTACGAAGATTAAACAGAGGGACACCAAAACACGTACTAGAGGAGGAAATAAAAATGGAGAAGATAAAGATAGAGTCAGGAGTAAGGCAGTAAGATTCAACGAAAGGAGAGAAAGGGAAAGTGCCTTGGTGAAAGAATAGTTAGAGATGAGGATGAATACGAAAGGGAACAAAGAAAAAACTATTACGAAAGAAAAGGATACCAAGGGACGGAGGTCGAAAGGGGGAGAGAAATGTGGGAAGCGATGGAAGGAAAATTTGCAAAAAGGGACAAAGACAAAGACAGTGTAGTACAGAAATTGAGTACTAGCTTTTTTTCTTGCCTATGGGTCTGACGAATTCAAAAATTCAAAGAAACGAACAAAATGGAAAGAATGCCACGCCATTTCGTTGAGAATCGTTTCCATTCCAATTCAAAAATGCTTCAAAAAATTTTCTGGCTTGTACCATATGGCTAAACGAAGGATAGACGCGGTTGTCGTTTGAGATCACACATGAATGGACCGATTACCCTCTAAATGTGGCAAGCTTAGGTACTGGAGAAAAATTCGTATGGTCGGCAATCGGCATCCCGTTTAAAATTAATTGTCGATCAGAATGTTTCTATCCGTTATAAAATTTTCCAGCAGGTAGCTGAATTTTAAGATGTTACTTTAATAATAGGCAGTAATGTAGCACCGCGTCTTTGAGATCTAACTATCCTTCATCTTATGATGTACAGCAAATTAGGCTGTTAGGAAATTTGATGTGAATCATTCCTCTTCGTTGAGTTTGTTTGCTAAATACAGTACAAACTATTCATTTTTCGCTTACATTTCACAAACGCCTCTTTTGTGACTAATAAAAATTCTAAAAGAGAGATAATTATGCAACGTGTAGCAGTTTCGCTTGAAATTATTTAGTTTGCCTTTCTATTTTTCGTAGAATATTCATCCCTTGACGGTCTGTTTACCCTGTAAAGTTGGGAAAGGATACCTCTACACTCCGTGTCGTAGGAGACCACTAAACAATTGCAGGTCGAGCGCAACCAGAATAGATTGAAAAGTTGGTGAAAGATCTTTAGCAGGACAGTGTTGAAAAATGTAAATGTACGTTTAGATTATACATATTACAAATACAGTTTTGGAAGAAAGCCTTTTGTTTAAAACTTTCCATGTGTAGCCCACCTTATTTTCAGCGGCACTTCGTAACTATTACCAATAACAGCTGGAAATATTTCACCATTGAAGATAATGATTCACAATGCATAACAAAATAACAAGCATAGGAAAACACCATTTCAACGAGTACAAACAAAGTTAATATGTATGTGTACAGCCTGGAAGCGGTTTAAGCAATTATGTATGCAACTCGTTGCCTTACAGCTCGTTATATAAAGCTTCTAGGTGGACAAATATCTCCATCCACGTTCTGTGCTGTTTTTTAAATTAGCGAAATGCGTTGAATTTTAAACACGCCGACTTGGAGTGCAATTATTTTTACTTTTAGGCCTCAACGCTGCGTTCTTAGAAAATTTAACGAAGCTCTTTCAAAATTGTGAGGTTGACCACGGAATTAATTCCTTTTCACAACTGCAAAATTTGGAAATTCGTAAATTGTATAATCGTCTCAGTGCTCAATACTAGGGAAAAAATGGAAACTGAGGCGAAGTTCGTTTCCCGTAGGTAGACAGCTTAAGGACTTGGAAAATTGAAGGTTAAAAGTAAATGTGTGCTGTTTGTAATACACGACGCTATAATTTATACGGAAATGTTTCTCTAGTCCGAGAAGATTGAGGTTTATAAATGATTAGCAGCGACCTCTATGTTTGTCCAACGATATAACTTCATTAATTCTGGTAGGGCATTTTTAATTTAGTTTAAATTGCAGAGGTGTATGTATTCAATTAACCTACACACTAATTTCGTAAATTTCATCAGTTTGTATCGCCATTTCACTTAGGTATTTAAAAATAATTTATTCAATAGTACCTACCAGGTCACCACTTCTTTAGGTTCACTCAAAAAAATTGAAGTTGAACTTTATTCCAGTGATTATCATTCCGGATTTTAGTTCTACAATTTAATGCGCTAGAATTCATTCTATTACGAGTTGTTCTATAGTAAGCAGTAGGATCAACCGACAACGCCGAACGTCACGAAAATTTTTTTAGATTTTATTTATCGAAATTAAAATCGTAATGTTTACAAGAGCAATTTTGTTTCAATATAACGTTAATGCATCTTTATTTTTTCCTACCAAGCGCTTTTAATTAGCAAAACCTTAAAAACAATCACATTTAAACATCCGTTGCTGTAAAAATAAAAAAAACTAAAAACATGCCATAATGAAACAATTAACAAACTCATACTGTGTAACTTACTCATTTTTTCTCTTTGTTTTCTGCTCATATTAATCACGAAATCAACCACTCGCCACTCAGAATGAGCTTTGGTTACAAACTTCGATAACATCCGATTTCAGCGCTTCAAAATAACCTACATCGAAATAAACGCAAATACTCCGTTCGTTTATAACCATCCAATCGAATTACAAACAGAAATTAAGCTTCTCTCCACTACAAAATTGCCGAATCTACACCAACCCACGTTTTGTACTCAGAAATAAATTCAACTCACAATACAATTCTTAATTATTTAGGTTGTATATTGTTTCAAAATTCCCTTTATTATACACCGTTATTGTAATAATACGTTTGCATTAAAAAGTTAAAGCAACAAACAAAAGGTTTCGGGTAAAAGTAGCGAGTGAGGGATATTGCCGTTCTTTTCTGACTGCGAATTGGTATATTTATAGATGGAAGGGTTGCTTTTAAGTTAATCAACTTTTACAAAATCGTGAAATAAAATTCATTATTATCGGTTAAAAATTGGTCGAATTTTAAGTAATCAGTTTGAAGTAAGTACTATACTTGAAATGGACTACTAATAGACGAAAATAACTTCTGGGGTAGAAGGTGTCCTATCCGAAGCATATTTAGATTTAATTAATCTTGTAGCGAATTTTCTAGAGTGCTATCAAGTTTCCATGAAATCTGATATGCTGGTTCGGGAATCTGGAATCTTTTTGTTTGTTACATAAACCAATTGAATTGTATTTAATTTAACTTCCAACATCGATTCCGAAGTAATACTAGTGAAATGCGCGCTGTTATAAATCAATCTATTTAGGGACCGTTATAAATTCATTAATAATTAATTGTACATAATTACATTTACGTTACAATGTGTAACAGTACCTAATTTATTTTTTCTATTTCGATGTCACAATGATGATTTTGTACAACTGTTTTCGGCCGAAAACGGTTGTACAAAGACAGTGATTATAGTCGTTTTTTTTGGTAACTCGTCTCTTAAGTTGGCAGTTACTAGTTAGTACAAGTAGGTACTTCGTTGGGTACTTCCATGTTTGAACTTCAAAATGTCAGTCTTACTACGCTGCCAACCTAAAACTTAACGGCATAAAAGTGTTCCCAACATAAAACATCTTAGTTCTAATGTTCCCTATAGTTTCTGATAATGATTTTTTTAATTAAATTAAAGCACCGAAATAGAAAAAATAGTATGAAAAACGCGTGTTACAATGCTTTATTGTAATAATTAAAATTAAATACTTACGGTATCAGAGGCGTTGTTGCCAATTGGTTTTCATCATATCTCTCTGGAAGGTGTCAACAAGTAGAAATTAAATTTAAAACCGGTTCCACTATTGCAAAATTTTTATCCACAGCTTTGCCTGTTAATATGGGGGTTTCATAAGGTTCTGTTTTAGGACCTATTTTATTTTTATTATTTATTAATGATATTGTCATGTTCTTAAATTGCTTGGTTTTATATGCGGATGATACGACGGCATTAATATCCGGAAAGAAGCAAGAAAATATATATCCAAAAGCTGTTGAGATTCTAAATAAGCTAAGTAATTGGTTTAATTTTAACACATTATTCTTAAATCACGATAAAACATTTTTCCTACCGTTTACAACTTTTGGAAATAACCATTTGTCTGACTCAAGCAACAAACACATTAATATTCTAGGCACTGGGAAGTTTCTGGGGATCTATTTAGATCAAAACTTAAATTGGTAATGTCACTGCGAAAATCTTATTAAAAGACTAAACACTTATTGCTACCAGATACGGAATCTTAAAGAATTAATGGATGTGAACCATACTTTAAATTATTACTATTTACTATGCTCAAATTCAATCCAGATTGTCGTATGGAATAATTGTTTGGGGCTCGTCAAGCGCGGCAAAAAACGTTTTTCTGGTACAAAAACGAATAGTCCGGTGTAATAGCGGGTAGTAAGAAATTTGATTCGTGTCGCCCGATATATAAAAAATTGAATATTCTTACACTTTCATCACTCTACATACTTGAATTGTTAACCTTTATTTTCCATAATCAGCAACATTTTTTACGCCATAGCAGTTTTCATAATTATAACACGCGCAATAAACAACAATTTATCATCCCTTTAACAAGGCTTAAACTTGCCCATAATTCTCCCACGTCAATGGGCATTAAATTATTTAATGCTCTTCCAAGTACACTTAGAAGTCAGGGAACAATAAAGTGCTTTAAAACTTCTTTAAAAAAATTTCTTCTAGTCAATGCACCATATACAATTGATGAATTTCTAAATTCTATTGATAAAAATTGCGGATCTCTAGTGTAATTTATATTGCATTCTTTCTTTTTTGTCCATTGTATTGTGTATGACCAACATTTTTTAAATTGTATTTAATTGTATTTTTTTGTGTCTGACGTATCCTATACAATTCAAAATTTGTCTTGGGAATTAATATATATTATTATAAAAAAAAAATACTCCTATCTTGTAGACACTCGTGGCTAGGCTTCGCGTCGCCACTCGTGCCACAAGATAGTCGTATTACAATAGGTCGCATTGTAACACTTGTCTTTCAATATACTATTTCAGATTTGTATATTCAACCTTTACACACTTATTCCACCGTCTCTGCAACAAAAAGATACGTTCAACAAATTCTGTTGGCATCTCTTCAAAGCACAAATCTTTGGCCTCGGAAGTGTGTTAGAAAAGATAGTAGTCGCAGAGTGCTACATCCGGAAGGATGTCGCAATTCGCGGCATCGACTCTACTACGACAAAATTCTGAGGTCCTCTCTTTCGAATGGTATCATTAGGTTTTATTCAGAGTTTTTAATATTCCATTTTTTTTATCATACCGCCATTCGTCATTACCTTGATTTTTTTTTAATTTCGTATAGGAAATCGTCTGTTGGTCATTAGTTAAATGGTTATAGTTTTTTGTGTTTCTTTATTTTCTAAATATATTGCAGCTTCTTAAGGTTGGAGTACTGATCGTGACAGAGGCTCTTTTAACTATACAAGAAATTACATAAGTACCGCTTCATAGGAAACGTGAACGTGCGTAGATCTGGCGATAAGGAAAGCGGGTTTGGATAAAATTTAGGCTGGGTAGATACGATAAGGGCGGACTCAACCGTGTTGCCAGTTCTATCAATCGGGGCCTTAACTGTAGGAAGATGTGTGGCTAAAAAGAGCGCGAACTCAACGGCTTCACGAGGTTCCATTCCAGATTTTGAGCTCGAAATATGTAAATAGCCAACGAGGCAGGAAAGATTGGCATTCTCACATTAACCTTAATAATTCTTCATCGTGTGGAGGTCTGAATTGAGTAGGAGGTCACAGTAATCGAGGACAGTAAAATTATGTAAATATTGTACGGAAACATTTACGTGGCTCACCCTTTCTGGGTATCAAAGTAACGATAAAAGCAATTGTTATACCTTCAACGAAAGTAATAATAACAAAAATAAATGTAGTAAATGACTATTGTACCACACAGCTTTAAGTCGAGCGGTAGAGCGAAAATCTGAAGAAACCAGCAAGTTTATTCATCTAGTTTCAAGCAAATCCTTTTCCCTAAACTTCTGCGAACCAAGCGGCCAAAGATTGAGCTTCTCCTCTTCTGATACAACCCTATTTAACAGAACCAGGTAAGGTCAAACGAGGCGTTTTTAAAATGTCCTATACATTTGGCTTCTCGCAATTTGCCCCGTGACATTTGGCCCCTCACAATTCGCCCCCGGATTTTTCGCCCCATGTGAGACTTCTTCCCTAAAACATTTTGCCCCTAAATTTTGATTTTAAATTGGCATTATAAAATGAACCTGAATAAGTTGATAAAATTCAAATATTATTAATATCTCAAATACATTAAAGATTACTTGCTTATTATTACTTGCTGCATTATTTTTATTATCTTCATTTGGATCCAAAAAGTTTCTATTCACAACGTCAAGAAAGTAAGTTGATAGGTATATGCTTTTTGGTGTAATGTTGCTTAACATCATGCTCAGATGGTGACTTATCGCCATAAATGGAGCACAATATCCACGTATCCTTTGGAGTATGACAAGGCTGTTCGTGAATCGAAAACGACTCACAATGAATATTACGTGGCGACGCTGGCGTCATCCACCATTCGTTTCGATAATAAAATCTTTACCACCCTATCCAGAGTGAGTATAATTGAAACCCCGCAAACGTTGCATATGAAACGTTTCAACTTTCCTAATCCATCACGCCCGCGTTAAATTTAATGTGAACGTGATACACCAAATTCCGTGATGGCGGAGTAAAGCACCTCTGAAACAATGATTGATTCATTTAATGTTTCCAACCATAAGATTATAAATTATACCCTATTATAAATTTAAATCATTTTCCGACGGTACTTAATCATTGTGGCGAGGGGTAATATAAGACGGTAACCGAAACAAGATTATTTAATCTTGCCAATTTTTCACATTACTGTACTAAATACTGAAATACACCTTACACGTGATTTGGCTTTTCCTTTCACTAATTAATATAAGTTTCTGTAACTAGATATGCATCAAAATTTTATAGCTTGAAGTTGAACTGCCAAACCATTTCACCTAGACTTCGGTTGTGGTTTTTTCTGAACAAGTGATTATTAAAGTGCATGATCTGGGTCATAAAGAAATTAAGAGTCTTGAGTATCCATCTCAACATTTATAAAAAGCGCCATTACTTGTATAACAAACCAAATTCGACGCGAGTATGACCCTTATCCTAAAAATCTGTAAGGTACATTAATATTTTTAAAATAGGTTGTTCGAAATCACGAAGAATATAAACTTGTTACTGTGAACAAGACGCAAGGAAATTGATGAAACGGATAAAAAGTTTTTACAAATTGCAGCAGCTAAAAACAACGGAAAGAAATTTGAATATGCAAATTTTGTTTTGCTTAAAATTATCTTGAAAGTGACAAAAAAATTATTTTTAAATCAGGACATGGTAAGTTTGTGTTGCTAAGGCGCTATCTAAATTTCGCCGTAGGTACTTATATTTTATTGGTGAAAGGGATGAAATTAAATTAGTTCATTCGTGGTATATAATTTCCTGACTAAATTATTTTCTTTTGATAAAACTTATCGCAATGCGTAATTTTATTTTATGGTTCTTAAAGCATTATGGTTGTAGGCTGCACACTTTGTTCTCCTCGACACTTTTATGGTTAAAAATCATAGGAAAAGAAAGACAATTGCCTGACAAATAATACACTTCTCCACGTTAACTAAAACATTTGATCTTTCTTGGTGAACAGCTGCCAATATTATTCCCAGCCTTTGATGATCATCCAGTTTCATCAATATTAGTTTACCTGTAAAAAACTATAGGAAATGAACAATCCAGGTTTTAAAATGCATCAGCATAAATATTACAGTAATGTAGGCAAGTCTTTAAATTGCGGCTTAAGTTTTTTAATGAGATTTTGATGGTTGGAACGATTTTAAGGCTGATTTGCCAAATTAATGGTTTACAATGAATTTCTTTACCGTTGCTCAGTTTTAGGTAATAGGTATTTCTATTAGAGGGCTGGTTAGTCAAAAATTTGGTTATTTTAAATTTCTTTGTTTTTGTGGGTTCAATAAAATCGGCGATCTATATTTTGTGGGTCATTTATTTCCGGATGTGTCGTGACCGGTTAATAGCCTGGGGAAAGTTATCGGTGCCAGTCTGTCGGGCGATAACACAATCTTAATGTCTGTTACGTGACGAAACCGCTGAATTTGAATTACTCATGGTGATCTCACTAATCAGATATTACGCTCGAAATGGGATTGGAGGATAAAACTCAATGGGATGAAATTCACCTTCATGACTTTTACATACCGAAAAGTTAAAGACTATTATTTTATGACATATTTAATAGGTTTGAATGAGTAGGCTACGCCGATCTTTAAGGGTAAGGGTATATAAAGTGATCACTTTAACAGCAGAATAAAGTGAAACAGATGATTGTGCGTTCTAATGACATCTGTCATTCTTACTTCAAATTGGACGTGAAGCACCATATAAAATGACGTTCACAATAAATGAAACGACGGCGACGGTGGAACCTAAGTTTGCTATTTTTTACGTCTAAATTAAATTCAGAATTATCAGAAGCTTTACAACGATTAATACGGCTTCTACTATAAAATAAAGTTTTGTATTATACACGACGATAAAGGAAAACTAATCACCTCGTGGAAGTTTAATTCATGCAATGGTTAAAATTTCCTTTTATCGTCTTATATAAAAAAATACCTATTTTTAATGTTCAAAAAATACCAAATTACTCCCTATCTGGGAGTTTTTGCTTACAAACTGTTTTAAAACGTATAATTAACACAACGTGATATCTTCTACCTTGGACCCGCTCGGAGTGTCCAGCTTGGACATATCGCTATTCGTAATGGGTATACAATAAGACGGTCTCATTCTTGGGCCTAAATTAATTGCACTGATATGTCCTACATAGTATCATATATGTCGAGTTTGGTTTAATGGCGCACATCTATCAATATGTTTAAGGCAAATGGATATAATTATTTATTAATAGTAACTTCGCAACCTTTGCTTGCATTCGCAAAACTTGACAGACCGCGGTCAATTAGTTGAAATTTATGTCACGCATTGTAGGTAGGTATTAGAAAGAGATTTGGATGATATTTATAGGTTACATTAGTAGGTTGAATAAATGTTTGGAATTGTACCCTTAAACGCTGTGTAATTTGTAAGTTACCAAATACCATCATATCTTTTTTATAGTAGCACAAATAAATCATTTACTCATGGACAAGGCACATTTTGAGCGGTATACTGATCTAAAATATACAGTTTTGTTACTAGCTAAGCTATAATACAAATTTAATGCATGTGCTACGATCGTAGTGTAATAAATAAAGCATATGTCTAAGCGATCAATACGCCATTATAATTTAAGGAGAATAGCTTTCTTGAATTATAGGGTCGGGGAACCCCTTAAGAGGCCATTTGCCAGAAAGATTCCGAGTGTTAGTCGGTTTTCTTATATTCTTCCCGTACATCAACGTACGTATTAGTTTGCAAAAATTCAATATGGATCATTTACCATTTAGATGAAATATTTGTGGGAGAATAACACAATAGATGGTGGACCGGTCTGTTTTTCCTAATGTAATTAACCAATTGTGGCATTACACCCTTACGCAGGGCATTAGAGACATCGGGAAAGTTATTTTACTTGTACTCGAATATTTGTTGGAAAATTTGATAAAGAATAAGAAAAACAAGGGGCAGTAATAATATTACAAAATCATCAATATTAACAAGGTTATAGAAATTTACGAAGCAGTGATGTGGAATAGCCAATGTTTTTCATAGCGTCTTTGGGTATAGAGCTGTACCAAACGGATTGTTTTTTTAAAAAATGTTCTAGGTGAATAATATGAGAAAGATCCACCGTGTATAAATCGCACTTGATTATAAATACAATTAGTAACTTTTGCTTTATTCCTTTATACGTTCAGAGTGCGACTTATCAATGATTTATTGCCGACAATGTTCCGATAAACACACTAAATGGAGAATACATTTTTTTCCAGAATGAAACACATGAAAGAAACAACAATAAACCCTCTGGGCTCTTTCGATAGAAATTCAATTTTATGTATTACATTCTACGTGAAAGCTAAATTCTACCGGGATTTTTCGGTTTCTTACAAGAAAAAAAAACCGGAACAGGCATACTTACTATAAACTAACTATTCAGAAATGGCAACCAGTCTGCATACACTAATAAGTGTGCCGACAATGAATGTAATCAAATCATATTTGCAATGAACCATTTAGTACAGTTTATCATTACACAGCATTAGGTGATGTTGCGTTTATGGTACGAAGTTGTCACCATTATTCATGGATGGCCAACAAGGTGCTTCGCATGTTTCTTCCCTAAAAGACAAACCCAATCTCAGGTCAGGTGAAATTTGAGGCTTGGACTAGGTACAATTAAGGAATTGATTTGTGCTAATCTCAGTAGAAAGAATTTGACACTACTGCTAACTGTCGTATTATCCGAGTCACGCCGATATCCAAAACGGATAAAATAGTATTTTACATTATTAGCATGGTAATAAGGTTTTTACTGGCGATAGGAGAAGTTGACTGGCGAGCCGTCAGGCGAGCCTGTCATCTCCTAGAGCCAGTAAAAACCGTTACCGTGCGTATATTGTATAATATTTTATTCGTTTATCACTTGTAAAATTTTAGATTGTAAATCATAATAAGTTCTAGAAATTACTCCTAAAAAATTAGGAAACTTAAATCGTATGAGCTTTTTAGACTGATTTCCCAGGAAACGCTGGTAATTTGTTTTGTTGTTTACTTATGCCATTTTATTTATCGTTTTCGTCAAGATTTTTCGATCCATTAAAATGAATGTACCGCAAGCGATTATTGATGAAGCGACAAATGTGGCGGCAAGTTTGTTGCCCGAAAAATCTTCGGAAAGATACGAGCACGAGTACGCCGAATTCAAAAAATGGCAAAACGAAAACAATGTGACTGGTATTACAGAAGACGTTCTATTAGCGTACATCAGTAATTTGTCTAAAAAATATAGCCCAAATTCTTTATGGTCAAAATGGTCAATGGTTAAGAGCTGTCTGCAGGTTAGAGAAAACATTGATGGCCGGAGGTTTGTTTTTATCTTTTTACAAACAGAAAATTTTTATTTGACATTTCTAGATTTCAGAAAGTGATTGCATTTTTGAAAAGGCGAAATGAACGCTACCTCCCCAAGAAAGCTAAAACTGTGACGAAGGAGCACGTGGAAAAATTGATATTAGAAGCTCCTGACGATAAATGGTTGCTCGCCAAAGTCATTACAATTTTTGGTATATTTGGTTGTTGTCGGTGCGATGAACTGTTATCCCTCACTTTAAATGACGTGGAGGATTTTGGAGAAATATATTGTTGTGACCTTACGCGAAACTAAGAATTTAACAACTAGGAGATTTACAATAACAGATGATGGGTGTAGTTTCAAACCCTGTGTTATTTATCGAAAATATGCAGCTTTACGTCCTCACAGAAGTAAGGACTTGCGGTTGTTCTTGACGTACCGGAATGGAAAATGTGTCGCCTTAAATGCAGGTCAACATACTGTTGGAACAGTACCTAAAAAGATTGCTGAATATTTAGGATTACAAGAGGCCGCGTTGTATACAGGTCACTCATTTAGACGGACTGGAGCAACGATGATTGTTGATGGTGGTGGTGATATTTTAGCTCTAAAACGTGCAGGGGAGTGGAAATCAACAACAATTGCAGAGAGCTATGTGGATGACTCAATTAATAAGAAGATTGAACTGTCAAAAAGTATGTTCTCAGTTAAAGAATCCATGCCGTCCACTTCTACAGAGTATCCACATTCCACATGCAAATATAAGAAGTGACTTAACATCGTCATCTGGAGTGATCAATATTAGCGGAAGTAAAAACTGTACTATGGTATTTAATGTATACGATAAAGCACAATTTGCTAATGTTAATAAATGAAATAAAATGTTAACAACATTATATGTTTCTTATTTAATAAGTATAAAATATACGAACACGGGTGTAAAACTTTTACAGGCTAGCATGTAAATGATTTACACGCGGGTCAGAGTTAACTGACATTTTCAGAGTGTATACAGTGACTTGATAAATTGACATTTAAAAGTGAGAAACGAATAAAATAATTAACACGTAACTGCCGTGAACAAATCAATAAAGACTCCACAGCTATATATGGAACATAACTGTAATTTTAAACAAAAGCCTCACATTTGGCATGTTGCTCTGAATAGGAATAAAAGGACTTCGTAATTAAAAGAAAACTATTTCAGCTTTAAGCGTTATGTTTATTAAGCTTAATACCTAATTGCACTGTTTTCTACGGATTAAGAGCAGTATGTAGTTCCTTTGTTTTAAATTTTGGTATTTATCTCTGTTTGTTTCTATTTTGCTATGTTGTAACACAATGCCCAATTGTTTTTTAGATTTTTCTATTGGAAATTCGGAGTAGAAATGGTTCATACCGCGTACTTTAACCAACTTCTTAGTTGCAATAATAAGATTGGAATACACGGTACAAAATAGAGTAAAGCAAAGGAGTGACAACATAAACTTTGGCCCGGTCCCCGGATGATTTAGTGTATAATTCCTGTTTTCTGATTATATAGTACTGATAAAAAGAAACACATTTCCCCGCGGTGCCTTGTAGCCGACTACATGTATTTCCAGTCTAACTACTTTACATAATAATGACTCCATTACTATTCATGCATGACAGCCCCACTCCCACTCTTGCAAACCGTACACCTTGTATCTTCGCGGAACCTTTCAAGTGTGGATAAATTGTAATATGTTACGTGTACGAATTTTGTGGGTACGTATAAGGTAACTAAGTGTTTTAGAAGGCGATGGAATGCAACCTAAGACAAGATGTATAATCACATGGAACTCAATTATACTGTAAGGGAAAATATCGTAAAAAGGGGGTGAACAGGGTGTAACAGTTAAGTGTTCAAAAAATGTTGGGTAATGCGTAGGACCAAACTAAACATTATTTTAATGGGACTAACTGATAAACAGTTCTTGTTATGCCCTTTCTTATTTTCCCCACTCCCACCTCAAATTGGCATCTTACTTCTGGAGGCGCAAAAGAAATTCTCACCTAGTCAAAATTTGATGTAGCCTATCCATTACAAAAATCAACTTTTTTTGTTAAGGGCGCATTTGCTAAACTTCTTGAGAAAACTCAAATAAGTAAATACCTTCTGATAGTGCAAAACTCTTCTATTCCCCAAAAACTTCAAAACTCTCCCCGCCAACGGCATTCAGTGCCGACAATTCCATAGCCCCAACTTAAACTATTAAATAGTAACAATTTGAAGCATCGTTCCAAACGTTATGACTTGAGGTAGTACATTAGACTTCACTGGTTGTTAACCGCTTGTACCTTGTTTCAAGAGTCATTCTAATTATGTTTATGCACTTACCCCCTTAATTTTTCCTCTAATTATTTATTTACGCGTTTATTTTTCTGTTTCTTCTTTAATATTTCCCAGCTAAGTTCAGCTCAAGCTCCTAAAATTTTTATCAACTGCCCCCAGAAGTCACCGTCAAGTCCACCTAATGTTCTCCTCAAGTTAATCTAAAGCTTTTCCTAAAGTATGGGATTTCTGTTTATGTCATTTCAACAGCCACAACAGTTCCAGTGTTTCCAATTCCCCTGAAGCTTCTCTCATATGCAAGTTGCCTTCGAAATCTTCTTAAGGCCACAAAATTGCACTCATATTTCAACCAAATACTTTTCATCAAATCCTTTTAAAGATTTTTTACAAGTTCTTCACAAATTTCCTTTTCAAGTTCACCTCCTCCCACGCTCATTACTGAATTTCCCATACAGTTTTCCTTAAGGTTTCCCCATATTCCTTTCATGTGGCTCCCATAAGTTCCTCTCAAGTTTACGTCAAGTTCCCGTCAATTTTGTCTCAAATCCCTCTTAAGTTTCCATCAAGCTGGTTTCCCCTCATTTGCTTCTGAGCTGATCTCTCCAATTTTTCCTTCATACATTTCAATTGCCTGACTCGGAAAATAATAATTCAATATTTCCTCGCCAGTAATGTAACATTTACCCTGTCTAATATCATCCCATTCTTTTCCGTCGAAGTCCGGGGGTAGGAATTTTGTTTAAGTAAGGTTTAAGTAAGGTTACCAATGACTCCCAACTGGTTATTGAAGTTTTAATAGTTTATACCAAATGAATGCCTTTTCAGAAAATAAATCCACTGCAGTATTCAAATGTTCGTTTTCGCTGACATGCCTAGACTTTAAATATTGAAAGTAGGTATTACGCACAGTTTTTTTTATAAACTGCTGAGCTTCTCATTGTTGCCAGCTCTTGTTTACGGTTGCACAGGGCGTGGGTTTTTACAATCGGCCATCGTGAATAGGCGATGCCTGACAGATTATTTTAATTAGGGGGCCACTTAGTTTTTGTGAAAGCAATAGCATAGTGTAAAGAATAGAATTCTATTCTTTACACTAAGGCAATAGCAAATGCTTATATAAATCGAATCATTCCAGATAAAAAAAAAACATAAAAATTTGCATAAATAATTAGACAATTAATTTTAAAAGCTAACACAAAATTAAAAAAGTGCACAATACCCAAGCAACACAGTTCCGTATAAAAAGCGTGTATTGGTCGATCCATCATTGTTTGGGATGTTGATTATTCAAATTAATAAAATAAATAATTGGGAAAGACAAATACAATAATTTGAATAGTCATCTCTGTGGTTTATATATGAATAAAAGTAGTATTTTAAACGTAGGTATAAAATTGGTCTACACAAAACTTATACCATACTACCAATACCGAATTTAGCCTTTCAAAGCGCTTTAAAAGCGTTTTCGAGGTCTCTGTCATCAATCTGCAATTTTTACCATTATTTTCTCCCACACGCGCCAGTCAATTTGGTAAATATCCAACTTTAACGTTATGGTACCATCTGAGTATTGATTTAGATCAATTATTGTTTACGAAAGGAGAACTGCAATTATTGTCCTGTTTTTAATTTTGATTATGGTAATTAATAATTTTACTCGCTACAACCCATTCGGTTTTCTATAAATATGAAATCAAGTAGAAAATGTTTGCCGACTTTAAATTACTATCGCTCGCAGAAGGAAAATGAATATATATTTCTTTAATAGAGAGTATGAATCTTATCCGCACCTTCTTTTAAAATGAATCTATCATCACATACTGGAAGTATAGTATATAAATTGACCATTTATACTTACATATCACCCCATGAGTTTCAACAAAAGTCTCCTCTAATGATTATTATGTAATGTGCAGCCATAATCTTTAACAAACAACGGCCAATAAACTATAAACCGTATTTCAGGAAGAATTTCATGTATTTACAAGCAAAGTTTTGTCGAATAACAGAACCATTTGAAAAATAGGGACAAAATAAACTAGTTATGCACATAAATCTTTTCCTAAAACTCCGTAAAAGTTCATATGGAATGATGGCCGGAATTACAATGACACCGAACTACCACCAGGATACTACAAACTTATCGAAATTTAAGAGATTCCTTCAATTTTTCCGTTATCGATCGGAAATAAAAATGAGTTTATAAATGCTTGAGTTCAAAAGTTACACACTAAAAAAAAGAATGTGGGTGAGACTATATTCGCGGTCACTTTTCATTCTGTACACATTTCATAAAAAGCAGAACGCATCCAATAACAGGCTTTTATCTTGATAGTGTGATATCTGATTTTATTAACGGAAAAACAGACAACTAACTTTTTCTGTAAAGATACGAAAAGAAAAATTGCTTTTTTAAAGGTTTACCTGAATTTCAACTTTGCGTTACTGTATAATGAAATTACCTAGTGTAGTTCAAGTTGCGAAACACTAATTCATAATGATCTAGCCTCCGATCTAGCTAAGGTGCTTGTATTCCATAATGGTGAAGGTAAACTTGAGTAAAATGAAAGCTGCAATTTCGTAAGTTTACAATATAATTTAATGCAAAGAATGAAGTCGGAATTTATAATGGCAGCATCGCAGAGCAGCCAGTAACCATATCTATCTGAAATATAACTGCTCAAATCCGGCCAAAGCTGCAGTGGCTTGCTATACGATGTAATAAATGAAAGAAAGCAATAAACTAAAAAGGATCTAAGAATTGGATTTCAAGTTATACACTAAAGTGGGTTAGCACGAAATTTATACAATATTCCCAGGATTCGAATTCTACCAAAAGGTGTTTCATTGTTCAACATTTTCAATAAACTAACATTGTCAAATACAGATCCTTTTCGTTGGCGTCTCGTTTTTCCATATATTGCTGTAGTTGTGCTTCTAGTTATTGAAAAAGGACATAACATTTATCCACACAACATAAAGTAATTAACCAAATTGGTTACAGATGTTAATAGGATTACAAAGTGGCATATAAAAATCTTTCCATTCAACATTTTTCGTGAACTACATAAAAGCACTAAAATGCTAAAGAGGCTGCTGAAAATGTAAATGCTCCCCCAACCCTCTTCATGTAATAAAAACAAGATTGTGTTTTTATACAGTAAATTATAAAATCGGGTAAATTAGTACTGGTAATCAACCATTTATTTCAATCCAGCTCTAATTTGTTTACGCGCTGCCCTTTCATTTAGTAACCGACGTGTAAAAAAGTGCCCGAGGATCGGCCAATCAATAAATTGTTCTCATATTTGGCTTTGACATCGCCAATATCTATTTTTAGAATGCATCCCCGCAGGCCGAAGCATTTTCATGATTGACTAGAAGTCCGTCGAGATGCGTCGAAATTCCGTTAGAAAATCCAGCGGAAACGAGAAATGTAGTTTAATTGCGAGGGAAAAATGTGTACTGATATGCACGAGTACCTATTCACCGTTACCTTTGACTTTACGCATTCACGTTTTATTAATAAGTTGAAAGGATTTTAAGCAAAATATTACGAGAAAGTGAAGTGCTTTAATAACGTAATAGGAACAAAAAGCGTACTACACCTGCAAATGTAATTAAATCTCCTCCACCTCAAGTGCGCCACTTAATCATTTTGCAAATAATTGCAACTGTGTTGATTCACTTATGTGCAGATTCATTTTCTTTTTTTTATAAAAACGGAAAGATACATTTTTAGGCACATAAATAAAAATTGGCGGTAATATACATATAGGGGCCCCAATCAAATGGACATTATACTTACGTTAGCAAACAGTTTAGTTTGTAATTACACAAAAAACACCAACGGAATATACATTTTCCTGTATGCACAAGGTATCGTAAACACTTCGATTGTTTAGAAGATTTGTCCACTTTATGTTAACTAACTTGTAAAGGAGTTGTTTTTTCTTTACTTGAGGTAAATTCTCAGAAATGCCCCATACACAATTCAGTATAACCTCAATGACATGGGACCGATTTTCAAATTACGTTCGAGTCAAAATTATAATTACGATACCGCAGCGAGAATTCAAAAATCGCGACCACGTTTATTTCAAGACGCGTTACCGCACTAAACTGGCTCCCGGGCCGACGCCATGCGTCGCGACGCCGCCCGGACCTGCGCCGCCTTACTATCATAGTTATTGGTGATAACCTAACTTGATATGACACTTTCTCACTTAAAGGCCTACAAAAAACTTTCGGATTACTTCTTGTTCTTAAGCAGACCCCAAAGTATTGCACGAATCGTTGAATTCAAATTTGCCATTGTGTAGCGTAACGTGCTAAAGTACCGCATTCTGGAATATTATTAAAATCATTGGGAAATACAAGATAACAGAAATGTAAGAATTTAATGATCCTTGAATTGCCATTCTCTTCGTAAACTGTTTCCGCCATTTAATATCGTATATCTCATTACTACAAAATTAGCTCGTGCGGTAACCCTTTTTAATTTGATATGCAAAAAATCCTACCTGTTTCTGAGCAATTTATTATCCGTTCGCCCTTAAAATCAGCACACCTATGCAAATTGCTCTAACCCTCGTTAATGAATAAGGGTATTTAGAAGTGTATTGCGTAAATTAAAAGTAGCTCGCTGACCTTACCACGGTTTCATCCTGCAACATTCTCAAAAAGTACGAAGGCACGTAGCCCTTTGGAACCCTATATCCACATAATTGATAAGGAATTTTATTGCAGATTGGTCAACAACAGACTGGCGTATGATATTAATTTTGCAAACAGATTTGTGTAAAATTGCATTGCAAAATATTGAACAGCAATCGTTATAAAAGGGGAGTGAAATGACGGTCTTTATTTCACAAGGGCATTGGTCATTTTTGAATGGAATCAATTATGCTGCCTGAATAAACAAAACGATTGTGATTTATTGACTTGACTGTGGTAGCTGTAGCTTTCGGGATATTCATTAAAATTATACTCCACAAAAAATTACCCGAATATTTGTGTAGAGGTTATAGTTTGTTTGATGTTATAAAGTGCCGAGAATCGAGATTATATCTGCTTGAAGTATACAAGGTGGTAATTTATTATTTGCATAGTACCTCTTTTACATATTTTTATACGTAGAATCCAGTGGCGTAGTCAAAAAATTTTTTGGAACGCCTTTTCTGAGATTTGACCCATAGTTAGTATTTTTTAAATGCAACACTATATATCTTAACATCATTGTTTTTCTTTCTTTTTCCTGATGGGATGCTATACTGCCCATGTAAGACAGAAAACACGGTAAAAAGTACCTCTTTTACATATTTTTACGTAGAATCCATTGGCGCAGTCAAAAAAATTGTTAGTAAACCGTTTCTGAGATTTGACCCGTAGTTGGTATTTTTTAAATGCAACACTGTATATCTTAACGTCATTGTTTTTCATTATTTTTCCTGATGGCGTTGATGTATCACAACGTATACTTTTTTAATGTCAGCCGTAAACCAAAAATAAAAACTTTATTTTTTACAGTTTTTAAATAGTAAGCCATACTATTCAGGTAGATTGTTTATTGTATCCATGGTAACTAAGGCAGCCGATACTAATAAATAAAAATGGCTGACGGCAGAAAGCCATTTCAAAAATTTGAAAAATATGATACATAATATATTTTATTTGGCAACTTGTTAAGCAATAATTGTAAGTAGACTAAGTCTATCAACAACTTGCCTCTAATAATTAGGTTTAACAGATATACTTCCAGTGGCGCCTGCGTTTCATGAATATTATGTTACACTCCTTGCTCTGCTTGTACTGTGTTTAACCGCCGCACTTGTTGATTCTTGTCAAGAAGTTTTGGCATCTCAAGTTTTAGGGGCTTTCTTCATGTTTCCTCGCGAATCGCTTAGCATATTGCTTTGTAATGGTTGATTTTCTTCATTACAAACCATTACTATTGTTCACGTTTATTATTTGTTGAATGATCCCCGTAACTTTTGGGAAGCAGTTAAATAGATGGCTCGATCTATTGTTGGAATTTTACCGCGCATTTTGCGGCACTGCGTTTTGTGGTGTTCGATGGTCCACATTCACTTTCCTCTTTCTTTTGTCAGCTGTAACAGTGTGCAATGAAACGGCAATGGCGTTAGTTGAGAACTCATAGAATTTTAATTGCCATCATCCCTATTTTATTAATCTCTGGCAATTGGATTCATTCAGAGACGATTGTTGGATTCATCTATAACTAGCCCTATTTTTTAAGAGGTACCTATCTATGTACATTTTAGTTCATCAAAAAAGAGGAGTTGCCTTTCATTTTCTTTTAGGGTTTTAACGTTTTACGTTTTACATACAACCAATGTTCGATATAGAAATTTTGGTAACCTCGGATAAACTCACCATTGCGAGCGGCTATATTTTCTGGAATTGGGTCACCGGGTCATGAACGAGATTCTCAACGATCCTCGACAAAGAGACTTCAGTAACTTTTCGCGTATTAGTACTATTTTTGCTCCTTCTGGGTTGTATGTTGTTGTATGTTCTATGGTTGTCTGCAGGGCAGAACGTCGGTTTACCCGCAGCACTCGAATTTAGTTTGTTTGGTCGCTTTAAATAGATGTTTTCCTTTTGTAGTGATAGTCCTCGATCCCCAATAGGTGTGCTCTCTCTTCTTTCTCCTCCAATTAAAAATGATTTCCTAACGTTTGGAAAAGCTTGATAAAGTCAATCTTTGCATTTGCGAGCAGTAACTAGCGGCGACTGTGAATTTTTTGGTTTTTGTATCAGTTTTCACGGATGTTTCTTTTATCGCTTGCGTTCCGTAACTGGTTTCTTTCAGATGTTTAATGTTTTCTTTAATTCATACCTCGTTGGTAGTGTTATCAGGATGGTTTGTGTGGTATAATTTTCTTTTATTAGAGGCAACCCCCACACCCCAATTATGTGTATAAATAAGTTACATTATATACAGGGTGTTTACGGTCTTCTCTGTATCCTTTTAAGAGGCGGCTCAAAAGGAGTCGACAAACCCCAAAACATACCTTAGTAAAAGTTATTTAATAAGCGAGATAATATTTGTTTTATTTTTTACATTAAACGATTAATCTGTGTACAAATCTAGCAATCTACTACTTAATCATCATTGTCCACTTAAATTATTTTTTACTAAGGTGTTTTGGGGTTTGTCGACTCCTTTTGAGCTGTACTGCCGCCCCCTACAAGAATACAGAAAAGACCGTAAATACCCTGTATACAGAAAACAATTGTCGAAACCAGTAATTAAACAGAATTCTCGACAACACTGAAATATATTATTAAACGTGGCGATTATAACTAGTTACGGTCCAGTTAAATCAGGATCATTAAATTAAAAGCTGTCGACGTGATTTAATGATATTTAAATTACTCGAATAAGTGTACATACCTATGGCTGTATACAATCTAATTACTTTAAAACAGCTACTGATATGCGTATAAATAGTTGCATACCAAACGTTTCACAAATATTGATTGGTAGGTAATAATAGGTATAATTATGTCAATTGAAATAAAATTTGTTACACTAGTTTCAGCGTTTCGGGAATTTACTTTCCTTTTGCCAAAAAAGTTACAACATTGATAAAACTCTCTATTACAAGGGAGGATTAAAATGAAATCTGCCCACCAAGTGATTTCACAAAAAGCCACTTAGTAGGTACATCTGGTTATGCATTTAATGGTGCCACTTGAATTAAAGCTAGCGTCATCACGGTTCAAGCCATAACTCATTTTTAAAAAGTGGGGGGCGAACTTAACATTTTCAAAAGTTCCGTTTTTACGACCCGCACGTTAGTAAGGGGGGTTTTGAATTGGGGTGAAAAATGATTAATGACATTATTTAACGTAACTTATTTATAAATTATAGATTATACAATTTGTAATTTAAACTTGGTCGTACAATGCTGTATATTGCATTAACCCGGAACCAAGTAGGGTATTTTTTGAAGAGACGTTAAGGTAATAGTTAAGTTATAGTTCTATTGATTATTGTAAAACCGAGTTGAAGTTGCACACGGTTTAACGAAGTAAAAATGAATACAAAAGAACGTTTCAGGATTGAAAGAATGGAAATGCTTACAACTTGTTTTTCCTTTTCCTCGTGGGAAAGTAAGTAACCACAATAGTTAAAACAAATTCATAACTGGAGAAAAGCTCAATTCATTGGATGCATGGAAACAAACGTATTTACATTGGAGAAAAACTGTTTACGTAGAGCGATGCTCGGTGATAAAGTTGTTGAGCTAATAATCCTACATGAAAATTTAACATGTGAATAGTGGGAAATGAAAGTGAGATATCCTCATTTTCACAAAAATCTAGTAAACGAAACTGGGACAGACACTCTCAATACACGAATACTTGATAAATGGGTTGGTAGAGGGGTGTAGTTGTGGGACCTATTCCTCCACTTTTCTTGATTTCCTTGTTTGGGATAATTTGGAAACGGTGGCAATAATCATTCTTGAGGAAAAGTATACAAAAGCAGACATATCAGAATAAATTGCTTTTTAATAATATGGATAATATGGATATAATTATTATTCTAGGCAGATTTTCTTCTTTGCTTCGTTTTATAAATACATGTTTCATTGCTGTAGACAATATAAACCACTGCGTCGCTGCAACAATTAAACCACTCAGAGTTCTTTTATTTGAATTTCCAGTAAAATGATTTGCTTTGTTTCAGAAAATGCAACGTATAAAAATTTCTATTTGCATTGCTATTTCTAAAATGCAGAGCGAACTGCACTAATTATACGAGATATAACCAGAACTTAATCGGTCCGTACGTATGTTGAACTAAATACAATATTTAATGATGATCACTTTTTCAATTCAGTAGAATTCAGCTTCTCTTTTAAACGTAGTCTATTATTCAAACAGTAAATCAAATTAGGCCACTTCTGATGTCTCTCAAGTAAAAAACAAAATAAAGTAACGTTAAAATTTGAAAACAAAATTTAATTCTGCAAGAAACAATTTATAATTAGTTAATATGGAAAGCACGGCTGCAGGACAAAGGTAATTAACTTGAAAATCTGTTCTTTTATTTAACCGACTGCGCCCTTCTTAATTTTCTCTATTTAATTAAATTTTGATAAGGGTCTAGTTGGACGTAACTGTAGGAAAAAATTACCGAATCGCAGACTCTCGTACATCTTGTGTGTCCATTTTTGTGCGGGATTGTGTTTTTGTGCAAATGTCGTTGTTTACTATAAGAATAATCCTGGCGTAAATACAGTTGGATGTGTATTTGCTACTTTCAAGTGTTCTATTCCATTTTTACTAAACTAAAGTCGAACTTTAGTCTAAAAAGTTATACCGTTGGCTCTCATAGCTGAGGGCATGTTTGAACACGGCTTCTATTTGTGCGTTATACTTACCCATTAATCAAATTATTCACGTCCGTGTTAATTCTATGGTAATTAATTTTGGTAAACACTATCATGTAATGTGATTTGATTTTAAATGTCTCCAGTAGCATAAAGGTCGTGCCCTAGCGGTGATTTCCAAAGGGATTTTGGTCCAGTAATAGCTGAACAATATCATAAATAATGGTTGCAACGAAAGTGTCGTGATCTACTTACTTTAATTAATGTATGACTTTTTCGGATCCAAACGGGATTGTTTGGGACCTACACCCTCAAAAATCACAAAATTTGCGAGTGTTCTTTAGTTCTTCCCTTAACACACCATACCAGATAGAAGGATGGAGTTTCGGCTTTAACTAGGTTTTGGGGTATGTCATTTCTGCTTTTTCTTTGTATTTCCAAAATTCCAAGCTTAAGATGGTCCAAATTTCAACTGCATTCTTTGTCAGAATTTCGCGAAATTTGGTAGGTACCTTTGAATATAGTTATTTATAATCAAAGGTAGGTACACTCTTTATGTTTGTTTTATATTTGGTCCTCTTTCAGCATAAATTTGACATTTGAAGAGCATTCAGAGCTTATTTTTACATATACCACGCACCAGGCGTTCGACAGATAAATATACATAACAACAATTTTAATTACTTACAGTTATTAAATAATCTAATCAATCTGGTCGTAAAAGGTTCGCGATACTAGGCCCACTTTATTCAACTACAAATATTGACAGCTTCAGGAACTTCAGTTATTCTTGATAACACTAAACTAGATAACAAAACTGTCTTGTACTGACGAAACACGGGCAGACTGCCCGGAAACTTTAGAGTAATTGAACAAATCCACGCCCTCAACTTACTGCTAACACCTTATTTAAATTGAATAATTTACAAAAGCGATAAAATTTAATCACATTTACAAACAATTCTAAAAAAGAAAGCCAACACTGAGATACAAATTCAAATAAAACGAACTAACTTTGTGTTTATTTCGTAAATAATCCCCCAGTTTTACGTAATAAATTGAAATATCTCATATACAGAATGACCCGTCATTATTTTTGGTGTTTAGGCCGAAATACGACGTTGTTTACACAACAATATAACGCTAACGCTTCACCTCTCATATGCCACAGGGCACAGTTGTTTCCTTTACAATTTTACAGCACTGTATATGTACGAGCATTCAGTAGAGTGGTCTTGTTTAAATTGTATTATAAAATTAACCTCAAGAGATAGTTTGATTTGAATTAATAAAACTAAGAGTCGAAAAAAAGAGAAAATTCAACACTCGACTTCAGAGTTATTGTTATAGCGTTAAAATTCATTAATTATTTCCTCTTGTTCTCGACACGAACTGTTCAACATCAATATTTACCATAATTATAGTAAAATACATTAAGTTGCTCTTGGAGTGAATTTGCCAAAAACGATACGTAGGTATTTTAGTTTTCACATCGAATACCTATAACATGGAAATTACCTTTAGAAAAAGTTACTTATTGATAAGCATTTACGTTCACGAATATTGCTATTATTTTTCCATTTTCCCTTCTAGATGACACAAACATGAGAAAGTTTTAAAGTGTATTGACGTTTTAATACGGAAGAGACGCGTTCTACTAAGTAATATATTGATTGGTGTCCTCCGACGATAAATTAAAAACTCCACGGTATATAATTAACTAGATTTCAGACCAATCTATTCACAGTTTTCCTTTTTTTATACGACGCCTAATGTCATAAACTCGAAAAATCGTTTAGTCTCCTCGAGAATGTAAAATTCAGGGAGTGCAGGAGCAGTTAAGATTTAATCAAAAGTTGTGCCGTGCTGAACATACACATTCCGCACTTTCATTGCTGCAGTATCTTACATTGCAGAATCTAAATGAAAACTTTATAAGATGAAAAATCTGATTATAAGGAATAAGTGGAGAATAAAAGATTCTCCCGACGGGATCAAACTGGGACAAACTAAATTCGATGTCACTCGCTAATTAATCTACATACATCAGTGCATAGCCGTCGTTATTCGGGTACACTTTGTTCGTGTATAATAATAAACATGGGTCGGCAATGTGCAACCGAATATTTGCTTTATTTGTGCAAATGAGTGTTTGCCATACGAATGCACAATTGTTCATTCAAAACAGAAATTGGAGGACCGGGAAGTTAGGTCTCCTTCAGTAGGTACCTACAGTATCGTTCTATATATTTACTGTTTTTAAATTTGCAGGAGAAGTTTATCTTTGAAATACAATTAGTTTGCGCGTACGTCACCAATTGTGTTTTTGGGGAATATTGTGATGGTAGCGTATTAACAAAATTTTAAAAAATCATTTTAAACCAAAATAAACGATGGAATGACGTGTTTATGTTAGATTGATCAATATATTTCACAAAATATAGGTTCTTTAGGCAGAGTTGTGCGTTATTTAAAATATAAAACCTTTCGCGAAAAGGTTTTTTTTGTTTTCAGGTTACCTGTCAATCGAAATGATGGTCGTTTACAATTCCATTGCGCCACATCAAATTTGACAACTGTTTGCTACCGTTTTCATAATTTTATCGCATTTTTCTACAATAGCCGATAAAAAATCCGTTAGTTTCATAAAGAAGAATTATAGAAGCATAACTTCCGTAAGTCTTACTGCGATATTCCGCTCCAAAAGTTGTATAACCTAAAAATGCCATCAAGTTTACCAAGAAAAAGTAAGCAACTTGTTTCTAATATTATTCAGTTATTATTGTAGTGCACATTTACCAATCGCAGCAGTAAGGGAGGCGAGTGGATACTTTAGTAATATAAGTACACGTAGAAGTTTCATTCCACAGAGGTGCGGATGCATTAATGTTAACTTGCAAACAGTGACTTCTATTTCACAAATTTCTAAATCGGAGAAACCAAAAACAAGGAAACCCTTTACAATTCTCATATTCTTCCTGAGCACTCTTGAATCGCGCGAATCGATAAATCATTTGGATCCTTGAATCCATTTAAATACGTTTGACTCTCTTCATCCCAGCGCATTAGGTTCATTCAATTCCCTTAATTTCTTGGACCCTTTGGATCTTTTAGACACTCCTGAATTTCCCCAATTTCTTAAATTTCCCGGAACGCCTTGTTCCTTCGACTTTTTGAAATAGGTCACTGAATATCTTGAAGCCGTTGAATTCCTTCAGTCCTTTCAATACATTGGGCCCCTTGAATCACTCTTAGTGAAGTCATTGAATCTCCTACACATGCTAAATCATTTCTTGGATCACGTGGGATTTTGAACCTCTTGGATCTGTTATATTTCTCTAACCTTCTAGGAGCACTTAAATACTGTAAATCCTCTTAATTCCTTTAAACCACTTGTTTGTTTAAATTCGATTCTAAACAAATTCATTTTTTCCCTCAGAGCAATAGTTAATGAGATATTTGAAGTCAAATGCGAAAAGAAACGACATTTTGCCATTTTTTCTTCGGGGTTTGTTTATAACAATATGTTCCGGGAGTTTGCGGCCAGGGGGACTATGATTTTCGAATTCAGCGGATTTTTTTACAAAAAATACACCTGGTTTCATTGAGTGACATGACAACATCCAGCCCAAACCGTAATTTTACTGGTCTCTATTAAACCGCCTGAATTTCTTGATCCTCTTGTAGATTCTTCATGAGTAGCTTAAACCCTTACAATTCTCTCGAATCCTTTGGACCAAATGAATCCATTGAATCGAATTGAATCTGTCGATGTGTTGTTAATTTTACTCGACCTACGAGAAACAAAAACGGCAAGTTAACAACTTCTGACGTTTTTTTAGTCTGAGAATTTGCCATCTGATAACTGAAAGTTTGTAAACTTCTAATAAGTTCATTTAACTCCATTAGTGGGTAGTAAAACTGCAACGACTGCGAAAATGAGATGGTCTGGACTAAAACGATTCTACAAGTGCTGAGACAAGTGCACATACATCGAGGGCATGTATAGTAAAAATTATTCTAGCCAGTGTGATGACGTCATAACACAGAAAAGTTTCCTAATGGAAGTTAATACGTTAGTTAACTAATTTAGGGTTTTAAAGCAAAACCCTCTACCATGTCATCTCCCTTATTTTGGAGATAATTGTGATATATAGGTATTATATTGTCAGAACTGTGCAGTAAGACGGCTGCACAACCAGAGTATTTGCTCCATTGTATGCGTTTTAAACTCCCCTGTTTCTATGAACTTAGTTTAACAAAACAATTTGAAAGATCTACTTCTGAATGGCAATGCACACAAGATATAAGTAATCGTAGAGCAGTAGATATAATAAACGAGTTAACGTACAATGGAATTGTGATTTAATTGCTTCACCTATACTCATCTACGTACGTTTTAAGTTATACCTTGATATAACCTTTGAATATGCAAATTCTTATTGCAAGTGTTAAACCATCTTCAATATGTCTTTGGTCCTCCCACCGCAACATTACGAGATATGTTAGTAACGCAGTTTATTTACTAGGAATCATAGATACATACGTGTGGTTCTTTCTAAGATTACTTCGAATCTACCAGTATGATCATTTAATATCTGCCAAATTCTCATACCCAAAGGTTAGCAGACAATCGCTTTAATACATCATTAGGGGCTGAATGATTTTGGGATGTACTGGATCAGTATAATATCGAGCTAGGGACTAATATTAACCTAATTTACAGCGCACATGGGAAATAGGAAAAAGTTTAGGAAGTCCGAAACAAATCAGTGCTAGCGTATTTAATTGTGTGACAGTGCAATTAGGAAGGCATCAAATTTCGGGAAATTGAGGAATGCCCAACGAAAACTTTACTCACTCCTTCAAGGCTTGATTGTCAAAATCATTGTTCATGGTCTTCTAACTCGTGTTTCGTCGTTAAACAAGATACATATCATTGCCGCTTAAATTCCAAGATTTTGTCATAATCTTAGGGACTCCATAGGCTGCTTGTCCTCCAGGGAGTGTTACGAAGAAATCTGCATTTTTTTTTTCATTGTATATTGCTCGTAATTAATGAATAATTTATTTGTGTACGTTTCACTTCGAAATGCTCACCAGGAAAATCACGAGAAGGATTTCTTTTCCATATACAGTCCACTCCGGAATTAGTCGTTTCGTTACCAGGGCATAATAGGTACACTTGCGTAACATGTTTTAGAGCGAAATCCCGAAATATACAGCAAATCATGGCCAATTTACCTCAACCAACATGTAAATAATAATCCGCGCAAGTAACTGATCAAAAATTCAAGGGAACTGAGTTGATATAGCTGTTACATATTTATTTCAAACGTTACGGTTTTGAACGATCATTAACGATTATGTCCGTTCTGATAAATATAGGTAACGTACATTATTACTACGAAAATAATCGTAAAGGCTGGCAGTTTTAAACTTTTTTCGCAAGAATCATAAATAGACGCATAATTGCTGTTGATGTCTCTTAGAAGATGTGGTCAATTGGAGGATCTGGATTAATTATTTATATAATTACATTTTGTATATATCCAAATTTTTGGGATTTAAGCGTGGAATCTTTGCAAGCCAATAAAGAACCACGGACATTTATTATAACCCCCTGAATCAAAGGTATGTGTTTTTTCAATAAGTTTTCAAATTCTCAGTTTTTTTTTGTATATAGATTTCAATTAAACTTATATTCTTTAGATGGTTTTTGGGTCATTTAATTTCGTCCATAATCAAAAATTAACAAACAGGGTAAACATCATCGAGATCAATTAATCACGTACATCTGTTTGGCAGGAATGCAGCTCGCTTATCAATATGTAACCCACGGCCATTCACAATAACTGTCTGAAGATAAGAGTTTGGAAAATGTTCTAATCCACATCAAGGCGTTTCAAGGTTCCATCTTGTACATTCTAAAGACACGTATGTAATCTTTTCATACAAATTACGAACAAATTTTTGGTTGGCGTATTTAGTAACAATTTTAATTGATATTTAATTGCGCGTATAAACAAATTTCTCTGATCAAATTTTTAGAGTCAATTCCAGAAAGGCATGTAAGCCATGACCAGTTTTTGGATAAAATAAAGGTGTAAATAAAAGTGTTGTCCATATTTTTTGTATTAATTTCAAGTCGTTTTTTCGCCTTCTTTCGAGAGGTTTATTCTACTGCCCTGGAGCTAGCCAGGTCATTTTGAATGGCGCCCAACTTAAAGAAAGGCCATTTTAATGCTATGTTAGTTACAATAATTTAAAAATTGTCAAGTAAATTTTTCGTCGAAATACTTATTTGTGTAATATACCGCTAAGGAAATTTTTTTTATATTGAGAATCTTTTGTAATTATATTATCGTAAGAGCTCAAAATGGATAAGAGCAAAAATATGAACATTTATGATTTGTCTAAGGACGAATTAAGTTATGAATTGAAAATTCGAGGTTTTGAAGTTGTAGGTATAGTAACGGAAATGCGTAGAACATTTAAACAAATTTTAAAAACCGTTAGGGATGGATATACGTTACCACAGGTGCAATATGACTTGACTTTTGAAACCGAAGGTGAAGCTTTCACGACAAAAATTGATAAATTAAAACAATTAGTTGAAAATTTATACGATAAATTCAACGTCGTGTCGTCGAATAAAATCCAAAATTACCAATCTAAATAACCGAATCAGTCTTTCAAAACCCAAAACACCAGAAGAGATTAATACAAAATCTGTTTTTTTGGTAACTACACTTAAATTATTATCAAATTTAGATAAGTTTGGAGAACTAGTATTCATAAGGCGACTGAAACATGAAATTATCTATAATAATGTTTTGCTCTCCATTTAAAAATATAGTGACCGTCATGTCATGTAAGATGTTAAAGATCGTGCTAGAAAGCGTTTCAAAATACACACACAATCAACGTACACCTCTATCTTCAAGATGTTATTCGCATGACAACGCTTGCTTATTCTAAAATCTATACGTGACAGCGAAATAAATTGGTTGTGATAGAACCGTGATTTCAACTCTCTTTGTATACGTGCCAAATAATGTCTTATACGTTAATAGCTCACAACCAAACCCATATTTATTTGACTGTCAAATACACCACATCAATTTGAATGACTTTCGCACTACAACGAACTTTCTCTTACGCAAATTTGAATGTAAAATGTTGAGGGTAACCGAATATGATTCAACGTTGTAAAACTTTTCGAATAATTACGAATGATTTGGGGTTTTTATATATGTGAATTTTACGTCTCTATTCTCAGGTTTTTATTTATATGACGCAACTTCTCTTATAATAAAAGTTATATCGGAATGGAAAGGAACTCGAAAACTTACTTGGAAATCGTTGAATGTTTCAAGTAACAATCACAAAGGGCGACTAAGAGATTTTAAGATGTCTTTCTAATGGCTATTAACGTTGTAAAACTTTTCGAATAATTACGAATGATTTGGGGTTTTTATATATGTGAATTTTACGTCTCTATTCTCAGGTTTTTATTTATATGACGCAACTTCTCTTATAATAAAAGTTATATCGGAATGGAAAGGAACTCGAAAACTTACTTGGAAATCGTTGAATGTTTCAAGTAACAATCACAAAGGGCGACTAAGAGATTTTAAGATGTCTTTCTAATGGCTATTACAAAATATCTATCCTGGAGGTCCCCTCTTATTAAAATATACAAACTTACAGTTGCAAATTTATTATTTATTATTATTATTATCCCTCTCTTGTTTTGGGCCCTCAACAGGCATGCGCCCAATTACAGAGTGACCCGCATAATGCAAAATTAGAGGACTAATTCATATCGTTGAATAATCATATTCGTAGTAGCCGACCACTGGATTCACAGGAGTGTTAATACAAATTCAAATGTTAAATAACCATGTCCTTATAATACAATATTGATGGTAGGTATACTGATATCTTCGAGTAAGTATACTTTTAAACTTCACAGAGCTCAAGTGCAGCTAAGTATATTTAGAACTTGATTGCTACACCATAAACGAATAGTACAACCGTGTTCATTAAAATTTTAGGATATCTACCTTTGCTTAATAATCTAGAAAGGAGATTTGCAATTTCACAGAATTATTCAAAAGGGTGGAGACGTAATGGAAACGTTTCATCTTATCAGATCCTATACAATTTAAAATCTGACCCAGTCAAATGTAATGTAATAACTTAAATATGTTACGGACGATTTAGTCATTTGTAACCGATAATATGCTAGGTTTCAATTTTGTTACCAACTTATATAATATGCGGATCCATTTTAATTGCGACACAGAAAGCGAGTTAGGTAGGGAATTAAAATATGAAACCTTTAGGGCTCTGGTTGTGTGTGTAGACCGGCGCGAAAGAAACCGGTCAGTAAGGCCTCGTAAATTAATTAATTACGCTAGAAAGCTCGGTACTTTATGAAGATTTAACGCTTAATTAAAATTCTAACATATTACAAAAAGTCCACTATATTTTAATTGCGACGAATTTATTTTTATTGCCATTATTTAAATTTATTAGCTAAAAGATGTTAATTACGCGTAAATAAATTTACTGGAAAGCAATTTATGGTATGGCGAAAGTAGCATTTCTATGTTTGGAGTTTTATTGCAAGGGAAGAACATCAGTTTGTCGGATTATCGTGAGATGGAAATACTGCGCTGCTGAAAGTACGTTCGGAAAGACTAAAAGGAACATAATCTATCGGCAGTATTGACATCTCACTTTCTTATGGAGATTTCCCTAATTTTTCAAAAGTTAAAGTTGTTACTGCGATGCATATGAAAACGAACTACCTTATGATTGTTTAACTATATTATACAATCGTATATGGGAACATCTATATGAGCACTTGACATCACAAATATAATACATAATCCATACAAGCCAATTTTCTTAATCCACTTTCGATTCATGTTTTAGTTAGAAAAATAACGTTGGGACAAATACTTTTTTTGTAGACTTCTTCAATAAAGAGATTTTTAAAAACAATTAGGTAATAATTACATCCCTCCTAATTTGCTCAAATGTTGTTTGTTCAAATGCTTGCGTAAATCAATTGTTTCCAACATATCAAACTCGTCCAGTTTCTGGGATCGTTGAACTACCATTCCTTTGTTATACTTTTTCGTTGCTGAAATTAGTTACCTTTCAGTGGATTAAATTTTGATTTCTGGAAATCTCTTACAAGGGGGTTGATGTTCCAGGAAGGATTCGCGTGTACTGAAGCGAATGTTCTAGAACGTTATCAAGGACATAAAGTCGATAATGACGGTCATAGAAGCCTGTTCAATAAGTATTTCTTAGATTTTATTTATTTTAAAAGAGAAAAATAAAAATGAAGTTCTCCTAGCATTTTTCTGTGATAGATTCTTTACAACAGAGGAACAGTATAGCAGTTTATCCCTTTCCGTTAGGAACATGAAATTGCTATTAATGAAATTGTATTGTTGTGCTTAAGTTAAACGGGTCGCTAAAGACTAAAATTCTTTGCTAATAAATAAACAAAAAACTAAATGATTTCTGAAATTGCTCCCCCATTAATTGTGCAAGTTGGAAAGAAAAGAAAAATTAGAGTAGGAATGTTCGGCAATTGGGTAATGATTTCGTGCTCCATGTGGTGCTTGAGTAATGGGTTCTTGCAGTGATACCGCGTGCCTGATAATTGATGGGAAATTGTCCAAGAGGTACGCACTTTGCGGAGATGCAATAGTGTAACACTTCGTGGCTAGATCCATTAACCGCTTTTTTCCATGCGAACTCAAGAAGTATGCACCGATTATCGGCTTCGCCACGCCCGCTACTAAACAATTCCATTTGCTAATTCCTCTATTGCTCCTTTAAATATAGATACATCCAATGCTTTACATATTATTTATGCCATTTATTTATTTATATTTTTCGTAGACCGCATATTAGAACAGAAACCCATATATGTAGACGGCATATTAGAACGTGTTAATTCAGTCGTGTAGGTACTTAAAGACATGGGTATTGGGTAATCCTTTTCTAGAACGTAGTCAAGACCTACTAGTCATTGGCACCCATGGACATGGAAGTGGCCTCGGAGGTGGCTGACAGTGTAAAAAAGATTTAGACAATTGGTGCAGAACCGGTCCAAGAGTATTTTAGACAAAGACTACAACAATATGTTACGTAAACTAATGCAATAACGAAAAACAATTTATCGCTGATTAGCAGAACAAATAACACTGCATTTTAAACATTTCATTCTTTTTATAAAATATGCTATGCTAATTCGAGAATTTTCTAGGTTTTTGTTTGCTATATAAGTAAATTGAATTGTGTTTAGTCTGAGTCTTAACATAGATGTCGAAGTGATCAGTAGTGAAATCTGCGCTTGTACTTAAATTTAAGTGGTATAAATGGGAATACAAGTAAAGGACTTATAATAATATTCACGGTATAGATCAATCTATTAATGGACCATTTTAAATTTAGTTTATCGTTAATAGTGTTAGTTGCTGTGAACATTGATAAATAATTTTATATCATAAACTATATAAATAAAACATTAAGCGAATTCATAGTATCTGATTCAATATCACTTCCTGTACTAAGGGGATTATATTGAAACGACTTCTGATCGTGATTATTATCTTGAAACGAGTTGTAATCACAATCCATCGAAATTTAACGGTATTCACATTTCCTAGATCCGAATCAAAATGCGTCCATTAAGCATGACTATATAAGTTCATTTCAAAAGTCTAGAGAGTTTTCCAATTTCCCTTAACCAGCAACATTAAACGAAGTTGCATTTTTACAATACAATGGAATTTGTGAAAGTAGTTCACGTTCGTAATCACCTTTTTGTTGGAGTTTGTATAGCGTGTAATGAATAACACCGCGTGCGAGCACAACGTGATCGCGAATAAGGTGTGAATAGAGTAGCGTTGGTCTAAATTAGAGCGATTGCAAGCTCACATAGCATATAAGGGTAAATTACGGTTAACCAAAACGTAGGCTTTATCTCGGCGCCCAAAAGATAACACAGAATCAATGCTTGTTTATAATAATGAGAAACGCCTTGCTGTCAGTGACAGGTGGCTTGATATGCGGTGTCACACATGAACTATTTTCTTTGCGGCATTACGAATGTAAGCTTAAAACGGTACACTTCACTGTATTTTCCATGACAAGATAATAATTACAGCATTTGTCCGTTATTTGCGAAAATCTCATGCTCTGGATGGTTTTGCTGAATAGGGATACTCGACGGCTGGAGGAAATTTGAATTGAAAATGTCGATCAAGTACCTACGTACTTAATAGTAGATATTTTTTATACGTTAATTATTAACCCACTGCTTTTCGATGCATATAGCTCTGAAATGAACAGCACCGCAAAAATTAAACGGAGCAATTTGTGGTAATTGACAGTTCGTGTACCAAATCCGCACGCTCATTCGGTAGAAGGCAACCCCATCCGATCATTGTCAAAATTTGTTAACCATTATGACTAATTAATGCACGCCGGAATTTAGAGAATGTATCCAAAATGCAATTTCCATTATAAGACATCGACAATCTCATGTTATTGCGTGTTCTGGAGCATTATTCCTACATTCAGTCGACGAAATGATATTAGAAACACTTGTGTGGAGAAATAATTACTTCCGATGGAATCGATGTTTTTGCTCTGAAACTTTAATTGTTATGGACCGACCCATTAACACAGAAAGTGCCTGCAAAAGGAAGCACGTTTTATCTTGATTTTTAACGGCCCTTTCGCTAACAGATGTCATGACAAAAACTGCGAAAGTTGAAATGAGAGTAGATTGTGTTTCCACAAATTCAATTTCGAACTTATCCGTTTCCGATATTTAAAAATTAACGTCAAACAATGTTTCAATTTGCCGAAATAAATACGTTATACGTTCGCGATGACGGAAACATGGAATTGGTATTGTTATAGGCTGAAGCAAATGTAACGAGGACTGACAGGAAAGATAGATATTATTTGAGCAAGTTCCCGAGTAATTAAGAGTGTGTCTATAAATCTTCTAAATGTTGCCATTCAGTAAAATTGCTTACCGGGGAATATTTTCAGGTAAGAGATTCATTAACGGTGGAACTTTTGAGTACGTTAACTAAAATGGAACTTTATTTATAAAACGCAAATAATTTGAACACGTTGGACGCGTAGGGAATGGAATTAGTTTTAATTAGAAGGCAGTGCTCCAACGTAAGTGTAAAAGTTTTATACAAAAATAAAGTATAATGGAACTGCGATTTGCAATAATGATTATAGGGTTTATATGAAATGCGGAAATTTATGGGCGCTACGCTTTTTAATATTATGGCGTGAAATTATGCGCAAGGTTTATTCATATAAAAGGGTGCATATTTACTGATTTACGCAATGTTCAACTGCATACGTAGGTATACGGTTTATATCGAATATTATGAATAACTGCAAAATCCTCTCGAGAACTTCACTTGTTCTGGTCTTTCTATAACTACAAACTACAGCGCGATATTGGCTCAGTTTCGATTACACGAAATCTCCCAATAAAAACGTGTAATAAACTCGTTCCTCTCATACTAAAATTTATGATTCCTCCCTTCTAATTATTTATTAGACTACCTAGATCGGACGCCAAATTATTACTACTTAACTTAACCTAATTATTATCGGTTAAAGACGTGCATTTTTGGATATAAAAGTGCACAAACGTGTAATGACAATTTCGACATAATTAATAGCAATTTAAACGAGTAATTAATTTCTGAATTTCTCAATACCACATTAGAAAATTGAAATCTCGTGTCCATCACAATCGAGCTTGTTTGTACCACACAAAACTTAAGCGAGGTTCGATATTTTTTATAATAATTGGGCGCCTGATCAGCTGTAAGGGCAATGTTCTAGTTACCAAATCCAGACTCTTTACGACTACAGTGCGTTTGCATTCACAAAGATCGGCACCTTTAGCATGAAGGACTTTTTGAGAAACCTGGAATATCAGCGCAGCTTAATTAATACGCACGCATACTGCCCGATAAATCACAATAGATTTTTAAAATTCGTAAAAATATCTAAATTCAAACAATCAGTGACGTATCGAATGACGACTACCTAATGTCAGTAGGAAAAAATATAGCGAGTGCAACGATTTCAGAAACCAGACAAGTTTTATATCTATAAGAGTCTTCTTTACCCAAGCGCAACTTTTTTACATTATAGTATATAGACGATTATAGTTGCAAGAGACAAGATGGTATTTTTGCTTTGTCAACTCCTGTCTTGGTCCTTAGTTAGTTTCCGCCGACACTGAGCAGCGGCGCCACTTGTTACACTGAAATTGTTGATTTACCGCCCGCCAAGATACAGACTTTATTTACAAAAAATATGATTTCATTTTTTGGGGTAATGTTTAGAAGGAATTATCTAAAAAACTGTCGGTTTACTTTTTCCATAAATCGTCTTGATCGCGAGTAAAAAAATGAAACAGATTAGCGCAATAATCGGCGCAAAACAGCTAATCCTTAAACAATCGATATTCAGTTGCTATACACTTTTTTAAAAAAAATAATCCGAACATTTTGTAGATAAAGGTCTAAATTTATAAAATAGTTCTTAAAAAAATTTTTTTTTTGAAAAACAACTAGAGTTTTTAAGGCGGGCGCTCTTATGGAAATCTACATTGGGTGCAGTGGGTACAGAAGACTCTTAAGAGCACCGAGAAGAGGGCATCCTTCGCGTTTCCTCAAGGACCCGTATTGCGCACAAAATCGTTCGTTTACGTAATAGATTCATTCAACTAAACCCTAGGTCGCCAAAAAAGCAGCTACTTTAGCAAATTTATCTTCAAAGTTTCATCGCGTATTTTTAAACTATGCCCTATATAGGACTTTTTAACCAATTTTTTTACCAATAGAAATCATCTAGCATTCTTCTTCACATCCTCAGAATACATTTAGAATCTCGTTAGGATGTCTTTTTAATATTTTCTTAGAATTCCTGTAGAACCATGAAAACACCCATACCCAAACTGCCGAATGTGGCCCGCCGTCATTTATTATGCGCGCCCGGTATAAAAAAACAAAATTGTGGGTCGAATTTTCTCAAGTTCGCGGCAAAAAAGCTGACCGGTAACTGGTAACTGGTAAAGCATGACCGTAAGGACGGATCGCACCTAGCATTGTACCATAGCATCGCCCCTGCATCGCACAGAGTATTGCCATCAAGAGTCCATCCATAGTGACGCACTGCACCTAGCATTTCCTTGCAAATGATTTTCGTTAGATGAAGATGATGTTTTGTTTAAGTCTAGTATAGGAAAGTGGTATTTTATCAGTGAGTTTGGTGAATTACATCATCTTTTGAAGAATCTGCAAAATATAATCGGCGGTTTTTTGAATACATGCGAATAGACTATATTTTCTATACGTTTGGATGTCTTTTAAACGGTAATGCTGGCCCCAGGCAAGCATTTTCCGCTTTTCTTTTTACGTATGCAAGTTTTTCATCCACTTTTCCTCGATTTTTTCGGTATTGGAGCGACTGAAGTTCTTATATTGTGAAGGCAGCACTTTGTGAGAGATTATTATATGGACACCACGATACTACAACTACTTCCCCGTCGAATCAAAGTCCTAGGTCAAAAGACCGTAAGGGTACCTAAGTGGTTGTGCTCTACTTGGCCTAATGCCTAATGGCATGGCGGGTCAATATCGGAAATCGGTAAGTTAAGCTTCTCAAGGGGAGGAATCGAATTATAGTCAATCCCAATGTTCATCCTAGTCCGATGAGTCATCTTCCAGAGTCGTACTGCCTGTTGGTGCGGTGCTGTTTCATCAAATAATGGAATCGCACTGGACTATACAACACCTTCGGCTTCCTCTTCTTCATCCTATCTACGTGAGGAGTTTCCTATCCCTCCCTTATCGACCACATAGTTCACCACAGCCTCGCACCTTCACTATTTCAAATGGCCCCTGCCACGGAACGAAAAATTTCTGTGAAATCCCAGTGGGTCTCCTTCCGGACGTATACCTTATCTTCCAAGTTAAACTTTCTAACTGTCGACACTTTTCGGAAAATAATCTGTAAGTTTCTTGGAGACGGCGTCGCAGTTCTCGCGGATACTCTTTGCAAGTGTCGTAGAACCCCTTCGTGTTATTGTCACAGTCGAACGGCGTTCTCCAAAGGCGGGAACCGCGTTGCATTATGATGACGGTCTGTGCGCGGTGGTTTGTATGCTCTTAATTCCCAACATACCGGATGTTTGTTTAAACACGGCGATATAAAGTTCGTTCCTTGGTCGGTCAGGACTCAGGAGAGTTTCGGGCGCTCGTGGAATAAATTGTAATTGGTGAACTAATAGCTGATTGTGAATAATACTAAAAAACATGCATTTAAAAAAAATTCGGAGCTGCTGCTGCTATAATTTTTGACGAGGAAGGTCAAACTGGAAGCCCTGGAACTTGCAACGATCTTTGTTGCATAAAGGGTTGAAGCTTCTCTTCGTTTATAGGTTTTGGGATCTCTCCAGATTTTTAGTTAGAAATATAAGGGCAATGTTCTTAATATTAACTTCCTTACTGCGATTCTGTCTTTACAATTTTACTTCTTTTATACAGGGGCATATTACTTGCTTGCTTTACTTTATAAAGTATACAGAACTGTGAAATTTTTATCTTTTTCAAGCAATAAACTGTTTATGTATTTTCAATTGTTCATTTACATAATCACAGTTAACAAAATTGTCCATTTGGCTCGTCTTCACTTACCAAGTCAATTAATGTCATTTAACTTCATCACTTTTGTATTACATTGTTTCCGGAATCGTTTTTTTTAAATATAGAGCTTCAATTTTCATATCGAACTTTTAATTAATATCAGTGTCAGTGATGGCATTACTAATATGACATGCAAAGCGGCAGGAAAATGAGTATGGTAAAGTGTCAGGTAAAGTGTTACATCATTGAAACTAAAATTGCCCGACACAAAGTAGGCATGAAAATGAAGGTTTCATAACGATTTCGGGAAAATATATTTGTGTGTATCTCAAAATCACTTACACTGCTTTTATTGATAATTGGTTATCGATTATCTTCATTGTACCGAGTTAGGAAGGGCGACTAATTATTTACAGCACGTTAAACCTTCTGCTCATTTAACACGCTTAAAAATTGATTACAGAGTTACGTAAGGATGATCACGTAGATTATAGATGTCCTTTGACATTTTCTTGTTCGACTTGCAGGTACGAATATACAAACTTTAAATATATTCTTTACCTAAGTACATGCCTTGAGAAATGAGACAAATGTAGTGGGGTGAGTAATACGCGGTCGCGTAAGCGCAGAGCATGCAATTTGTAGAATTCGCATTTCCAATATAAAGGGGAGTTATCTTGAACATCTCAGATGGCACATTAATTACAACTTATCAACAAAACATTTTCTGAATTCCCTAAAATTTCAGAGGATCAAAACTAATTTGAATTATGGAGATTACTAACTCTTAAAGGGACCCGAGGCTGCCACCAACTTCAACGTAACTGTGTACCTGTGGGGTAGTTTGTCTCATTAGCACACAAAATCAGGGAAGTTGCGACCAATATATTGACTTAGTGTCACTTTCCAAGCTTACGCTAGGGCTTTATTTGCCGGAACCTGTACTAACTATGGACTTGACTAAAAATTAGATTTACACAGATACAGTACCCGTGTGGGTTTCTGTTTTGTTTCATTGTAAAATTGAAATTCCCAAATAAGTCAATCATCAGCATCAGCATCTAAGAAGTGGAGCCGACTTTGCGTCTTCATCTGGAATATGGACAAACTTTAGGATAATACCAATAGGCAAAACACTACGTTTCTGCACTCACTAACGGACAACCTCGCATGCATACGGCAGTAGATATATAAGCTGTAAAAAAGCATGTTTTATTGCACAGCATCTGAAAATCTGTACATAATCACAGCAAGCCATAGCGAGACGATGGCGAGCTGTGGTAAAGTTTATCCCCAATTTATTGCAAAAACGTCATCGCAAATGGGGTAAGTTCATCCTGACTTTATCCCACGGCCCTTATAGTAAACGGTTCCCGCAGTTTCTATCAGCCAACCAAAAAATTTGACAAGGGTAACGTACTCCAGAATGATCAAGGCCCCCGCCTCTCACGACTATTTTATGTAATTCATAAATATGTTGCCTGAAATAACTATGCAAATTACACATTGTCTATAGGTATAAGGTGAGCTGCTTTTCATTTTCACTATATACGTAAACTGTAAGAGATACAACGCCGCTTAAATTGGGAAAGTTATGCAGAATGTTATGCTAATTAATTTTGCTTTCTACAAATGGCTAAGTTATGGGCAAAAAATTGAAAAATGTTATTTTCTAAAAGGCGCTGGTGTCCATTTATTTTCAAAGATATCAAATAAATGATTGTAACAAACCATTAGGAATTTTTTCTCGGCTTTCTGTTGGAGCTAAAATAAACATTTCTACGTCACTCGAGAGAAAAAAATAACAAAACCCGTGATACTAAACAATTACTATTTTATTTGGAAATCAACCTTGAATTTTTAAATTTTATATTACGTACGATCTTCAGGAGAGTCAAAAGTTTTCAAAATTTTTGACGTTTGACTGCTTTTCTTTAGGGCCCTGTACCTATGACTCTGTTAACTTGAATTTTAAAAAGTCTTCCAAAATCAACAATACAGACTCGATGCTACATGAGAATGATTTAAATTTTTGATCGCCCTTCTACAGGGCGTTTTAAAATGAATATCAAATCAATATTAATAACTTCAAAACTTAAAAAGTTGATTTTTTCAAATGAAAGCGGCTCTATTTTTTGCACTTTCAAATTTCGAAAAAACTCTACATCGATCAATTATTACATTCTGTGTACATATCTGTTATGCTTTTCGTTTTCTAAAATTGTGACCGTTATGCATAATTTTCTTAGGGGGGCCTTGAAATAAATCCATTAGTAGAGGTCATTGTACCATTTTTCTAAACTTTACCTGGGGGAAAGTAGTGGTGTCAGCTTGACGGAGCGCCGGCTCATTCTACCCATGATGCTTGCGTTTCCGCGGTATTGTTCTTCTAGATCTCCAGATATAACGCCACTGGGCTGTTATGTGTGGCGTCTTCTAAAAAACAAGGTTTATTTTACACCAGTTATTTCTCGTGAAGAACTGGAACTTAGGGTGAGAAGAGCTTTTGATGAAATCGCGTAGGAATTCTCGAGGCTGCAATTGGGTTTGGTCAAAATTTTTTTAAATCATTATTATTATTTACACCAGGGAAACGTGAAGTGCATTTTCTAGATGTCCAAAACGTTAATTTGATGTATTGTAAAGGTAGATATACATTTTCTCGATGGATGAGAATCTCATACATCTTCCCAGAAAGGAACCGTCTATGCACTAATTTTACTGGGACTAAAAACTCAATATCGGGGCAAGTTAGCTGTTTTTTTTTAATCTACGAATATAAATAGCCCCCCCCCCCCTCCTCTTAACTCGAAACGGTTTGAAGTAACTGACAAGATGGCGGCTGTACGCCACTTTAATTTTTTAAAGAAGAGAGGAAGGCGGTTCATTTTTTATAAGCAACTAAGATGACGCTTCGTTACAATCCATTGTTTTTGTTTCTAATATTAAAAATGTAAAAAAAAACATTAGGAAGATACTTTTAAGAGGACGTTTGATATAAATTTAATTTATTTTTTTCGCAGACAACCCACATCGTTGGAAATTAAAATATGTTAAAAGTTTTAAAGTTTTTTTGATACATTATTAGTTTCAGAAGCAATCAACTTTGATGAAGGGCCATTTTAGCTGGTGTTTTGGTGGATACTTCAAACTCGGCGATCGTAGTAGTTGTGCATGTCGTCAACTGATTTGGGATACTGTAAACCTAAAATACCCATAAAAGGCGAAAGTTGTCCTGTCTTTATCTATTTATGAAATCTTCAAAATTTTAAAAACATCCAGTTAGTATAGTTATGAAATGGCAAATTTTCCCCTCGATTTATTTATGAACCAAATTAGTGCACAAACAGAGAATCTGATATTATTTGTTTAAAACGCATTAGCCTTATGTATCGTGGTAATATGGATATCGGTTTTGAAGAAAAGGCCGCCGTACATTAAATTTACGTCCTGGACGTACAGATCATGCGTTTCGGATTGCGTAATAAAATTTGGCAAATTAATAATAATTTTGGAATGTTTTATAAATATCCTCATTAGAGCAATAGAATAGTCACAGGCCAAACAGGTGACGTGGTAGAGAGGCACAAACTAATTTTTCGATAACGGTTATTGGAAGAATTCTTTCAGTAACTTTTTCTTAAAGCTAAACATACCATTCTTACAGTATAATTATCGCTATGTTCACTTAACAAAACACTTCAAATTAATTGACGACTGTTGTAAGTACTGTGCTTTGTTTGAACTACGCTTTAATTACTTTATTTGATATCAGGCTCTATTCTGAAGCGATTATTGATATCTCAATTTACAAAATGTCTTTTTGTTCAAATGAAATCGTTAAAATGAGAATAATGTGCAAATGTTTAATTAAACAGGTGCAGGTTAAAATGTCGACTCTCACATTCCCACTATGGCGACTGTAGAACGCATTGCTTTAACAACATGGAATCTTTATTTAGCCGCACTTTGCAGCATCGCGTCGCCTCGGCGATCTAAGTGCAGTGCAAGTGAGAATCGACCTTTATTCATTTGTTATTTAACTACTTTTGCCGACGGGTCCATGTTCCCAGCCCCCCCAGTATTAGAAAAAATGGTTATGACTAATTTAAAGTATTGTTCACGTTTTGTACCGTTTAGTTCCAATAACAAAAAATTTTATTCTAAGCGTAATATTAGATAAGGGCAAGTTGAATTTGGGGGGGGGGGGGCTGATAACACGTCATCCCCCCCAACTTGATATTTTACAACTACTTTGAGGCAAAAATTTTGTATCGCTTTTGTGCCGTTTTGTTCTTTTATTAGAAAGTTTTGTTCTTAAATCGTTTGAGAGAGATATGAAAATGAAATTGGGGGGGCGGTAAACATGTAAGCCCCTCCACATTGTTTTTTAAATATTGTTATCAACGCAAGGTTTTGTTCTAGTTTTGTGCTTTTTTGTTCCTTTATTAGAAAGTTTTGTACTCATACCGTTTCATAGTAAAACGCAATTCAAATTGGGGGGGCTGCAGACATAACCGGCACCTCACTAACATTCTTTTATTTTTCTTATACCCATATTTTCTTCTAGTTTTGTACAGTTTTGTTCTTTTATTCAACAGTTGTTATTAATCCATTTGAAAAATATATGTACTTGATCGTTCTGGTAAATTTAAAAAGTCAGTACTCAAGTAAGTACCACGGTCATTAATCAATGCTCATTCACTGCTCTTGTATTTGATGCACCTCTTTAGAACCTCCTTTGATTTAGGGTATATCGCCAAACGTTAGAGAAATGTAATACCTAAGGACCGCGAAGACCCATATGCCGATCATCGTGTTACGTTCACTTTGAGCAACCGTAACAAAATTGTCTTGAGATAATCATACGATAAGCTCAGTCAAAGTAGTGGTGGGTCGGGATGAATCTGCGGGGTTCTTATACAGAAGCACAAATAAGCATAAATGGAAAAGTAGTAAAAGTAACCGCGGATAGGCGCCACTTAGTCTTCAGTACAAAAGAAAAGGACATACTTACTTACCAAAAGAGGGAAACAAGGCAGACTATGAGGGTTCTAGGTAAATTCCTCGAATGCAATTGCTCGAAAGCCAATTGCTCGAGATCAATTGCTCGAAAGTAAGTTGCTCGAATGAAATTTTGCTCGAATTGTAAGTTGCTCGAACAGCAATTCCTCGAATATCTTTTACTCGAAAGATAAAGTTGTGAGATAGCCTTAACTCGAATCATTGATTTGTAAATATAAGAAAACCACAAACAACCAAGTAATGCTTATATTGCTAAATATAGGAATGTGATACAGTTAGGAAGGTACATATTATGAAAAACAAAAATTACATGTTGTCAATATGATATATTATGTGCTATTCCACGAACATAATCATATATATTTATGTCAGGTGCATAACTATTTACTAGTGTTAAAAGTCTTTGTGCACAATCACGGTATACCTTACGACTGATGGTAGGTGGTTGCCCGCTGATATGTTGCTCTATTCGTAATTCGTTTATACTCTGCTCCCTCTTTAATGCCGAAATAAATTTCCAGATGTTTGGATGGTCTGCACACAGTTGCATTTGGAAAGCTCGATGCCATCCCTCCACTGCGTTGTTTGTTTTTGGAAGTCCATGTTGTACGGCATCGAAACAATTCCACATGTTGATCGCGAAATGGGGCGGGCGCCGTCCACGTCGTTGAGGGCGACCGATCCACGTGTCTTCGAAATAATCAACAATAACTTGCAGTTCAGGAGAAAAAATGTTTTGCTCGCAAATGTCTTCAAAAGCAGGAATTACATCTTGAGGTGGAACGAATGCCAAGGCTGGAAGCAGTTTTAATGTCAACGCAACTTCTGGATTTCTCTCGTACTCCCGTTTTAAGCCATTTTCCTGAATGTGTCGGAAAATACTTTGACAGAGGTGAAAGAAGCATCCACGATGTATGGTTTGCGGGAACTCAATTCTTATGGCATTTATCATTGCTACTTCGAAATCTGTCATGATGGTCTGTGGTTGTGCATCATCAGCTGGAAGTAGGTTTTTTATTTCTCGAAGAAGATTTAAGTAGGTTTGCTCTGTCTTATTTGGTAGAAGAGCATATATTAAAGGGATAGCTACATGGTCTTTTATCCCGTGGATGGTATAGAGCTGTAGAAAAAGCGGTGGAACTACTTTGAATGTGCCGTCGGCATACCAATGCTGGGACATCGCCAGAAGGTTGATGTTACGTGCGGTTGAAAAAATCAGAATTCTGTCATTTACTGGCCCTGAATCGTGCAGGAGAAAAAGTTCGCCGTTTGTGGTAATTGTAAACTCTTCTGGGAAAATGATCTCCTCCCGATGTCTTGGTATGGCCGGTGCAACGTTTTCTCTCACTCTGACGTTCCTAATGGTCCGCTTAATATTGTTGACTGTTGGTAATTTAGCTGCAACTGCATTTCCCAAACCAGCAGAAGCTTGGGACACAATGAACTGAGGTGTAGCTCTTGTGTTTTCTGCGTCTTCCTTTATTTTCTGCATGACCTTATTGGCTTCCAGCTGCGCTGCGTCGGCATTGTGGTTGTGGTCGTTATTGCTTGACGACACAAAGTTATTCACCGTAATCACACGAGCTTTGCACTTCATTTTCTTGGAGTGCTCGCACTTCCAATAAATTTTGGTATCAACTTGTTTATCCTTGATAAACAAAAAACTTTCGAAAAACAACTTGGATTTCCCTTTCTCACTGGACACGAACTCTAACGCCATGTTCACTTGTGAGCTTTCAAATTTTGAACTAACAAACGTTTTTGGGTTACTAGGCTATTTATAGGGAATTTCTCCTTCCAAATTTCATTGTAAGCATTCTGATGTTAATCACCTATTAGGAATAACCATCATTTCTAATAACAACCATCTCATTAACCTAAGGATAATTACGGAGCAATTATTATACACTCTAATGAAAACCCTAATGCAGATTAACATAATGAAATCATTCGTGAGAAGATGAATAATCATTAATTACATTTAACTGATCATGACTTGCTTTCTCCAAGAAAACCTTATTATGGTGCATACCTCATATTACATATATTGAATGACTTTCACCAATATGGACACTTGTTTTTTTAATTTTTAAAACCCAAGAACCCAAATCAACAATATATGTTCTCACTTTTTATGTTCAGGTTATTTTCATTATCATGACCACACTACTGAACGGATGTGAAGTACATCTCTTTAGGTATAAGCATAGTATAGGCAAAACGTATGGAAGACCTTTCACTTGATCACGCATGCATAAATTTAAGTTAATTGCGAACTTAATTCGAGCAAACCGTTTTCGAGCAATTGCCGTTCGAGGAATTTGTAATTCGAGAAAATTGACTTTCGAGCAATTGATTTTCGAGCAAATGATTTCGAGCAATTGATTTCGAGCAATTGCATTCGAGGAACTTGTCGGCACCGGACTATGAGATCCTTGTTCTGGTCGTGCTAAGCTAAAGGAATAAAATACTTATAAGGATAGAACATAAATAATAAAAAATGACGTCACAATTGATAGCGATTTAATCCAATGATCTCAATAATATTACAAATAGGCCGGATGTGCCCCGCATCGGGGCGACGAATATCGGTCCAACTGGAATCGTTTATCCAAATTGATCGGGCTGATTAAATCCGGCAATTCGTGTCCATAGGACGGTCGTTTTTATTATAATTTTGATCGGGTTGACATTAGACTTCGATGAGACGTCAAGTGAAGACGAAGGACTTCTTTTTTGTAGGTACCACAGAAGAAGGAAAATTAACCACCAAACCTATTATGTACATCCATACATAAGGAATAGGAACGGAGGTGCTTTGATTTGTACCCGTGAACTTACCTATTATGAACAAAAATTTAAATCTATGTATTGCATGATCAAAAATAGTCTTTTTTCCTTTTGGCTGACCTTGCTCGACGATGAATTGGAAAAAGAAACACTAATTATAGAAGATGTGTGACAGTAGAAGAAAGCTTGCTCATAACACTAAGGTTCGAGTGATCACTGTAAGAGCCATCATCATAGACATCGATATTTTTCCTCTAAAAGACGCAAATCAATATTTAATTTGATTTCACTATCCTCCATTTTTTGCACTTCTTCAAAAGCGAGTTTGTTACAACTCATGACAGACGACAATTGATCGAGCAAACAGCGTCGGGCTAAAATAGTCGGTTGCGATTTCGATCGCTCCCGACAAAAATCGAACCTGTTGACAGGCTTCCAATCCAACCACCTACTTCACGCTCGCGATCTTTATCGGGCGATTCAAATCGCACTGGTCTTGGTCACTCCGATCCGGTTGACACCGTTCCGTAACGTAACTGTTTACGGTATGAGGTACGAAATAAGAAATAAACGTAACGTAGCTCCAATTTTCTTGTTTGCGTCATATGTTGTCAAACTGACGTGCATGTGGTTACTTACGTTTAAGATTGTAGTACCAAAGGTTATTTTGCTTTTCATAGACGTAGGTAAACGAATATGGATAGTGACGATATCATAATCATAGCGCTTCTAGTGTTAATACACCTTTAACGCAAATGTTTAACGGTGGAATATCCTCTCTTCTTAATAGAAAAACATGAAAACGGCAACACTGCGCGCAGCTGTTCAATCTTTTAAAACAACGCACGCGCGATAAATCGCTAACGAACCCGCACGATCCGTAACGATTGCTCCTAATTTCGTAAGCGATAAGGTATGAAATGAAATAATCCTTACCTCTTACTATTAATAACAACTGTTGAATAAAAGAACAAAACTGTACAAACTAGAAGAAAATATGGGTATAAGAAAAATAAAAGAATGTTAGTGAGGTGCCGGTTATGTCTGCAGCCCCCCCAATTTGAATTGCGTTTTACTATGAAACGGGATGAGTACAAAACTTTCTAATAAAGGAACAAAAAAGCACAAAACTAGAACAAAACCTTGCGTTGATAACAATATTTAAAAAACAATGTGGAGGGGCTTACATGTTTACCGCCCCCCCAATTTCATTTTCATATCTCTCTCAAACGATTTAAGAACAAAACTTTCTAATAAAAGAACAAAACGGCACAAAAGCGATACAAAATTTTTGCCTCAAAGTAGTTGTAAAATATCAAGTTGGGGGGGATGACGTGTTATCGGCCCCCCCAAATTCAACTTGCTCTTATCTAATGTTACGCTTAGAACAAATTTTTTTGTTATTGGAACTAAACGGTACAAAACGTGAACAATACTTTAAATTAGTCATAACCATTTTTTCTAATACTGGGGGGGCTGGGAACATGAACCTTTTGCGACTACTGTATTAGGTTGGCATGATTTTTTAGCGCATTTTTGAAAAAAATACGCTATTATATTCGTTATGACTGGCAGGCCGGCTGTCCGCGTGAGATCTCCACAACTACAATAGCTAGAGAATTCAAATTTTCACTAAAAGCTTTCTGCTATAGTGTAGATGTGCAGGCACTAGTCTATTTTGAGTTAGATTACTTGTTACGATAATTGAAGAAAATAATTTCGATATGGGTTTCGGAGGTGCTATAATTTTACCGTTAGATAGCGCTACCAGTATAAAAACTTATTATTTACTTTGTGATTTGTTTTACAAAATGAAGACGTACCCTCAATTGAAATTTAAAATTATTTAACGCAGCCAAAATTACTCGTGAGATCGATAATTTTAAACTTCGCTAATAAAATACTGACCTGCATTACCAAAAATGCGCTTTAATCCTGCATATGCTGATTTACAACTTGTTTAATGAACATAGGAATAATTACGTTGTGCTAACTTTTAAGAAAATCTCGCTGTAGATATGTATTTAGTATGTATGTATTTGTTTTTACGCTTCATTGTTTAAAAAAAGTAGAGCAGATTTAGAAGCTAAGGGAATTGATTTAGATCACAAAAACTGCAAAGAGGAAGGACTAGCTGGTAATGTCGAACGAACGAGTCATTGGGTGAATAATCTTATGAGCTTGAAAGAACTGCGGGTAAGGAGTTGCAAGGAAACTCGTGGGATGTTCGAGGGCAGTATATCGATCGTTATGGCAATCAGTTCTACGAGAAGGAAGCACGATGTCTATATCCTTTTATCGACTATACAAATCCTATGAAGCTACAGCAATCAAGAAATTACGAGTCAATCGAGCTGTCTACAGCGATTTGCCTATATTTGGAGGAAAATGTCAATACAATAGAACGACTACAGAATGCTGTTTAAGCATGGGGATATTTACAACGATTAAGAGAGGCCTTAAAAGGAGATTCTGTCTCAAAAATTATTACTAATCTGGAATTTGGGTTTGTACCAATTGAAGGTTTCTGACATGGCAAAACCAGAAAGCTTCGTAGTATTTGCTCGCGCAGCGCAGAATTTAGTGGCAAAGTATATTGTAAATAATTAGAACGGCAATGGAAACTATAACGGAATTAATCGAGCAAAGTAAATGTAAAACTTGACCTAAACTGCGTTAAATTTACTGAGTTGCATTACATTGAAACTAACTACGTGTAAGACTTCAGTAAATCTCTCAACCCACGTTGGGAGAGCCAATAATAATGTTGTGTTTACCTACTAATTACGCCGGCATGGAGTGCAACTATTCACTGAGATACCAGTAAACATACGCCATTTACATAAGTAAAGTGCTTGGTAAGGTTGACTTTAAAATTAATGGACAACGAAGTAAATTTACCTAGATTTATTTACAGTAGGGTCCCTCCTTTTCAAAATGAAACATTCAATTTTTATTTACATATAACCATTGAGTAATTACTCGTCGCCCTCGAGAATATAAACATCACCATTATGCCCTTAATTCATAAGTAACTATTAGGGTTGTGGGAGATAGTAAGGAGAGCATGAAACCAACCTGAAAAACCTGGTACGCAACTCTTAATGCGCGAAAAAATTTTCGCAGTTTTTCACCTATAACTTTAAAACAGCGCCCCCTACGGGACCTTCGGGGTAGCTACCATAAGAAGCGAAGAATTTGAAAATGTTGGAAAAAAATCGTCGTTCGAAAACGTTACCGGATTTCCTGGAGATCGTGGGGGACGTGGTGGTGCGTATTTGTACGGCGGTGGGATTCGGGGGATAACTCGAATTTGGAAACGTAAAATTGCGCGATCGTAGATCTCGAGTTCAGGGATCGCGAGCAAGTTTTTATTTTTCGGCTTAGAACGGGAAGGTAACATGGACGGCGGCGCCGTGATAAATTTTTTCCCGAAGGGCTGCGAAAGACACATGAACTCTGCAATTGTTTTAAGACCGCCCTAACGCACGAAGTTAAAGAAGTTCAATTAAAAACGTCTGATGATTAGGTAAATATATTGTATATGCTTTCTTTGTTAACGTTCCTGTGGAGATTAATACTTTTCTAATAATTTATTATTATACCATTATCATTTCGAGGTTTCATTTTGCATCATTTTTGTTATGTTTCAGGTGAACTCCTGGAAAGCTCTGCGAAGGGCAAGATAGGAATCTATTTATACTGTAAATTAGGTAGTACTAATAACAATGTTTACTGTAATAAATATTTAAACCTTTGTTTTGCGCCCTAATTGTAGGCGTAAACAATTATTAATGTCATTTTCCAAACGGATTCAATGTGTTAGAGAGAGACCGTACCATCCTACCTATGCTTTTTCTTTCTCTAACACATAAAAAACTAAAATTGAAGAGGGCCTCAAAAACCTGAAACGGGAAAATTAAAATCTGGTATCACAGGCGTCTTCTACCTGAAAACTTGTCCAAAGAAAGTTTTTACGAATTTAAAAAACATAAATAAACTACAAGGTATTTTCGAATTCCATAATCGATATGCATAATTTCAGTTTTTTAAAAATTATCTCCAAAACGAAAAGAAATTGAATCATTTTCAAAGCGGCATTTATTTGAGAATTAAATTTTTTTAAAACTATTCCCATTTAAGCAACTTTCTATCTCTTATATAGTTTCCGAGGCCCCAATGTAGAGAACCCAAATTTCCTCTAAATGGAAATTAATTATGTGCGTAACGCAGCTATAGTTCATTGTAACCGCTTGAAAACAATTAATGTATTGATCCGTTTGAGAGAGCGTTTTAATGCATAAACTAATTTTAAAAAAGTGCTCCTAAATACACAAATAGAAAAAAATTATATTTGTCTTTCTTCACGTTCGGTAGGTTTTCGGTTTTAAATTGGCATAAAAGCAGTCGTGAAAGAAAGGGTAATTTAAATTAACTTATATCTGAAATTGATAGTAAAATCGAATGTAGCCATTTTATGTTCGCTCAGAGAAAGATATATCGCCTGTAAAAAAAGGGCCTCTGTACGTATATAACATTTTAAATGCGACGTATCCCACAACAATGTACGAAATACAATTTGTCGAAAACCATTTTCTTTTTAACTATCGTAAAACCGCCATTTATAAGAAAACGAGTCTAGAGATCTGGATAGTAAAACCATCTTACTGATATTTTCGAAGACTAATCGCCTCGGTTGTAGTGGTAAGCGCAGATGTAGGTACGTGGGGGTTAAACGAACTAATTGTGTTCTTAGCAGTAGACAAGTCCAATTTGCAAAGTTACATGCAACAGATGAGTGAAACGTAGCATAGATTGTTAAGATTAACACAAAGCGTTAAATTTCGATTAAGTCTGCGGTAATGGCTCTTAAATCTTTGTATCTCAACTCAACTTGTTTTAAGCAACGGACGTGGCATGGAAACAGTTTTTCAACATTGCTTCGGGCGACTATTATCGTCGCGTAAAGGTTGATTGAAATGTTTTCTATTGAAGCTGTTGCAATTAATGGCAGGCACGTAATTTTGCGGCGTTGGGAACTTTCATGCATCAGATATGTTACAAACGGTGCCTAATTAAACCATCAAAAGACTTTGAAAGCAATTTTAAACAACCAGGCTCCTCTTCAGTAGGGTTTCATTTTATAATCGTAAAATTTGTTAGACGTTTCAGAGCACTTTTTCCCAATATGTGATGTGTATCATTGTATCAATCTTGTTTATAGGTAAATTTGCAATTGTAATTTACGACCGCCTCATTATTGATTAGCACTTTCACCTACTGTCTTTCGTTATTTCTAAGGGAGTTTCTAGAAAAACAATCAGCTTTTCTATGAGAAAGTCTTTTCTATATTAACCCGCAATGCCTTTAAAGTATTTCCTCAGATTCATCCCCACCCATTCTTTTTCATTCAATTATCACCCACAAAATGTTGCCTTATTAATGAAGACGACCATCATTAATTCTTCATTCGTTTGTTTTCGTTCCTTTATCTAATGCCGATTCTGCGGTTCGAGTACGCAAATTCACATAAGATAAAAATTATATCTTGTAACACCATGATTCTGGAGCGAATGATTTCCGGAACTCATTATGACGTCCACATGACCTAGAATTTAAATACGCATAAAAAAACGATCGCTACTAACAAATTCGAAAAAATAAATCCAAATAAAGAACTACCGTTACAGCCACTGCAAAGATCTACTCATCTTTAACTTCAAAAGGCTTAATCAAGGCGCTTTAAACATCTCTGATGTTGATAATTTGTTGCTTTTACCATTTCTGAACAACAATCTTGCAAGGAAAAATAATACTAACAATATTTCTAGCAATACTAGCAATATT
>NW_022170249.1:45952932-45975115 GCF_008802855.1 Photinus pyralis
ACATAACTTCACCAGACACAGACACAGACACTAATCGTTACTTGATTTTAATCCGTGCGATTAGTTAACCAGGCTAGACCTGAGTTCTCACAAGAAACACCGACAATAATAATAATAACCACACCACACACACCACGTTATCACAACCCACTCGTATTCAACCCAAACGCAAAAACCTATACAGAACTACAGGCTCACAACATACTAAAATATCTCCACCAAAAACCCAAGCAACTTCACAAATACAACCTCAAGAACAAAGAAACATCATAAACACAAGTAACGCAACATGTACTACAAAGACAGGTCCATCCAATAAAGTTACACGCCCTAGCACAGTTAAAAAACACAATACTCCTTCTTCTCAGAAACAACCCACTCGTATACAACCGAAGCGCAAAAACCTTAACAGCACCACAGGCTCACAAAATACTGCAATATCTCCACCAAAAACCCAAGCAACCTCACAAATACGACCTCAGGAACAAAGAAACACCATAAATACAAATAAAAAAAAAACTCCTTCTTCACAGAAACACACCACGTTATCACAACCCACTCGTATTCAACCCAAACGCAAAGCCAAAGAAACACTTACACAATAAACTCTATTTAATAAAATTACAGGAATTATTATAATATTTTTGTTTTGTTTTCTTCTTTCCTGATAGCGTTGACTATTGGGGCCATTAATAGCTATGTTGGTAAGTATGAATTACATACTATCCCTAGATTTCCAATGTGAGTGTGTGAATATTTATTTTATTCCCTTCACCAGACACAGACACTAATCGTTACTTGTCGTTACTTGATTTTAATCCGTGCGATTAGTTAACCAGGCTAGACCTGAGTTCTCACAAGAAACACCGATAATAATAATAATAATAATAATAATAATTTATAATAATTTCCTGATAGCGTTGACTATTGGGGCCATTAATAGCTATGTTGGTAAGTATGAATTACATACTATCTCTAGATTTCCAATGTGAGTGTGTGAATATTTATTTTATTTTTTATTTTTCTTTAGAACCCTACATAACTTCACCAGACACAGACACAGACACTAATCGTTACTTGATTTTAATCCGTGCGATTAGTTAACCAGGCTAGACCTGAGTTCTCACAAGAAACACCGACCATAATAATATTTATTGGTGATATATACTGTAACGTGATTTATAAATTCGGGTTCGATTTATATCAATATTTATTAAACAAAACTAAACACTACAAAAAAACCGTACAATTTATATCGATTATTTATATCACACACTTCGCAATTTATATTTCCGCGCTCTAATGTTTCATACGTACTCGATCTCGTTCGATAGTAAACTGCCGCGATGTTCGGTCCGCAACCATACACGCAAGCAATGTAAGTCCAGGAACATTCGCGTACAGTCTCGAATATTCCTACACAAATCGCACTATCGCGCGCGTAGAAAATTCTAGAGCGCCAAAGGTGACGTCATGTCTGGAGCGTTTTCGTTACAATACGTAGCTACGTATTTTCACAGGTCAGTAGAAGATAACACAATACATATGTATAACAATGAAAAATTGAAAAATAAATCATGTGGTCTCTTAACAAAAACTTTAACAACCCCCACCCTACCTTGTGAAGGTATCTTAGAATTTTGTGGCATTGAGATAATAGGATTGCGATTTATAGGCCACCGAGTGGAGACGTTAACGTATTTTTAAATCTGCTTGAACAACTCTTAAGTGAAGTCTCGACCCCAAATAATAATAATAATAATAATAAGGCGATTTTAATATTAATCTCTTAGACACAAACAATATATATTCAAGCTCGTTTTTAGACATTACTGCTGCCTTTGCTCTGTTACCAACTCTAAAAGAACCTACTCGTGTTTTTAAGACATCTGCAACATGCATTGACAATTTTTTTATTACTAAAAATCTATCTTCGTCCACTGTCCTTAATATTAACCTAGACCTATCAGATCATAATGCTCAGCTACTTAAAGTTTCTAGTACTCGAAATGTTGCCAAATTAGATAATACATTTAGACGAAGGAAGTTTTCCAACGTTAATTATAATCGTTTTTGTAATTCATTGCTATCTGAAGAGTGGAATGAAGTTTATGCGCAATCTACTTCGTATGATGCATTTAATATATTTTTTAAGAAATTTAAGTATACCTTCAACGAATGCTTTCCTTTAACAAAATGTTTGCCGAATAAAAAGAGTACGTGTCCTTGGATAAATAGTGATCTACTGAAACTTAACAAGGTAAAAAGTAATCGTAAACGATTTACATACAGCGCATTTCCACTTGCATTCATTTCCCATTTGTAAGTGCTATGACATACTATGCTGAAAACCGCATGCTGGAAAATAAAAAACCGCGCCATGTATAATTAAATGCTTATATGCGGCGACCGCAAAACGCACGTAGTATGTCTTTATGCATTTAATTATACATGGCGCGGTTTTTTATTTTCCGGCATGCGGTTTTCAGCATAGTATGTCATAGCACTAAGATGCAACAAAATGTTTGCCGAATAAAAAGAGTACGTGTCCTTGGATAAATAGTGATCTACTGAAACTTAACAAGGTAAAAAGTAATCGTAAACGATTTACATACAGCGCATTTCCACTTGCATTCATTTCCCATTTGTAAGTGCTATGACATACTATGCTGAAAACCGCATGCTGGAAAATAAAAAACCGCGCCATGTATAATTAAATGCTTATATGCGGCGACCGCAAAACGCACGTAGTATGTCTTTATGCATTTAATTATACATGGCGCGGTTTTTTATTTTCCGGCATGCGGTTTTCAGCATAGTATGTCATAGCACTAAGATGCAACTTCTGTTAAAATCGTAAAAATCCGGCCACAAATATGAAAGATAGCGTTGCACATGGGCAATCCATTGTTGACGTGCTACTTCAATTTCATTTATGAGAAGAATTTCAATGCTTTTCTAAATAAGAAAGTTGGAACTGCGCATGCGCAAACCTAAATTTTAAAACTAATGTTAGATTTTCCTTTGTTCCAAGCGCCTAAGTATCAAATTTCACTTAAATAGTTCCATAGATAAAAAAGTTGGCACTGCGCATGCGCAAAATAACATTTTGAAACTGGCGCTAGATTTTCCTTTATTCCAAGTGCCTATGTTTCACATTTCCTTTAAGTTCTTCCATAAATAAAAAAGTTGGCACTGCGCATGCACAAGGCCAAATTTTGAAACTGACGGACGGGCGGACGGACAGCCGGACGGACGGACGGACAAAGTGGCCACAATAGCGCATTTTTTTTTTATTTTTGTGGAAATGCGCTAAAAATGTTGTTCCACTCTTAGTGTTTTAAAAAATATATGTAGTCGTGAAGTATTATTGATGGTATACCACTTCTACTTTCACTCTCACGTGAGATATAATATTATCAATTGGGGCTATTGTCATAGCGTGGAAAGAATCCTGAGGCTTCAGAAGCGTGCAATACGCATAATATGCAACTTAGGCTACAAACAATCTTGTAGAGAATACTTTAAGGAGCTGAAAATCATGACTGTGGTGAATACTTACATATTGGAAATTTGCTCATACGTTTACGCACACAAATCAATTTTCAAAACCGCTGATCATACCTATAACACTAGAAATAAAAAATTAATACAAGCAACATCCCACAAGACATCACTTTTTGAGAAGAACTTTTGTTACAACGCAACTAAAATTTTTAACTCGCTATCACGTTTTATTAATACATCCTCGAAAAAAATAAACTATAAACAAAATTTAAAAGAATTATTGGTGTCAAATTGTTTTAATATGGAGGAATTCTATCAATTTGTAAAACCTTAGTTTAAAACGTATTTGGCTTATTGCAAATCTGTTGACGTTTATTTTAGTGCTTTCGCAAGAACCGCACTAAAATACTAATAAATATTATTATTATTATTAATAATTAAATAAATAGAATTAGCACAGGTACAAAGTAGATATATGGCAATGACTAGGACAGAATCAGTGAAATGATATGCCATGGCAAACTCAAGTGTATACGTTGAAATTACGTTTCAATTCCTAAAAACTGAACTTTTCTGGACCGGCGTTTAGACATTATATGACTTTTACCCAAAATCGTCCTGAAACTTTCATTATCATGCCTACTTTCTGCCAGGAAATTTGAGTTTCCATGACAGAGGCAGAGCAGACTGCGCTTCCTACCGCTTGTCACTTTACTGGCCGCACCTGTCACTTTACCGGCCGCACCGTCACATTTACCGGCCGCATTTGTGACATTTCCAAGTGTGTATAATGACTCCTGTATCACTGACAGATAACATTAATCAAAAGAATACGATTTCGGGTAAAATTTAATACAAAACTCGTCAGTAAAATGACATTACCTGACTCGCAAATTAAAGTACTCGGCCCCGAAAGGGCCTCGCACTTCCATATTTCCTCACCTCTCGCTAGTAATGTACCAACCGGTGCCGTCTAACCAGTTTAAGGACGGGACTACATGATATGGAGTCGGCGACATCTGAGCGCCATCCCTGAGCGTGTATGGTGGTGATTTTTCAGTTTTTTTCCTATCTTCTTCTACAGTTTTGGTCTGATTGTTTTCAAATTGGTGTCGTCCGAAAGATCTTGTAAACGTGTTTTGTTTTCTCCGAGGGGTTGTCGACTTTGGGCATCCAAAAGTTTCTTAGTGCTTGAATCGCGGTCTCTCTGTGTTGTCAATAGAAGCACGAGCTATAAGAATTGCCTCAAAAATTGAGTACTTTTTGTGAAGGGTTGTTTTTCGAATTCATCAAAATGGAAATTCCGAGTGAACGGGACGTCGGAAGTGGGTACCGACAAAGGGAATGTCGTTACGCTCGACAAGATCTTACTGATGGTGAAGTCAAAACTTCTGAATTGCGCATGAACGGGACATCAGAAGTGGACACCGACAAAGGGAATTTTTCTGAGTGATTCATAATCCATAATAATTGGATTTTCTTTACTTAACAACCATAACCGCGAACTATGTAACAAGTAATACGGAATTTACCTAACTTTCTTGGAAGGATAATATTATTCTACTATTCCTTCGGAATATTATGAACTTCCTCCAAGCTTAATGCGCTACTTAAATTCCTTAACGCTAAGTCTGCTACGATTTTATATTTTCGTTGAAACGTGAAATCTCAGATTAAATATTCGGGTTAACATCTTTGTTCATGAATAAACAAAGGAGATACCTTTAATTGTGCAATTCGGCACGCCTACGACCATTCGGATGTGTTCGGGATTTTTAGAGGCTAGTTTTCTGTTGATTTCGCGGATGTCATTTTTATTCAATAAATGAGAGGATTAAACGATTTTGATGCCTCGTGAATTGGAGAAATAACTGAAAAGTTCTGTAAGTTAAAATCGAGTACATTTAAGAAAAGTGCGTTGGAAGGAATTTGCGAAGAGTGAGAAAAGCGTTTTTCAATTAACCGGAAATCATTAAAGCAATAACAATGATGCAGGAAATGTACGTGGTCTCTTAAGAAATAAATATTTTTGAAAAACCATTGAATTGTATAGAAAGTACATCCGTTCAATTTAACGCGCTAATTACAAATTCAAAACAGTGAATAATAGTAAATTCATTGATCTATATTTTTATAAGAAACATCGGGGCAATCAAATTCTCTGTCAAAAAGAGAGCACTTTAGTGGCAATAATTCAATTTCCTTCGAGTGCCAATTTATTGATGACGAAACGTTTTGTGATTTACATTCGAGAATCGAAAGCATTATTTTGCATTGAACTGTAAAAAACAAAGCGCAGGACAATGGTCCAGGCCTTTGAATGTCGCGAATCATTTTCCTAATGCGATTTTTATTAAAAAATGTTTTGTCACAAAAAAACAATATTCCATTTCGTCCATTATAAATCATTACTGAAACCACACGGACATCTATCTTTTATATCCCAAAAATCCGACCGGTCGATCTGTTTATTTATTACAGCAACTGACTGTTACTTGTCAATTGCACAAAAATCTGCGCGGTAGGTAATTTTATGTGGAACCTCGGTTAACTAATTTTCTTTGCAAACTCATCTGAATGGCATGTTAACTTTTCTTTGAGAATAAATTAGTATCCTTTTCGAACTGCCTGAAGTTACATCAAAAGCTAATTTTATCAATTATATCATCGCAACCAGTCAGCGCTTTTTTTTAGTTGACGTATAAAGAGGAGGACAATCTAAGAATTTTAGGAGAATATGCACAGTGTGGCTTGGAAATCTCTTCATTTCTACAAAATGGGAACGGCAGGTTTCGGACTCTTACGCTATATTGATGTCTTACCCCAATGTCAGCTTTCCAGCCCTGGGGAATTGGCGGACCGTCTTATTCTGACAAATCGTTTTTCTTCATTTATTTGGTAAAACTAAGTTTAGTACAGATGTATATGGGAATTCAACCTTTACCTTCCATCAACCCGGGTGAATCATCGGTACAAACATCATCCACCAAGAATTGTTAAGCGGCAGAGCAAAGTGCTGGAAGATTTATAGGGGAGTCACTGGTGTCCGCTTGTTCGTCTGTTCGTCCGTGAACACGATAGCTGCCAAACGCTTGAACCGATTCGGTTGTAATAAGCGTAAATCCAATGACCCCGTAGGATTACATCGCTCTATCGCTTTTTAGATAGGACTGAGAAAGCGTTGAAAACTCACCTGTTGTAAAAATTAAATTTATTAAGTAAATCAGGGGTTTCTGCATGTAATGTAGCGCTTCTTTATAAAAGCTAATTGGTATATTGTCTTCACCGCATGCATTAGTATTGTTCAAATTATGTACTACGATATATAATTCATTTATTGCAGCGGGGAATAGAAAACAAGAATGTTGTGGTGCTGCTATCACTTTTGGGGCTTCATAAGATGTTTCAATTTTATTTATATTTTCTCAGCTATAGAAACAAAGTAATAATTGAAGACATTAGAGATTTCTACAGGCGTAGTGACAATAAAATAATGTTTGGTGTCGAGGCTCGCCTATTTAATTTTTTGATTTATTTATTTTATTTTTAGATTTATTATTATTCTGTTAGAGTGCAGCGTCTTGGCGTTAATAATTATTTTTTTAAACATTGGTGTACGGTCTATAGTGTGCAATTAAATTCGGCTCCTGATGAGTTTTCCTCACATTAATATAATCTACGTTTTATTTTGGTCGATGTACAAATTCCCTTAGTCACCCAGCTGTTTTTATTCTCGGTATTGTAACTCTTTCTAAGTGGGAAAATGGTTGAATGAAATTAAAAAACGTTGATACAAAATTATCCACATTTTTTTCGCTATACAACGAATTCCACACGTCCTGATGCAGATTGGCTACACGTGCTTATTTTACGCCGATAAGTTGACCGTTCAAAAACGACAAAATTAGAATGTCACTACGCTGGCAGTGGAACAGTCGCTTCAGAATTCAAACCGTCCTGTAGAATCGGAATAAACGAACATGTATTTAAAAGACGTTAATTAGAAATAAGGGAGGAAAATTCACATTTGTATGTGCGAGCATTTCAATTTAATAACAAAAGTGCATTTATTTTCTTTTTCACCTGGTGCCTTTTGCAATTATGTTCTCTTTCCTTGATATCATTTCTAAAGCCGTTCCAATTGCAAGTCCGCCAATCTTATTCCATTATAATAACAAGAGAAATCCAGAATTTATGGCAGATACGCGAATTGCTCTACAAAGACGTAATTTTAAAGCACGCGCTCTCTCTCCCTTATTATAATTTTAAGTTTTAATCTCCATACTTTTTGAAATTGTCTTTTTCCTCAGATGCTACAATTGGAATCGGTAAAAGGTGAGTTTTTCGTCTTTCATAATTGTTCCGGTGTTTTGCCAACCAACGCATGATCGATTTCTGTGTTGCACAGTGCACAGTATTTCTCCTTTGTATCTACGAAAATAAACTTCAGGAGTAGCTGCATTAATGTAAGAACCCTGCATGAAAGGTAAATTACGATGCATATTCAAAATGCCTAACTTAATTGTGAAATCAGTACGTTCTACTCCGTTTCGTCATTCGTCTATATGTATGAGCTCGAGAACGTATTTATATTGAGTAGGTACTAGACACACTCAGAGTAATTTAAATATTTTATAGCGCCTTTCATCAGTAATTTCGTTCTAAATTGAAGTATTCAAATTTGTTTAGATATGCATTACGTGCGATATAAGTTCAATTTTTGCACCTAATCACGAATTGCTTGAAAGCTGTAAAGGTTTGCATTATTACTGCTACAACCTTTTGAACCAATTTCGTAATTTTAAAAACAGCGTGTCAGTTTGTGAAAAAAAGTTATTTGGCGTTTATGTTCATCTTTCTTTTCGGGTCTTGTGTACATATGTGGAAGAATATGTCTACGTATAAGTGTAACATATTATTGAAAACGAAGCACCCGGAATTTCTGCATTGAGTTCACCGTTTACGAGGACAGAAAATTAATAGTTAATTAATATAAAGAGTTCATGAGCTTTCGTTTGGCCTTTTGAGTATGTATAATTACCATACGCTAATTAAATGAGTTACAGTAAAGAAGCACCTACCGAGAAAATTTTGGTGTCAAATTTTGCGGGCTAATTAACGAATCGATTGCCAGATGCTCGGGAATTTTAGCACGAAACAGGAACATTACGTTTCCATGAAGCCGCCTTCCATATGAGAACGGAAAGAAGAATGTGTATTAGCGCGCGGCTGAATGTGTTACGCACATATCACTTAAAGGTCAATTTCATTGGTACGGAATGGTTATGGAAAGGATATGGTATGGAAACGTAATGTATAGTGAGAATCAACCTTAATTAATTAAAAATCGAATTGATTGGTTTCGATTTTGTATTGAATGAGCGACGATTTGCTACTTCTACCACATTGGGTTTTCTTTATAAGGAAAACGCGCAATTTTGGAAGGATCTTTTTGCGTTATACTTGCCGGTTCCAGACAGTACCGCCGCCATTTGCTGGACCTGACCGCCGAATTCCTGGAATGAACATCTTCGATTGAGACTACTTCCGAAACCGACCCGTCCGTCTGTGATTACCGTCGACATCGTCCAGGCGCGAGATTTTCGTCTGGTGGCGCTTGAATCCGTCCGCCCGTTCCCTGTACCGCCGTTTCGCCGTTTTCTACTACCAACTCCCGCTTAATAAATGACCATACCTTGTGTATTAATATACTTAATTAAAATAGACTCAAATAATAATTCCACTAATTGTTTTTTATTTCCTCAAGCTCACCGGCTATGCACGAGCAACCCAAGGTCGTCGCAATAGCATAATGCTCTAATAAGTGGGCCATTTTGCCATAAAGAAAATCATCGAACGAACTTACCCAAGTGATGTTCGATCTTGATTATATAAAAACCTGGGTGAAGTAAATAAGCATAATGTAGTACCTTTATTTCTGTGGGATATCTTTTATTATGGAGATGTTCCATGTTTTTTAATCACTCTGTATATTGTTAGCAGGTATTAATTATTATTCCTAATCGGCATTCCGGGTAAATAAGAAATGCGTTTTTTTAAAATTGAATAAAACTTGACCAAACCGAAGACCTAAACCGCAAAAAAATCGATTCTCTATGCGTAACTTTGAAAGTTGAAAGGAAAATGAATTCCTTCAGTTGTATGCTTCCTATTCCTTACTGACGTTACTTGCGGATACCAGACACAGTATAATCCTCTTAAAATAAATCACTGCCACAAAACATTCTTTTCGATACGTTCTCGAAGTTTGAAAATCTCCTTTAGGGATTTCAATTTACATATTTTATTGCGAAATTCCAAGTTAAGACTAAAGTGGATTTAGCTTTTGTACGCTGCTTTAACCCCGAAACCATTCTTGTTTATGACAAGAATTATTTTTAAAATTTCTGATTACATATCTGTTTTCAATCGTAGGCCTGTGGGAAGCTGCAAGTATCTAAAAAACGCGAATTCAGTCCTTATAAGAATCAGCTACAGTCTTATAAGATTGTCTCAAATGTGAAAAGTCGTATAACAATAGTAGACTACTGGTTTAATTATTATGTGCGGGTGATATATGCGTTTCGGATCGTAAGCGTAAAATATCTCCCATTTCCATTCCTTCGTATAAGAGGAACTACAAATAATGCTATTCTACTGCCTATTGGAATTTGTTTAATCTTATCCATGTTTTCACCAAAAAAGTGTGCGACTTGTTTAATATTTCCAAAATTATTATTAACATATGTCAGTTTTCTTTATAACTTTACTCTTCGAATTTATATGAGCTTTACAAATTACAATCAGTTGTTTTCGAAATGGACAAGTGTTTTCGTTGTATTTACAGTTAACATCAAATTCCATCATTGGCTTATGTTCATGCTAGAAAGTGAATAATTTATCTTTCATTGCTAAAACTCTCAATATGCTCTGTCTGCAATTTTCTTTCTGTAATTCACCACCCTTGCCTCCCCTTTTCTCTGATCCGAAAAGTCTTTGATAGCTGCAAATATTCATAAAATGCACAGTAAAGGGCAAACAAGTGGTATCTGGTATGTACAACATTGAATGAGTAGTTTGAACTTCGAGGAACTAGGGAAAGAAATCACATCTTGTTTTGTAGGGCGTGTGAACATTTTACGAGCGTACAAATTCCATTAAAAAATAACGCCCTAAAGCATAGCGTCCAGTGATTGTACCCCGTTTATCTAGGGACCAACGGTGTTGACGGGACGAACAAATGGTGATATTTCCTAGTAGTGAAAATTACGTCGGTTGACATGCCTGTTCTTATGGAAAGTAGCCTCATCAGTCACTGCATATTATAGGATCTTCTTTTTCTCGCTTTAAAAACGAACTGAATTTGCGTCTTCGTAGGAATTTATTTTCTTCCATTCTTGAAGTAATTGTAGGTGTATTGATTCCTTTCAAAATTCTACATACTGAGGTTTGTGACATTTTAGCTGTTATGGTCAGGCACGTAGCCAGAGGGGGACTGAGGGGGCTTCCCGCGCAATTCATTCACTTTCCGCGGGCCGCGCCTTGTCGGTGCGGGCCTATATGATCTGCAGTATGAGTGATACCTTATAAACATGAACCAGTAAACTTGTCGAAGAAGTTTAAATCGACCCAACAGGAATCGGAACTGATGCCGGTGAAACATCAGAAAGTAGGAAAACCAGACTCCTCCAGAGAGCATAATATCGTTTGTGGAACTACTTCCATCACGCGTCGTCAGCTGAGAAGAGATCACCGCAAAAACATGGGCAACTTCCGCCATTGAGTCCACCTCATTTTTTTGTAATAATCTTTTTTAATAACATCATTATCAAATGCAAATATGTGATCAATCGGAAATCCAACCCCTACCGAATTAATTTCCTGGGTGCGGACCTGGTTGTAGTGACCATATTTTTCATCAGGAGCTGCTTCAACAACACTCGAGGTACTCTAGTGTTGCAATTTGTGGCATTTATATAGGCTGTGGCTGTGACCAGGTTTTCTGTCGCACCTGCCTGTAGATGTTCATCCGAAATTTGTCACCTGTAGTGCGTAAGGATTAATAATATTAATTACGTTAGGATTATTAAAAACGCTGACTGTCCTCCACGTGCAGACGGTTCCTTTATGCTGTACAGAATCTCAATTGGTTCAGTTGAAAACCACTTGGCCTTCAGCGTCTCTTCTTCCGAAAGTAAATCACTCCTCTGAACAGCACGTCTGGATCTTTAGTGCTCTGCACCTGAATCCCGTACTGTTCAAATTGTGCGAACGCACTTATCTATATCTACAATCTGCAACTTCAGGTGATGCCTGAAACCGTGGCCGCCGGAGTGATTCAGCACTCTTGGTACCCATTGCAGAATTATTGTTACTTTTAGTTTATGCATGTCTGGGGTGGAGATATGGATGGAAGCACATGATCAGTTACCTCGTCACTAGAAAGTTTAGTATGGAAGTGTCTATAATACTATTATTAAGGCCGATTCAGAGTTCCGTAACGGTATGAGGTACGAAATAAGAAATAAGCGGTAACGTAAATCCGTAAGAAATTGACGTTTGAAATTGTATTACCAAAGGTTATTTTGCTTTTCATAGGCGTAGGTAAACGAATATGGATAGTGACATCGTAATCATAGCGCTTCTAGTGTTAATACACCTTCAACACAAATGTTTAACGGTCGAATACATTCTCATCTTAATAAGCAAAACATGATTCCGTAAGAGATAAGGTATGAAATGAAATAATCCATTTCTTACCTCTTACTACTTACGTCTTGCGTCTTACGGAAAAAACTATGAATGTCACCATTATAATTTAAATGTTTATTTTTCGTATTTCTTATCGTTACCTCTTACCGCTTATCGTTACGGACCTCTGAATCGGTCTTTAGTGAGGTGATGAAACCCGGATTTATACCGGAATCAAAACGTCAATTGGCTAACCAATTCTGTGAAATTGAAACAGTCTTGCAGTTTAGGAAAGAGAATGATTAGATGTTCTTTGGATAAAAAAGGTCCAATTCCTTGAGAATAAAAAAACTGTTGACATCGATACACGACAATAGGGAATATGCATATGGTTTAAATTTACTTGATTCTTTCTCCAGCGAATATTTATTGTCCTGACATTATACTTAAACCATTAGTTTCTTATTTAGTTGGTTTTTAATTGCTAAAAATGTTAATTCAAAAGTGCAAAATAAGCGAACGAAATTCAAATTTGCGAAACGCTTCACTATTGGACGAATGAAAGTGACGTCAAATGCCACGCGATCGCATTTGTTGTGTCAATATTCATAAGTACTTAGTGCAGTCAAATTACAGTTTGGGCAGATATTGGGCCGCTAATGCCAGCCGCTTCGAGGAAAACGGCACCTTTAAGAATCCGAAGTCAAAAGCTGATTTCTCGTGAACTCGGATTTGGACGTATTTTTTTAAATGTAGGTCTTTCCGAGAGCTTTCCAGTCCCCTATTATAGATTTACATGTCTTGTATTTTGGAAATCAACGGCACAATTGTTGAAAAAGGTTGTTTTAGGATTCACTAACTGTAAAAAAATTGAGAAAATGAGAACGCTCTGGGAGTCGTCCTTTTGGAACTGCAAAATACACTTTATCGGGAATATTTCTAATAGTGTTTTTGCACTTATGTACAAGGCAATACCTATGAAATGGTTTTTTAGATTTTTGCATGGTCTGAACAGCTATTACAATTGAAAATCTGTTTAAATAAATCAACAGTAAAAGTAAACAAATACTGGTCGTGGCTTGTGACGTCATTCAAGGCCCGCTGAAAATGTGGCGGCGTTTAAACACACCGAATAAAGTCAACGTTTTAAATATTATTTTACAAGTTAAATTGAATTGTTCTACCAGTGGTACCACTTTTTACTATGATAGAACGACGTAAAAAAGCGATTAAAAAATTAAAAAAATTACATGCATATTCCCTATTTGTTTATGTTCATACAACGTATCGTGCAGTTGAATTCTCGCTAATTTAGCCATTTTGTTTCAGTGGGTGGATAGCACGGGAAGCACACTACGCGGTAATCACCATAGACTGAAAATATTACCAGCTGCCATGACCAACAAGCGCTTAAGTCGGTTGCAGTCCAGTCAGAAAACTACTAGAACGTGCGCTGTGTAGAAGCCATTTTCGACCTTCTGCTAATTTGACCATGAATGTTGAAAGAATCAATATCAAATGTGTAGAAACTGATACGCGTACATGTGATGCCATATTGATATTATTTTATTTTTTCCCTAACTGTAATGACTGCATCCACAGCTCACTTATCAATTTACTACTCGTCGTGATATCAACTATTCCGTTGCACGCCACTAGTGTACCTACATGACGCCATTATTGCACACCATTATCAAATACGCATTTTTTAAAATAGTTTATGAAGAATCAGTCCCTCACATTTCTGGAGTTATTGTTTAACTCTTCATTCCACATGCAGCTTTAAATTGCTGTTCATCTCTCCCAATAGGTGTAGTATATTTTTGCAATGCTCCATATTGGATAGGATTAAATATATATCGGTAGGTAGGCAATCGTAAAACTGAGTGACCATAATTGATGGTTTATTTCTACAAAAAATCGAGCAATATTCAATAATTGAAAGGAAAACGTACTGTGCTAGTAAAACCTTACCGTTACTTACATTCAGTTTCCGAACACATAGCTATTAAAAGTCCCTAAATATTTTGCTATGCTATGGCATTTTGTTCTATCGATAGCGTGCAACTGAAGTTATATTGCATTGAAGAAAGTGTTGTATGTTTCTCAATGGATGCGAGCCGTGCAATCTGTTACATGTTTATTATTTAAATATGTTAATGAGTCTGACTATGAGGTGGAACATTTTCTTACTACGTGTGCACCCATTCTTTAAGGAGATATTATTCATTGATGTCAACCGACGTAACAGTTAATCGTGTTGTACACTGGATCAAAATTAATTTTGTGTAATGTTCACATAAACTTCATGTTCCAATAATGTAAGTTAACATCTCTGTTTGTCATCATTCGAGATTTAGACCCGTCGCAATCTAGAAAACTTTTCTGTTTGCTTTACCCGTACGTCTGAAAAACTTTACTTGGAAACTCTCTGTTTAATGTATGATCGAAGACCAATTAGCAACACTACCGCGACAAAGTTGTAGAAGTTGTTCCCTAATTACAGATGAGTAAACTGTGGATGCATCGTTGTACATTATCTTGTTCAACAAACAAAGCAAAAAACGCTTGAACAATAAAATATGTTTACCAAAAAGGAGGAAGTAGAAATTTGTACATATTATTTACGAACTACCTTGCTTGGTACAATAGACAACTCTGTATAAAACTTTGTATTAGTAATAAAATCCTTGTCTCACGTTTTCATTTTTTACCTACTGTTTCTCAATCAAATGATCCAGTGTTACAGTGGCGGTGTAACTTTCCTGCGAGAATTTTAAGAGGGCTACCAGAAAATGAACGCCTGTTGTAACATGTACAAAGGCGGATTAGTTGAACATTAAGCCCTAGGCTGTGATAATTAAGTTTCCCAAAATTCCCAAAATCATTATTCCTTTTAACTTCTTCTTTCCGAATAGTTCATTTTCACGATTCCTCCGCTAGCTTCCCTCAAATTCGAATCCGAATTTACTTTGTGTAAGCCTTTGAGCCGGAAGCTACATATTTAGATTTAGTTACTTTAAATCAAATCAAATCATTTCAAATCAAATCATTTATTGTCAGAGTAGCAAATGTGGCTTTGACATGTCAATAATGCACAATGTAAATAACGTAAATATAGAACAGCAACATTTGAGATATAAGTACAAATTTTCAATAAATATAAATATGGACGTACACTACACATTAAAATTTTGATTTAGATAATAAATAATAATAATTTAGCTTACGCTTACACTTATTATATATGTGACACAAGGGTGTAATATAAAAACAAACGACATATGATGGGACGAACATACAAAACTGATAAGCACCAAGGCACGAGTTACCATTTAGTGGAATAAATAAAGAGTATATAAAATAAAATCGAAAAATAAAATAAATTGACAGGTTTCATATAAGACTAGATAGATTATCACAGTTGAATTCTTCAATAGCGTAATATGCTTTTTTTAATAGTATTTCTTTTAATTCCTTTTTTAGTTGTAGTCTAGTCAACTCTTTTATTTGCGTTGGAAGATGATTGAAGAGTTTTTGGGAGACGTACACTAGTCCATTTTGTGTCTTGGCTAAACGGCAATAGTTTGGCCTTATGTTAGTTCGGGATCTTGTGAAATGATGATGTATATCACTTTGTAATTTAAATTCATGAAGATTATCTTTCGCATACATAATACTATCTAACAAATATTGTGATGGTAAGGTTAATATTTTTAGGTCAATAAAAGTCATTCGGCAATCATCCCTATATCCAAGACCATTTATTCTTCGTACTGCACGTCGTTGGAGACCAAAAACTCTTCGCGCTGCAGGACAATTTCCCCAGACTAAGATACCATAGCTTAATATGCAATGTATTAGCGAATAATAAGCACTCACTAACACGTTCCTTGAGACATTATCGGATAAACGACGTAAAACAAATATGTTTTTGCTAATTTTTTTACAAATAAAATCGACATGTACTCCAAAGTTTAAGACAGGATCAATATGTACACCTAAAAATTTTACAGAAGCATTGTTTTGAAATGCATGATGTCTTAGAGTTAGCATCAGGTTTTCCAATTTGGTTTCGTTAAGCTTTAATTGGTTTGGTATAAACCATTCTAACGCCAGAGTTTCAACTTCTTTGTGAACAGACAAAATGTCATTTAACTCTTTGCGTTTTATAGCCAGCGTTGTGTCGTCCGCAAATAAAATACAATCCGCATAGATGTTTATGTAATTAGGGAAGTCATTAAAATAAATCAAAAACAAAAGTGGTCCGAGAATGGACCCCTGGGGAACTCCCCTAATTACAGATAGTTGACTTGACAATATATATTTTGTATATTTTGTCGTAATATCACATTCAGTGCTTGCGACAGGTCAAATTACAGCATAAATAAGTAGTATACAATAAAAGTACAAACGGACAAAGAAATTCATAAAAAAACTAACAATATTAAAAATAAAAATACAAGTTAAAATCACAAATTAAAAACAATAGGTGTACTGAGGTATTCCTCTATGGAGTAGAAACAATAAGCTAAAAAATGATTTTTTATAAAATTTTTAAACTTAACGAAAGGTAACTGCTTCACACCCAGTGGTAGTACATTATACAAATCTATGCGGGGGCTATTATTTTTGGATTTGGAAAGTCTAAAGTATGGAATCCGCAGATTTTTTGCGTTCTTAGTGTTGTAGCTGTGTGTAGTGTCATTAGTTGGGAATGTAGATAACTTTTTGTGAATTTCTAAAAGAGCAGCATACATGAATATTGATGGCAGCGGCATAATTCGAAGTTGACGGAAATATCGCTGGCAGTGTGCTCTAAACTGGGCACCTACAATAACCCTTATCGCTTTCTTTTGCATAATAAAGGCTTTGTTTGATTTGGGAGCATTTCCCCACAAAGTTACTCCATACAGGAGATGAGAATGAAAAAGTGAGAAGTAGCAGGATATAAGGGTTTTAATAGATATTGCCCGTTTTAGAGTTCTCAAAACAAACAAAGACTTAGATAGCTTCGATACAACATAGTCAATGTGATTGATCCACGTCAACCTATCGTCGACACAAATACCTAACACTTTGGCGCAAAGGCCTGACGAAATCTTGTTGCTGGCAGAGAATGTCAGTATATGCGTCTTATCCTTATTAAGCATTAAGTTATTATTTGCAAACCAATTAGTCGCTTCTTGCAACGTGATTTTGGCTTTATTGCATAATGATTTAAAAGTTTTATCTTTAACAATTATGGAAGTATCGTCAGCAAATGCTATACAAGTACTGGGGTATACAAATTGAAAAAAATCGTTTACATAAATAATAAAAAATAGAGGCCCTAAAATAGAGCCTTGTGGAACACCATGTTTCGTAGCAAGTAGCCTTGAATACTCTCCATTAACAACAACGCATTGCTTACGATTGTAGAGATAAGCCGAGAAGAATGTAGCCGCTAAGCCTCTGATGCCACATTGAATCATTTTATTTAATAAAATTTCAAAAGAAACGCAGTCAAATGCTTTTAAAAGGTCGCATAATATCAATGCAGCTAGTTCACCCTCCTCCAGAGCATTGATGATTGTAGAAGTAAGTTTAGTAACAGCTTGAATAGTGGAGTGTTTTTTCCGGAAACCATACTGAAAACAGCTTAAGATATTGTGATTATGCAAATAACTATATAGCCTCTTGTTTAAAATGATTTCAAAGATCTTAGCAAACATTGGTATTATCGTAATGGGTCTGTAATTTCCCAGATCTCCACAATCTCCTTTTTTAAATAATGGCAGTACCACGCTGACCTTAAATGACTCTGGGAAGTTACCTTCACATATGCAAAGGTTAAACAGGTTGACCAAATAAATAAGATATATGTCAACTGTTGCTTTAATGATTCTCGCATTAATTCCGTAATAATCGGCACAGAGGGAATTTCTAAGCTTACTGACTGCTTGAAGAACATCTATTTCGGTAATTGGATGCAAGAAAAAGGAGCCGTTTTTAGAGTTTAATTGAGCGGTAACAGTTAAATTGTTAATGTTGCCAGACAAGTTTTGAATTATGTCATTAGCAACATTCACAAAGTAATTATTAAAATTCTCAGCAGCGAATGGGGGCTGTATTGTTTTAGAATGGGCCTTGTTTCTTTCAAAGTTAACTAAATTCCACATATCCTTAATTTTATTATTTGAGTTATTTCAGAAATCATCGTATGCTTTCTTTTACAGAAATTGCACTACGATATCGCTTCTTATAGATATTGTATGCATGGTAGTCTTTATTGACATCACAAATAGTTTTGATGCATCGGAGAGTGTTACGCATATCTTTTAATTTTTTAGTAAACCAGTTAACCGGATTTTTCTTTCCTCTACATTTTAGCAAGCGAAAGGGAAAATGAACATGAATTAAAGACTGGAATGTGGTTACTAAATGATTTGCTAAAAAATTAGAATCTTTTTGACTATTCTCACGAATGCGCCAATCCACCTTTGACAAATCGCGTTTGAAATTTTCAATGCTGTAAGATGAGTATAATCTGACTGTGCGGTGGATTTTATTAATTGAGTTTTGCGTTTTAAATATTAAGTACTGGCCTTTGTGATCTGATAAACATGGATCGATCACACCTGATCGATATGAGTGTTTCGGTAAATTCACAAAAATTTATCAAGACATGTAGCTGAACTTGCGGTAACTCTAGTATAATCGTCAATTAAAATTTCCATGCCAAAAGAATAAGCCACGGACTTAAGATTCGCTAAAAAATCTGACTTTACCATAAAATTTATATTAAAATCGCCTGTTACAATAATCGACTTTGCCTTAGTGTAACAAAAAGCTAATACTTCCTCTAAATGCTCTAAAAATACACTTGGTACACCATTAGGTGATCTGTATAAAGTAATAATAGCAAGCATACTACTAGGAAGCAATACCCCACAGAATTCTGCATTAATTTCAGAACAGAACTGATCTAAACAAATTGATTCACATTCAATTGTGTCTTTTCTGTAAATACAAACTCCACCATGCGAACGTGAAGATCTGCAAAATTTTGCTGTTAATAAAAAACCAGGTAAATTAACAGTTCCTATATTATCAACGTTCAACCAATGTTCAGTTAAGCATAGGAATTGAATATTAGAGTCGATTAAAAAAAGTGATAGTTGATCAATTTTGTTCCGTAGAGATTGAATGTTAATATGGAAAAGGACATTATGACCAACTGGACTGTTAGGAATTAAACCGTAGTGCGAGAAACTTGTATGAGCGATATTCATTTGATCAATGTTGACTTTATGTTTTTTCCTAAAAAAGAAACATTTTCGTCATTAGAGGTTAGTACAATTAAGTTAGAATTATGTCCTATAGGCGTAGAGTCATTAATATAAAATATAAAATATTTAGTAATGTAGTGAATTATAAATGATTTACATTTACTGCTTAGATACCTTTGTGAAAAATCCTGCGCGAACCTAGGATAGCATTCACATCTATGTAACTAACGTGTTCAAAACTGTTACTCTATGAGTGCAGTTGGTAATTAATCCGGTGTGCGTAATAATTGAAAGAATAATTGTCTTTATCGTATGGGACATTAACACAGATACAGTTTGTGTTTGACAAGGAAGTAAATGCGTTCTCAATAACAGACTTACTGATCAGAGTATGCTTGGCAGCGTTGTTTGAACCGGCAAACAGTATCACGAAGTCATTTTTATCGTAATCGGTAAATAGACCCTGCGAGTTAAAAACTACATCTTCAAATCTTGCATTCGGTTTAAAAACACATAAAATTGAAAACTTGTTAGGTGGCAATGAGTCGCGAAATTTTAACGCGGTATTTCTGCCCTGGCTATCTGATAAAATTAACACTTGGCGTTTACGCTTTGAAGAAGTCACAGAAGGGCGATATTTCAAACTTTGAGGAGTTTCAACAAGTTCCATAGCTACCTTGGAGTTTTCTGCAGCGTCGCGGAGTTCATCAGCAAGTGACATTACTGGTTTAAGACATTTACGTTTATTATTTCAGCTGGAGACGCCTTATGTTTATTTTGTTTCTTTACTTTGGAATCCGTTTGGGATGCAACGTCACGTGATATAATTCTTCTAGTTACTCCATTGTGGAAGACGTGCTGAAATCTATTAGATAGATAGGAAGAAATTAACTTTAAACTGAAATCGTCAAAATTATACGTTATTTGTCTTTATATTTAACTCATGTATTTCAGAAGGCAGTTTTCCCGATATGTTCAAAGTCAGTGTCGTCATGCCATTATTTAAGAAAGGAAATTCTCAGGATATGAACAAAACAGACCAACAAGTATTGTTCTTGTCTTCTCAAATAATTGAATTGAATTGAATTCTTTTGAAATAATTCTAAACCGTCGGCTTTATAACTAGTTGGATATTGAACTGTTCTCAATTTGGCTTTCGTCAGAACCACTCCACGACGCAGGCAGTTTCTAAAGTGATATGTAGTATTTTTTTTTTTTTTTTTGGTAGGTGGGGAAATGCTCCTTATGCACACTCCAGGTTGAAAGGTCTGGAGTAGTGTGGGGCTCTCCCTTACTCGGGTATACCCACTAAAACCCCACCTAAGGCTTCGGCTTCTATGGCCATTTGCCTATTTTCTCAAAATATCACACACTTCGTTCTAATAGAATATTACATACAGGTAGGTCGACTCACATACAATACAATATTTTCCATATGACAAAGTTGGTAACTGACAGACAACAATAAATAACAATTAAATAGACAGCCATTATATCACAGTTTGTGCAACATTTCCACACTTTGGAAAAATCCTATCACCCTTCGACACCGTTCATCGCTGTTAAAGTTACCTTCCCATATCGGGCATATCCCGAAGTTGTCCCGTATATCTTTGTATCGTGGACAGTTACAAAGTATGTGCTCTAGTGTTAAATTAACCTCACAGTTCGCACATAGGGGTCTAGGTTTACCTTCCAGCAAGGCGCTATGGGTTAATGCGGTGTGCCCAAGTCTAATTCGAAACATCTTCACGAATACAAACCGACCCTCGCCAAGAAGAAATAGCGGCCCCAAATCGGGTTTGACCCTTTTCAAAAATGAATCGGACCTCGCCCATAGGTCGCTCCAACGCTCATACACCCGAGCCCTGACGAGTGTACGTCGGGTTACTGTTGTCTCATTTGCAACATCAAGGTCATTTAGTTGTAGATACGTTAGATCCTCTCTAGCCCTTTGGCTCAGCGTTCTGCACCTATTCAGTCGTCGACGTGGAACTGCGCCTGCCATCGATACGTGATTCGGATGTCGTTCATCCGAAATTACTTTAAGATAATAGTTTACAGCAGCCTGTTTACGACGGAGGGCTAGAGGAAGGATGTTCGCCTCGACGTGAAGCGCAGCGACCGGACTCGTTGGAAAAGCTCCGAGGGAATACCGTATGGCGAGGTTTTGGATTTTATCGAGATTCCCAAGCATCGCACTGTTGTCACATGTCAGATAAGCACAGCACCCATAATCAATTCTCGATAAAATTAAGGCCTTGTAGACGTCGAGTAACGTCTTTGGGTGAGCTCCCCACTTATGGTGGGCCAGGACCCTAATGACATTTAATGATTTCCTACACTTTGTGACAACATTCTGTAGATGCTTGGACCACCGCAGTTCCCTGTCAAAGGTAAGTCCCAAAAATTTCATATCTTGGGACACAGCTATTATACGGTCTTTCATAAATAGAACGGGGTCATAGTGTGGTCTTCGGAGTCGACAAAAATGAACCACCTTCGTTTTTTCCTCAGACAAAACGTACCCCACTGCATCCGCATTATCAGAAATTTTATTGATAGCCATTTGTAGTATACGCACAGCGGAACCAACGGTTTTTCCGGCACAATGAATCATTAAGTCATCGACGTATAGGGATTTATCGACTGTGTCGGCAACACCCAGGGCTATTCCGTTTATGGCAATTGCAAACAGTGAACAGCTTAAAGTC